>NW_008246063.1:3022528-3022836 GCF_000691975.1 Corvus brachyrhynchos
CCTGCTGAAGTTTGGGGAAGTTCTCCAGGGTTTATAAGGAAGTTCCCGTGCGCTTACAGGGAAGTTTTGCGCTTTTAGGATGCCTGGCGCTTGTGTCAGTAAGCGGACACAGCAGATGTATAAAAGCGATGGCAGAACGCGGGTGCGGGAGGGGAAGGGGCGGTGCGGGGCAGTCGGGAACAGGAACATCAGCGGCGTCGAAGTGAGGCCGGTCCGCAGCCGGGCTGGGCGGTATTTCCAGCGCTCCCTCTTTGCGCAGAGGGTGAAGCGAAGGCTGCCGGGCGCGGGCAGCAGACGGGGATTAGCAT
>NW_008246063.1:3023113-3032408 GCF_000691975.1 Corvus brachyrhynchos
CCCGCTCCGTGTATGTGGCTGCTGAGGGTGGCCGGGCAGCAGCCCCCGAGGCGGGCAGGTGCGGGCTGCATGGAGAAAAGCGGCTGCAGCCCATTCCCCATGTGCTGGGCTAAAGGTACAACGACCTCTTATTTACATATAAGTGTATGTGTATATATATATGTATGTATTTTCCTCTCCCTCTTTAATTGAACGTTTTACCACCTGTGGTTCTATGGGGTTTTTTCCTATCAAAGCCAAGCTAGAAAATAAAATATTCTGGTCATGCGCTTGCAGTGCGGAGCTCCCCCTCCGCAGGAACTGCTTCACCTGACAGCTGGGATGCTTCGGGTTTTTTTATTTTTTCTCCCTCTGCCTTTAGGAATGATTTGAAATGAAAAGAGCGCTTGAGCTGTTTGGTTTGTACTTGCCACTGATGTGAGGATCTGACGGCTTTGTTAGTGATCTTGGTATGTTTAAGGCTACTGCGAAGATGACTCTGCTTTCACTCACCTTTTAGAAGAAGTAGTTTTTTAAGTGTCTGATCCTGATCGTAGGGAGCGTTTACAGTGGAAGACTCACATCTTTTTACTTGATGTCTGAATTTGCTACCCCTGTTATCCAACCCCAAACCCAGACAATAAGTAGCCACAGAGCATGAATTTATTACAATGAGAGGGTTGGACTTGAAATTGAGGCATAACAATAGTTAGATGGACATGGGAAAGTCGTTCACGTGATAATCTTATTTTGCAGCCCAAGACATTAATATTTACCGTATTATCATCTGGACGGTGTTTGTATATTGGAGTTGTGGGTGTGAGTGTACAGGGATTAAGGTTGAAATTCGGTTAGTAGCCATAGAATCAAATCTTCCTTAGATGGAAAACAACTGTAAAAGGTTGAGTGTTGCTGGTTGTAAGCATAACTTGCATCGTGCTCGCTTTCATTTCAATGTACTTTCTTTTTTGGAAGAGAAACTGGCAGTGAAGTATTGCGTCACCGTAATCTTGGATCACGGACAGCCAGTTACTTCAGAAGTTCAGGGCAAACGTATCTGAACTCAGGATTTAATAAGCATAGCTGTAGGCATAGCTGATGATTAGTTGTCTTGGGAAAAATAACATTAAATTCATTTACAATTTTTATTGTCTCATGATTAGGAGGACACACGAAGAAGCATTTAACACTGTCTTTGTCTTGCCTGTTTTCTGCACCTTGCAGAAATGTTCAGGCTAAACTAGTCTTCGCCACACGTTGACATATTACAGTAGCACATAGAGTAGAAGTGACTGAGAAATGGGAGAACTTGAAGCACCACACCCTGGTCTCATGAAGTGCAGAACCTGTCAGCTCACTGGGGAATAATAGTTAGTAAACAATGAGTAATGGTAGCTGGAAACAAAGCTAAAACACAGTGTGCTTTGCTTTTAGTAAAACTTGTTTACTGTGAAGGGGTAACAACAATGCCAGATCTGTGTACCATAAATTGGATAACGAAAGTATTGGATGAAATTGGGATTCATCTCCCTGGACTATTGTGAGGGTCCAGATGAAGGCACCTCCCAGAAAGTAACTTTTAAAACTAGGGAAGAAAAATCTTCTGAAAGCAAAAGCAAGATTTTGCCGTCTGCTATTAAGGCTGGTTGGTGTTGAGGTATCAGTTTTCTTCCCCTTACTCCAGTCCCAGAGGATGCCCCCAGCAGGGGATGGCTGCATTGGGCCACGATAAAAGGTATTGATTTCCCCCCCCACCCATTCCAGGAACTAAAATGAATGAAAAATGATCCCACCTCTTCCTCTGGTCGCCTGTGGTCTCAGAATATAACTTCTTCAGGGAAGATTGCTTATCCATCCCCTCTGCTCCAAAATACGGAGAGCAGCCCTGTAATCTCTTGTTTTTCACGTTGCGGGAAGAAGGGGGACACCAGGAGTTGCATAAGAGGACAAAGGCACCAGGATCCTCACAGCTGCCAGTTGTGATGATTTCTAGAAAAAGCTACATTGCAGCCTACCAAAAAAATAGGACAGATGAGAAATAGCTTGAGCTATATTTGTCATTGAATGGTGGCCATGCCTTAGTTGATGATTACTCTGTGTACTGTTCACCGGCTTAACCTTAGGGAAATGAGACAGATCTGGCCTACTTTGATAAGGGCTGTGAGATATCTGCAGTCCAAGAAAGGTAATACATTAATGAGAGAACCATTTAGTTCTGATGTCTTTATTCCGACTCTTTGGTTTTGCTGCTAAAGCTTCAGGTTACCTGTAGCAAAAACGGATAAAACTTTTAAAGTATTTTATAATGTCTTAAAAAGTTATCTTGATGTGTATATTTTATTAGCCATAACTTCTTTCTAAGTGCTCTGTTCTCTTTTGAATGGGACAGATTAAGCTTTCATTGTACCAGGTGGGATCTCAGCAAATGTTTGTTCTTTGAAAATGCTTTGAAATATTTCAGTAAGTCTGTTCATATGGAGCTTCCACTTTTTTTTAGCATTCTTAAATCTGAAATTGTCAAATCTTCTTAGCGATAGCATGGGATGACCTAATTGCAGCCAGTTCTGTGGCTCTGTCTGTCGGACTGCACCAGAGAATAAGATATTTGCTTGCTTTAGAAAGTATTTGTGTAAATCTGTGATGTTGGTTTTTTTGCCTCCTCTTCACATCTAAATCTAATCTAAATAGTGTTACTGAATTGAATAATTTAGTCTGGATCTGCACACTCCAGATTTGAGGGTATTCTGATGGGTGAATGAAGGGGAAGTGTGTATTTTGTTGCTGGTGTTTTTCTTCTCAGTAAGTCTGTATTACTTTAGTAAGGAAAGGAGTAAGACATTTTTGGCTGCTTCCTCCCTCTCATTAAGTAATTTGAAACTTAAAATCTTAGGCCTTGTGGAACAATCATCCTGAAGCTCAGTTTCAACTTTGGGGGATGCTGAAGTGGGTGTCTTGATCCCTGAGCAGTCACTACTCCTTTCCCAGCTAAATGCTGAAACTTTGTGCTGGGATCATACAGGGATGTTTCCTTTCTGCCTGTAACAACAGACTGGAAAGTAGTCATGGATCATTAAAGACTTTTCTCTAACATCTCTGAACTTTGTTAAGATCATTAGTACCATAATGTATTGCACTTTGACTTAGATACTTTTGCTGGTGAACTTTTTTCTTGTGTTTCCTGTGAATTCCTGCCATTTTAACCTTACACTATAACTGAGTGGAAGCAGTGTAAATGTGGCAGCCAGGCATAGTTGGACAGCTCTGCCTCAGGTCAGTGAATTATCCACCCCAAGGAGGAGGAAGTTTCTTCTGAAGAGTTCTGTGTAGTCATTTATGAAGAATTAATTGATGTAGTTCAATGTGTGGCATGTGAATTATTAGTGCAGGGTGACCACAGTCCTTGAACTCAGCCCTTCAAACTAACATGGAAAGTCTATAGTGGCTTAATAGAATTAAGCCAAATTCAGTCAAAAACCTTGTCTTGATTAAAATAAATATTAAAAATTTTAACCTGTGTTTTAAAATGTATCCAATCTACTGGTAAAGAGTTTTGCCCTGTCTATTGCAAATCTTGCAATCTTTTTAAAGAGAGAAGCAGTTCCAAGTTAAATGTTGTGGGTTTATTTTCTGGTGAGCCCTGCTGATTCAGGGGGTGTGTTCAGGTGGGACCTGCTTGAGATGTGTTGAATATAAGCAAGACAGTTGGATGCATAAGAGAAAAGTTCGGAGCTGTTTCTTTTTCATCTCCATGTCATAGATCTCTGCTGTTTTGCTAACAGAGTGATAACTTTCAGTCCAACAGGCCCTTAGGTTTTTAGGTGATAGGTGATCACTAAGAGGGACACGGTGGTAGGAAACAGAATAAGGGAAGTTGCTGATACCTTGTAGGTTTCAACCTGAAGGTTGTAGGCAGGTAAATAGTCTCTAAAGCCAGGTTTCCTGCTTCTTTGACACAGACACTGTATACGTACCGTAGAAACATAATGGCTTTTGTGTATTGGAAAAGGAGAAAAGCCATTCTGTTTGTATGAGTGTTCTGCTGCATCTTCACAGTGAGCTTCAGTTGAAGTGACTGGTGGGAAGCATCTACTCTTGCACTTTTAATGTATCTATAGGTACAGTTCAGGAGTGACATAAGGTGCTTTTTCTTGGTGTCTGGGGGCATTACAACTAGGAAAAGTCTGGTCTGTCATTTGACAGTGTTGTTGACTGACTACATGGGCTACATCATTCATTTCCTTCTAAATTGAAAACTTGCCTAAATTTTTGTTAAACTTAATATTAACTTTGTAGCTTCGTGGGCTGTGAGACTTGCAAATCATAAAAAGCATCTCTTCAAATCCTGGGGTTTTTTGGAGGTTTTTGTAGAAAGAAGAAAAATAACGTTAATCTCATCAAACCACTAATTTTCAAAGGCAGTTGAAAAAAGTTCATAGAATCACAGAAAGGTTTGGGCTGAAAGGGACCTTAAAGATCATCTGTGTAGTTCCAACTTCCCTGCCATGGGCAGAGACACCTTCCACCAGACTGGATGGCTTAGAGTATCATATTCCTGATATGCCTGCATATATTTAAACATCGAAAATAATCTGGAAAAGCAAGGGGGGTTCTCCCCTTCAGTGTTACAGCACAGCACGTGGTAGCTCAATATTCTTAAAAATACAGGAACTATGCAACTCTGGGAGTCTGCTGCATTCCCACCGGGGTGATTTGTTCCTGTATTCAGAGATGACTGGAATGGAAGATGGAGCTTGACATATTTTTACAAGAAAGGAAAGTGATTGTTTTAAGGACTGGGGGAGCATTTGGCGTTCCCTGGGTAATGGAGAGGTATGATCTTATCGATTGTAGCACCTGGTAATGAGCCAGTGAACCAGCTTGGAATGAAATCCTGAGCTGCTTGGTAAAAACCTAAAACTTAAGTAAGGAAAACAAAATGTTTTAAATATCTTTTTAAAGAAGCATTAGAAAAAAAGGCCTAAGAGAAAAGTGTGGAAGTTGGCACTCAAGTGAATGTTTCGTTGTTAGAAATGATGCATTAAGCAGAAAAGTTAACCAGGAGTCTGTAGCCCTAATAGCTTTCTTATTCAGTTTATATTTGAATTTTTTTTTATCACAAGTCCCATTGTGTGTGTATATATTTATTTTCTGTATGTAAAATACATCTACAGACATATGCATACTTTTCCTTGCCCAGTTAGCCTGGCAACAGTTGCAGTATTGCAAAATTAGCACCTGTAGATCCCAAAGATGATCTCTTACCTGTTTTTGTGTTTCTAGCAAATGCAATTCATTGGGCAACTCCTCTTCCAGCAGAGCTTTTATTGAAAGAACTATGGTACTGAAATTAGCTTTTGTGATTGGTGTTATATTTGTAAGAAATGTATTAGCTTGTCTCAGTCCTTCACATGCTGTAGTGTTGCTGAAATAGAATAGTTGCAAATTCATGTCTTGTAAAAATTTTAATGTGCCATCAAAGAGTACGTACTTTTTATTGATTACCTGGAAAAAAAACCCTCACTAATATTCCTAAATTCATGACCTGATACGGATTTCTTCATGTAATTATTAAAAACTTGAGACATTATAGATTAATATACACTATAACAATGCAGTAGGCAAGCCTGTACAAGCTGCTGCATTCTATAACCTGGCACAACAAACAAAAGCCAGACACAAGGAAATATCTTTGTAAATGTTACATTAAAAGAAGCTTAAGTACAGGACATCATAAATGTATTTGGTTATAGGAGTTAGAAAAATATTGTAGCATTAATGAAGATTTCATTGTCATGCAAAATCAATGAGATCACTGCAATATCTCCTGTTGAATCCTTGTTGAGAACTGCGAGTGCCAGTTTTTCCTGACAGGTTGTCAAGGGCAGAGGTTGCTGAGGTATGGAGGTAATTGAGGGGTTGCTGAGGTGTGGAGGTAACTGGTGGTTGCCCAGCACTGGGTGATGCTGTATTTATTGGCATATGGAAAGAGGGTTGGATTTTCGTCTTCTGATATTTAATGTAGCTTACATAGATAGTAAGAAAAGCATTTCTGTGTGTATTCAATCCTGCTGAGTCATTTCATTGAAAATAGCCTGTAAACAAGCTCACTTTTTTCATTTATTTGTTTGATAATCAAGGTTTGTTACTTTGCCAGAAGGGAGATTGCTTAATCCTTTCCCAAGCACCATCACTGCTTTCTGAAGTAGTGTTTCTCATGCCAATGGTTGCAGATCCATAGCAGCAAGCACTAGGGGTTTGTGCTGTCTTTTTGTTTAAATTGGAATCTGAAAATGAAGTATTGTCCCTTGTTTTACTGAGGAAATATCTAAGGAGAAACAGCTTTTTCCTAAGTCTCCTCATCTTGAATAAGTACAGGAGTAAAATCAGTGTGACCTTCAGTTCTGCTGTGACTTGGGACAGCTGCTCACAGCAACTGAGCACCTGTAATGCTCTGGACAGGGAGACATTAACAGGGGATGAGTGTAAGGACTGAAGTGTGGCATTTTGAGACTGAAAGCTGAACTTTTTAGTTCAGTTTGGTGTGCTGTAGAACTAAAAGTAAAACCAGACTTTCCTCACTTGAACAATACCTCTTGATGAAGCTAAACTAATTACTTAATTGCTAGTATTTGGTCATGGATTCCCATACTGGTTGAGTTTTCTCCTTTAACATCCATATAAAGGTCATGGAATCAAGGAACATTTTCATCATAAGTGATCGCAGGGTGAGTAATGGTCTGTGGTCCTGTGAAATCTTTATTCCTGGGAAGGAGAGTGGGAAGGAACTGGGTGTGTTCCTGCAGCTTCTTAGCTGATTTTGGAAGATATGGGGCAATAAGATTTAAAGTCTTCTCATAGGCTTTCTACTAAATGTTTGCAAGTCAGCAGTGATCTGTTCTTGCTGGTATGGGGAGATAGTAGGAATCATGTTCCTGAAATCTCAGTGTATTCAGCTCAAAGGAGGTTTTGTCTAGTCTGTGTCAGGATGGTTGGTCAAGATAATCTGAAGAATTGCAACAAAGATACTTTAGAGTAGAGCAACCTTTTCAATTTGATCCTAACAAATGATTCCCATGCAACAAATTGCATTGCCAAGGACTTGAGAAGCAGCTTTTTGTCCATTCAGGTGTGTGATTGCAGCAATCTTGACTCATCCTGGCAGAATTAAAACCAGATTTATGGTTGTATGTAGCTGTACCTGTCAAATAGGAGCATGTGTGTGGTGCAGATAACCATCCCAGCCCCTTCCCAGAGGGAAAAGGCACTGCTCAGGTGACAGGGAGCTGTGTATCTGTTCCCAGTACAGAGCTAATTCCTGTGTCATGTTTATCACACGAGCGGCAAAGAAATTAGGATTTGTGCCCCAAGATGTTCAGTCAGTGTCCTCTGGCACGGAGGTGAGATGGGCACGTAGTGGTGTGGTGCCTCTCAGGTCAGTAAGTTAATGTTCTATCAACTAACCAGATTTAGTAGAAGGTGGGCTTTTCTGCATGTGTTCTGAACCTAAAATTAAAGGGATTTTGTTCTGCTTATAATTGTGAGGACTTAGTGCCTGGGGTTTTCTTACACAGAGTTGGGAGGATGTCATAGAATCCCAGAATGGTTTGGGTTGGAATCTCAAAGATCATTTCATTCAAACCCCCTCAGCCATGGGCAGGGACACCTTCCACTATCCCAGGTTGTTCCAAGCCCCATCCAACCTGGCCTTGAACACTTCCAGGGATGGGGCAACCACAGCTTCTCTGGGCAACCTGTGCTGGGGTCTCATCACCCTCACTGTAGAGAATTTCTTCCTTGTTCCTGTTCTGTCCTTGAAATGAAAGATTTGCCCCTTCAATCTTTTGCTTTAACTTTTATATTTTTTAAATAGATAACACATAGTATTTCATAGAGTATATAATACAAAATATAAAGTATATTACATACTACAGATACTGTTTTATAGACATAGGATATATAAACTGAATATATGGATGCAAGCCATCATCAGTTCTTCAGTAGGAAAATACCCATTACTTGTCTTCTTTTCAGAGTAATTTTGGTGGTTGTATAGGTTCTGGTTTTATGTGATACTGAACAAACTTTTTGGTGGTTTCGGGTGCACTAATTGAGTTTTCTTGGAACAAGCTGTGTGACCTGCATTGACCAGTAGTGTTGGACTTCATGTTTGAAGTACCAAATCTGCACATTTAATATAATTTAAATATCTTTTGTCAGTCCGGAGGTGCAGTAAAAATGCATTTGGAATAATGCTGTTATCTGCCACATCTCACTTCTCTTCCCAGCTCTGGCTGGGATACATTTGTGCAGTTTAAGTACAGTGTCCCACACTGATGAAAACCAAGGTCTTGCAGTAGGAACAGGAGCACTTGTTGTGGCGGTCAAATAATTTCTGTGATAAACCCTCCTTCAAGTCATCTTCCACTCAGAATTATCCAAGTCTTTATTACTCATGCTGAAATCAGTCTCGAATCTCTGAAATTGCTCATCCCTAAAATTTGAAGGGAAAATAGTTGTGCTTTTTCTGTGTCTGGTCTGGGAGGGAGCAGTGGCTGTTGGAGATGGGAGTAAGAACGAGCTGGAATTAAAAATTATCTGAAATCAGTAACAAGCACACCCTGGATACTCCTGGATACGCAGCAAGGTCATGTTCAAAATTCCTGTTTCATCCTGTAGGAAAAGCCGGTCAAGTTAAAACACACTTAATGTTTATCCAGTATAAAAAAGCAATGGCAACCAGTCACTTCTGTTTATTCCAGATTTATCTCCAGTTTGGTTTTTTAATGTCAAGCCAATGTAAAATAAACCAAGGTGGGAGGTTTTGGGTGTAAATATCTCAGGAACAAGAAAAAAATCATCAAAATGGGGTCAAATCTCTTGTATTTGAAACTAGCTGTAAGATGGGCTCATACTTGGGTCTGTATTTATAAGTACACAGAGGTCAAAATTACTGGCGGAAGGATTTTTACATTCAGATGTCTCTGGTTACTTCTGTGGCTGCAATGTCTTGTGCATCTTCAGGAGAATGAGGAATGAAGGCAGCTTTGAAACTTGCCGTCACAAATCTTCTGCCTTTCCTTAGCATGGTATTGGGAAATTCAGGGAAGTGTAGTTATGAGTACAGTATTTGGAGACATCAAAACAAGATGGAGAACACCAAACCTCAACTTGAAATGGTTTTTCGTGTCTGCCAAGAATAATAATTTTATTTTATGAATCAGTCACTGATGCCTTGATCCCATCAGTATTTTCCTGTTCAGTGGTAGCAACATAAACAGGAGGTTGCAATTTTTTGGAATAATGTTACATATTGGGA
>NW_008246063.1:3032418-3134015 GCF_000691975.1 Corvus brachyrhynchos
TTTCCCTAATGTGGGCATTATCATGAATTTCAGTTTTGTTTCCATCCATGGTACTCTTGATTCTTCAGCCCTAGAATAATCATACAAAGCAGTAGTTAATCTATAACTTTTTGTAGGTTATTACCATAAAACTCGTGAATATTTTTCCTTCTCTTATTAGGACTTTCCTTGCTCTGTATATCCAGTCTGAACTCACATTATTAACGTTGCTCCAGTTTCCTTGTAAATGGAAATAAAAATGTGCTGGTCGACTTCTTTTCTCAACTAGGAAAAGTATTTCTCAGATCAGGCAGTAGGCAGGACGTGAGCTGTGCCCTTGTCTGCTCACAAGGACAGCCTCCTGCACTGCAATAAAGTTGCTCATAAAATGTGTCCTTTGTGACTGACTGGGCAGTTTTTATAGGGCCGGGTCCTTTCAGGTGCTGAATGCTTCCTCCTTCCTCATCCATGTGCACTCAGGTATTCCAGCACTGGACACCCATCCATTAACACACTTGTGTATTCCAACCTGCTGGGAATCCATAAGGATGGGCATTGCTTTGCAGAATTAAGGCCCTACTGAAGAAGAAAGGTGGACCTTGAACACTTTAGGTTGTTGATTTGTTAATTATGGCCTGTGTTTTCTTTGACATTGGGGGTACAGTGTAATTTGGCACTGAATTTTTAGATGGACCATTATTTTTTGCTTTAATTATTACTTCTTTGTGTGTTTTTTTTTTTCCTCCTTCCTTTCAGGCCACAGAGGTGCTGTTTGTTTTATGACTGTGAACTGTTTTGTTTAGCGTGTAAGAGAAGATTATATAAATGTTATAATAACTTGATTTATAAGTTCAGAGATTTCTGTCAAAACAACATGTTCATAGGCATAGTCCCAGCATAATTTGTTATCTCTCTTTAATCTTAATTTTGTTGCATTGAAACAAACAAACAAGGAATTTAAGCTTCTCCTGCAAGATGTCCTATAAGAATTGACAAATTCCATCCAAAATAATTTCTCTGTAAATACCTTATATTGGTATACACCTTTGCTAAGTGCCTTTTAAAACATCAAGATCAATCTGTAAGTTTAATATATGCTGTACAGCAATATATTGTCTTTTTTAAATTAGACTATGAAAGAACAAATCCAATTTTAAATTTATGTCTTGCATCTGGAAAACAACGACAAAAGTAGCATTTTTTTTCTGGACATTTGTGCCCTTTATAAAAGCAACAACTCTGATTTTAGGTTGTTCTTTTGAATATCAGATTTTGCAGGTGACAAAACTTAACAATGAAGACAGACACACCAGTAAAATAGTTTAAATTTTTTCAGGTCCTGTCCTTTTAAATGCTATTACAATGACTGAATTGCAGTAGACAAGGGAAGATGGATAAGAGATGTTTTTCATAAATTACTTTGTGTATCATAAAAGTGAAGTAAATAGAAACTGAACCAGGGTTGCATTTAGTTTTGGTATTGTTGTCTAAGTCTCCAAAATCTTCATGGTTTGAGTTTCTTTTAATTAATTAAAACAATGATGAATCTTGAGTTGTCTAGTTAAAAAAAAAAAAATTAAAAAAAAAAATTGAGCATGGATTGGTGTTGAGAAAAGTCTTCCACAGTTCTAGTTGGGTGCAGAAATCTCAAATCTAATGAAGAATTCTTGAAAGAAATGGAGCTTTCTGACCTTGAGCGTGGTAGAGGATCGATCGTTAAAATGAATGGGGAAATGGGGGTGGGCTGTGCTGCCCCTTCTGCAGTGGAGAAACTGTCCGGATCTGGTCCTGGAGGGGTTTTATTTCTTAAGGCATCACCCTTTCTGTGCCTATCTCACTTCTGCTCGAAGTGTCACAGTCTATGCAGCTCAAGTTCTTGCTGTGAAAAATACTTTTTCCACTAAGAAGGGTGGAACAGGGATGTTTTCTGTCTCTGACATCTTAAATGAGGAATTAGTGTTGCCCATTAATGAATCAGAATTTGCTCTTTCTTAAAACTTTTTAAATGCGTAGCATTGCAGCAAGTGGAATGTAGTGGCTTGGGGGTGTTTGTTTAGGGTCTTGATCTTTATTTAAATTTAAAAATATATGTATTTATTTTGCCTAAAGGGGTAGAGTAAACCATGAAGTCTCATCAAGTATGCTGCTCTGTACCCTTCTTTGTATTAGTAAAGGATTCTTCTGTTCACCTCTCAAAGTGGGAAAACTAATTTCCTTCTGGAGTGTGAAAATCATTTGCAGCTCATTTCTTCGGAGCAAATCATATTAACTCTTAATGTCTGATTTTCCTCTGAGTGGTGTTGTCTTTGACAGAAGAACATGTCTGTGTTTTAAGTGAGCTTTTCTCGTCGAATTCCTGTCAGCCATGAAACTCACTTGCTCAGTGAAATATTCTGCAGCTGATTAAAATGTAATGAAATCATGTTTCTGACAAATGCTGAGCGTCTTTAAAGACCATACTTCGATATTTGCAAAATAATGGGAAATAATTAGAGGTTAGTTGTGCTTATGCTGCCGTTAACTGCGCCAGGCATAGCTCAAATTAACCTTTTCCTTTACACTTCATTGTAGTTACTTGTTCCAGCATGTGTTCTAATGGTCTCTGGCCAAAAAGAAACACCGCATTACCTGTTAAAAGTTACTATCACCTCTTTAAATTCCAGGCACTGGAAGATGTAGATGGTGCTATGATAGTCAGTGATCAGCTGTTTCGTTGATTTTGGTGCAAATTACAGGTGTTCATCAGGTTCCTTGTATCAGATGCAAACAAGCCTTACTTGTCTATTCTGTTCCTGGAGAATTCCATCAACTTCTGCCTGTGTTAAAGATTCTTGGGTTTTTTTATTGACATCTGTTCATTTAGTTGGGCAAACTTGTCTGGGTACCAGATAATAGTTGATACATGTCTTTAAATAAAGAGGAAGAAAAGAAGTTTGAAGTTGAAAATGACATTCAAATTTTCAATACTGGGGTTTTAACCAAATTATTTTTGCCTTTCTTTAATTATTGCAGTGGAATAGTTTCTCTTCCTCTCCTGCCTGTTCTCTGCCCCCCCCCCCCTTTGTCTCTCCTCTTCACCTCCCTCTTGAGCAGGTATTGAAAATCAGTAAATGTTATTTAATAGTTTAATATTTGAGGCTCAGATACATCGGTTTTGGACTGTGAACCCCCACCAAAACCCGAAAAAAAGAAGCCTGGACTGATTTATTCTGTCTTAATGTGTAAAAGCAACTCAAAAATCATTTAAGCAACAGCAGGAGGACTCAGAGGGAAGCAAGGGCTCCATGGTTGGGAAAAGTGGATGAAGAAACCCTTGGCAGGGAGGAAAAGGGTAGCAAGTTCTGCAGCTTTGGCAGCAGCAAGGACAAATTACTAAGTTGGTGAAGCAGCCTGTGGTGACAACTTACTTGCCTTTAAAAAATTAGCTCAAACCTCTGTACAAATACACTCTTCAGAAATAATCATATATCAGTTTTGTAACTTCTTACTGAGGCATGTCTGAGAAACCAGACAAATTCCTTTATTGGTATTTGGACATCAAACTATACATGAGAACTTAAACTGTGTGCAAGAGAATATTTTATATTTTTTTAAAAACTTGGAAAATATTGCATGAGTGATGGGACATCTTTAATTTTCTTAGGGCTTTTTTAAACATACTTATATGAATCCTTTTAAGGATTAGAATATACAGTGTAGGTTTTTGGATGTGTTCACAGATGGGCTTTTTTTATAGGGTTGTTTATTTTTCTGATTTTTTCTATAATAAAAATGTTACTTGACTTCTTTTAGTTTTCTGACTCGATGTCAGGCTTTTCCAAGCCTGGAAATCATCATCTTGCACTGGCAGCTATTGACTTGATAAATGTAGTCTATGAGAAAGCTGCCAAAGCTGGTGTATCTGTATTTTCATCTGAACTTTTTGGAAGCCCTAAGGGTTATATTTGACCTTTGGAACAAGTCCAGAGGAGGCCACTAAGTTGATCATGGGGCTGGAGCACCTTGGCTATGGAGCCAGGCTGGGAGAGTTGGGAATGTCCAGCCTGGAGAAGAAAAGGTTCCAAAGAGACCTAGGAGCCCCTTGCAGTGCCTAAAGGGGCTCCAAGAGAGGTGGAGAGGGACTTGGGACAAGAGCCTGGAGTGACAGAACTCGGGGGAATCACCTTAAGATGAAGGACAGGCACTTTAGATTAGGTATTAGGAAGAAATTCTTTACTGTGAGGGTGGTGAGGCCCTGGCACAGGTTGCCCAGAGAGGTTATGAGTGTCCCATCCCTGGAAGTGTTCAAGGCCAGGCTGGATGGGGCTTGGAGGAACCTGGTCTAGTAGAAGGCTCCATGGCAGGGGGGTGGAACTGGATAATCTTGAAGGTCCCTTCCAACCCAAACCATTCCAGGATTCTGTATTTCAGCTTCAACAACAGAAGCAAAAAGTTAAGCTTTTATGGATGTTCTTAATGTAAAAAATTTATCCCATCAGTGATCCAGTCTCTTGGACAGCATCTCCTACTTGTGACTCTCTCAGGAGACTGTGTGAGCAAGACTGCAGTCTGTCCTTATGTTTCTTCAGTATCCACTGCATTAGAGACTTTTAGAGAATCTTTTAATATCAGTTTATCCATCCTTGTGGGTTTTGTAAATACTGATCAAGCTCTTGTCTGGAGTCCTGCCTTTTTTAGGTTCCCTTCACAAGGCTCCTGCTCTGCCCCTTCATTATTTTAGTTGCACTTTTCTAGACTTTTGGACAGTGCACAAGATGTTCTGGAAATTCCATTGACTTTTCTGTTGCACCTTGAGGCTAAAATAGAAAAAACTTAATCCATAATTGTCTATTGGCAAGGGGTTGTGTGATGCTGAAGATACTAAACACCCACCCCTTGCCTCTAGTAAGCACTGACAGAACCTTTTCCAAGTCACAAAGATCCCAAAGACCCTATTTCAGGCTAAAATTAGTAATGTGATGAAATACTGTATTCTTTGGTTGGAATACTTAATAGTTTCATCTGTTTGTACAGTTTTTCCTAATGCTAGCTACTGTTGTTTGTGTAGGAATTTGAGTGACTCTAGGTCCCTCTGACCTGTGAAATACTTGCTGCATGTTTGTAGTGTGGAAGGTGTATTGCCTCAACAACATCCAGGTTTTGTGCAGAAATACTTTTATACATATTAAAGGCCACATAGTCCTTGCTGAAAGAGATTGTTCTTCTTTTTTCTCTCTAGCTACTATGAAGTATTTATTTTAAAATAAATTCAAGCACATTAAGAGCACAGATTGCAAAGATGTAAAAACTGCTTCCTGAAGCTCATGTGCAAAGGTGTTTTAATTGCCAGATCCTTTTGGATTGTATTCTCAGGCCAAGTCAATTCAGCATTTTAAAACTGCATGTGTTTAAGTGCATCCCCCTCCCCAACTAATATTCCTGTATGTTCTAATAGAGACTTGAAAGAAGATGGATTGATAGCTGTGTTGGCTTACGGAGGTGTCTTGTTTGTGTAACACCGACTTAATTTATTACCACCTGCTGTTTCTGCAAATGGTGAGATTGTCGCACACAAATTGCATATTTCATCACTGTGATGGTGGGAATTGATTTATTGTTTCCAGGGAAATAATTGAATAGAAGAAAAATGCACTATGAAGTAAGTTGCATCTTATTGAGCTCCTTAATGCCTGTCCATGATCAAATATATTCTAAAAAGGTGCAGTAAATTCTTATGGGGGTAGTGAAACCTGCTGACTTGATGTCTTCAGGTTTGCTTGAATTTCTCATCCATGAAGATGTTCAACCAGTCACCCCCTGTCTCCTTTGATACCCTCCCATGATGAGGGTACATGCTGCACACCCCAGTGGTTTGGGACCTCAGTACTGGTAGGTCTGTGCTGGTGTCTGTGCTGATTCACCGCAGATGGGCTGTCACAGAACCCTCCAAGACTCGATTTTACTCCTGTTTTTGAAAGCTGTAACAGTTGAATTGGGTATTTCTGATATTTCTGACCCCATTTCCTGTTGTTTGAAATTATATAACTGCCACTAATGAATAGATATCTCAGGGTTATCTCAGGTGGAATGAGATGGACTAGATGGAACGACCCAAACAAGTTGCTTTAATGGAAGAGGCTGACGCTGGTTTTGGCACAGGCTGGGTTGTATTTATGGCTTGTGTGTTGCAAAGCATGATGAGGTTTTGACCCAGGATGTCTCCTGTCAGGGGAGGTTGGAGAGGAGATGAAAATAGTGCCACATGTACCATGATTGATTATTCTTGTGGAGTTCCTGCATAATTCCTTCCACAATTGGAAGTGGCAAAACGGATGAAGCTTAATTGTACTGAAACTTACTGTAGGGATTGAACCCACCTCTTCCAGGTTCCAATTAATTTTTTTATCACAGATCAATATTTTATCCTTTTAAATATTAAATTTTACTTTCATAGAACTTTCTTGAAGGAAGCCCTAAAATAAATGTGTTTTGACTGGTTAATACAAGTTGGAATGGCTTTCTTCCCCTGGTTTAAAAACTTCAGGAAGTAGTGACTCAGTTGGAAGTAGAATGGTGTAATTGCAGCTGTTACCTTATTCAGCTCAGAAGTTTTAACCTTTCTGATGGTTTGTGTCTCATGCAAAGCAAAATTTTTAGCCGATGCAACATACATGTTGCAGATTGTTCTAGAAAAAAAAAGAAAATACGTTTTCTAACATCACTTCTTTGGTAAGCTGTTGTCTGACTCCTGTCTCTGTTTACTGCATGTTGAGGAAACCCCCAAAACACACAGTGAATCCACTTTATATTGTAATCAGCTCATTTAAGTGAGAGCTTTCCCTTAAAATTGTGAATTCCTTATTTCTCAGTGCAGTGTAAATGTTGAACTTCAGGACCTGTAGTATATTAAACATGCTTTAATCACTCTAAACTCAAGGAAGGTTCAGTAGCCCTGTGTTAGTAGATTGAAGGTAAAAGACTGAAAAATGCTTTGGGTGGAGGACAAGGGTGTTTTCTTGGATGATGCCAATTTTTAGAGCTTTTCAGTGTTGATGGTTCAATTCAGAGACTTAATGAAGCATTCACTGGAAAACCCCACAAGAAACCTCACAACTTCATTGGGATTAAAAAGAGCAAAGCTAGTGAATGCCTTTCCCATTAGACATGCAGTGCACAGTACAGAAGTCCCTATTTTTGTGGGGAGAGTGTGGGGACAAGGGACCATGTCCAAGGGAGAGTTCCAGCTGCAGTGAGGTGGTGAGTCCTGGGGTTAGATTCAGCCCTACACAGCACGTCAGGAGCATCCACCTGGGATGAAAGCCCTGGTAGGGAATTCATAAATCCTGTTCTGATACAAGGCGGTATGGAATCATTGGTGCTGACTCCAGAAGTCTGAAGAGGGCCCTGATGATCTGTTTGGAGTGGATGAAGTGTTTTAAATTGTTTTTTTAAGGCTTTATTATGTTTTGTTGGTTTTTGTTGTTATTCTTAATAAAAATCTTGAAATGGTCCATACAATGTATGTTTATCTGCTTCTAGCTTGACTTAGGTAGAGTACAGAGTAAAGAATCACTTTATTCTTCATTTCTACCTGTGTGCCAGAGGTTGTAGTTACTGGCTTTGGAAAACACCTGAGCCCAGAATAGGCCTAAGGAAAACTTCCTACAGGTCATTGAATTTTGTAATAGGCCATTGTCATGCAACAAAGCAGCCAGGCTGTTGTCATGCTGTCCCTCTTGAGCACTTAACTGCCTTTTATCTGATGGTTAAAATTATTTAAGAGGGTTAAAAATTAAAAGATAGTTGGAACATTTTGAATTATAGACTGGGATGGTGTCATTCAGTAATGCAAAACTAGGAAAGCCAGGGTAAAATCAAATGTGGCCAAAGCCAAATGTGTCAAGCCTTGATAGTGCATAGCCACGGTACCTCACTGCTCTCCTCGGCAGCTTCAGGCACTTCTAGTTTTTCATTGCAGAGAGGCACACTTGCATCATCACCAATTCTCATTAGTTTTTAATATTTTAGAAAGACAAACTCTTCCTGCTTGTATTTGCTTCTAAAGCTGTTTAGAAGAAGAGCTTGGGCTATGTGGGCTCTCCTTGGAGCAGTATGTCAGTAAGGAGTGTTAGGAAAGATTATTTGAATTCATACAGCTTACTTCAGTCTCATTTCAATGTTCATAGGAAGGGCTGCTGCCAATAAACAGTGCAGCTTCAAAATATACAGAAATTAATTTTAATCTTTATTTTAAAATTGCACAGTTGTTACTTGCTCATTTCTGTGGTGACTTTAGAAAGAAAACTGCACCCCTCTAACTCTCTAGAGCTTGCTAGAAGCAAGCAACAGAAAATTGAAGGGGAGATTAGTGTTTATTTGAATTTCAGTGGTGCCAAGGGACCACAGTGAAAGTTCAGAGTGCTGTTGAGAAATTAGACAAGTATCTAACTGGATACTGTGTTCTAATTAAAGCTTGTACAGACATTGATTTTCTTGTATTCCCAACATAACTGATGTTTCCTCACTATTTAATTTTTTAATATTAAAAATAGAAAATGGTGTCAACTCCAAAGGGAATTGCTGGTAGCACAGATTATGTAATGTTACAATAAAATTGGGTTAAACTGCGTGTTTAAAGGTACATTAGGACTTAATCCTGTGGATTTTTAGTGAAAAGGATGGGTGGTGTTTTGAATGCAGGGTGGACAAGTACAAGACATCTTGGGACATTTGAAAAATTGCTGCTGGACAGGACAGTAGTTTAACCATTGGTTAAACGATTTCAGTCCCCTGAAACTTTCTCAGTCCCTTCATCCCAAGGTGCAGCTATGCAAGTACCAGCTACTGCTTCTCTGGCACTCAGCAAAATCCTCTCCAAATTCTTAAGCAGCCTTTGTCCATAGCAGCTGTACAGGGAATATGCCCTTGTTTCATTTAATTTAGGTGATATACTTATTTATTTATATTTTTATTAACTATTGATTTTTAGTGAGTTACACTCGTCTTACATTTACAAGCCCAGGATTGCCATATTGCTTCACTTCATGTGGGTCTGGTAGTTCACTCTGTCTCTGAATTCCTCCTTCATGGTCCCCTGAACATTTAATCTACTAAAACATTGTTATAATTGAAATAAATGTTCCCATATTGGCAATTTGTATTGCTAAACTTGTTTTGACTTTGGTCTGTATTATCTTTGAACTGTATTGAGACATAGATTTAGTAACTGTTCAGCAATATTCCCTGAGGGGGAAAAAATGGAATTGCCAGTACTGTTTTTCCATTTCATACTGATATAGTGAAGTACTTACTGAGACGATTTAGGCTAAAGTAGATACTAAGAACTTGATTTTAAAATTGTTTTAATGTGTCTGGCTTTATACTTTGACCTGAGAGCCTTGATAAATGCTTTTGGCTACAACTGTTACACTTGAAAATGCATATATCTGGAGGAGTGGGGAGAAAGCAGTGACCAGGAGAGGATTAAAAAGAGGCAGCAAGATAAATAAATGTGTTCTTGGATGTAGTCATAGTGAATATAACCAAAAACAGTGAACACAGCTGAAAGGCAGGGTAAAGTGGAAGAAAGGATTGCTCCTTTTTTCTTCTGCTTTTGAACATCAGCATTAGCTGAAAGAAAAAGTACGAGAAAAATAAACTCAGCAGGGAACAAGCAGGGACATTCCAACGTGTCTTATGGAAATAGCTGAAATTACTGAATGTCTTTGAAGGCTAAAGTGATGATAAGAGGAAAAAAATAGCCCTTCTCCTTTCTTTCCACATTCGTCCCTAATTTGAAATCACAAACCTAATGGTTTTCTCAAAGTTTCATCCTTAAATGTGTAACAAGATGTTGACATCAAGGAAATGTTCAAAGAACTTGTTGCACACCTGGTGCATTTGCTGCTTCTTTCCTGTGGCATGGTTGTGTTTGTATCAGGCGATGGAATACCAAAAGTCAGCAATGTGCTGACTCTCAACACAGGCCCCAAAAATACAAGCTTTGTCATGGGGACTGTAGTTAAAATTGTATTTAACGCCTTTCCTGTCTGTGAGGTTGAGATAGTCAAGTTAATATTGGCAAGGTAAGTTACAGCAGGATTTAATATGAGCTGTGAAAATGGATTGAGCTTGAAATGCACAACATGTTTACTCTCTGATGTGAGATGTATTATGGATAATTTATGGTTTTAGAGTGTGAAATAAATTCTTAATTTAGTTTTTATCGCCAAATAAAATTTCAGAGGTTGCAAGGCACCTGTGGAGGTCTGTCCAATGCCTCTGCTCGGACCAGGGTCAGCTACAGCAGATTGCTCAGGACTGTGTCCAGGTGTGATTTGAATATCCACAGGTGGAGATTCCACAACCTCTGGGCAACCTGTTCCAGTGTTCAGCCACCTGCGTAGTGCAAAAACTTTCTCTTAATTTTTAAAATGGGAATTCCTGTTTGTCCCTTCAGGGCCATTGCTTCGTGTCCTCACTGGGCATCACTGGGAACACTCTGGCTCCATATTTACTGGTATTCATACACATCGGGAAGATCCCCCTGAGCTTTTCTTCTCCAGGCCAAACCATCCCAGCTCTCTGAGCCTCTCCTTGTGTGAGAGATGCTCAAATTCCTGAATTGTCTTTGTGGTCCTTCTTTGGACTTCCTCCATTATGTCCTTGTCTCTCTTGTACTGGAGAGCCCAGCACTCGGTACATCAATCCCACCAGTGCTGGATAAAGGAAAGAATCACCTCAGCCTGATGGTAACAAAGCACAGAAGCCTGGTGGTTTGCTGGACACATTGCTGGCTCATGGTTGGCTTGTTGTCCATCAAGACCTCCAAGTCCTCTGGAAAGCTGCTTTCCAGTCAGTCTGTTCAGTAAAGCAGCGTTGTTTGTCAAAGGTACAAGCAATCTAAAGACTTTTATTTATTTTAATAATTGTAATATTTGAAAGTATTTTAGGTCTTGCAGAAGGATTATTACACCAGGACCAGAGAACGAAATGAACTCTGAATTTTCATTGTACTTTTATACCTTCTTAACTTTAATAATAGATTTTATGGATTCTTGCGGATTTGTATAGGTTTGGATTGAGATGGACCAAGTTACTTTGCAGAAATGCCACCTGGAAGGGGCTTTAGCTCATAGATGTCAAATGCCTTCAAGCCTAAGATGGGGATCAGAATGTGGAGGTTAAGCAATAATAAGATTTTGTGATATCTACAAAGGACAACATGCAGTCAGAGTGTGAATAATTACAGCTTGGTTCCTTGTAACATGAACTTGTTAGTGCTGCATTGTTGGCCATCAGCCAACACAAATAAGAGAGAGTGTTGTATATTTTTTAAATTATTTCTATTGTATTATCAAACTGCTGGTGTTGAAGACATTATTTACGTTGAAACCATTTCCCTTATGAGATGACTCTACTATCACTTTATTAACCAATTTGCAGTTAATTGATTTAAATATTTTTTAATGACTTTTGACTGTCTCATTAGTGGAAATGATTTAATTTCTGAGTACTTGAAGCTGGTAGTGAAACGTGACTTCGAACTTTGATTGTGCTACTGGAAGTCATAACACTGACTTCAGCAAATGTGGGGATGTGTCAGGAGGAGTCACATTGAGAGGGAATGACTTCTAGAAAGATTCAACTTGCCTAAATCTCCCACCACAGTACAGAAAATCCATCTGAAAAATAATACATCTTGTGTTGTAGTCTGGTAGCAACTGAAGCATCTCAGCAGACTCGCTCCGTATCACCAGGCCAGGGCTGCCTTCCTTCGCTCCTTCCCCAAACTTGGAATAATCCTTGACATTACTGAGAAATCCCGTGTGATTTCTCTGAAGTGCAAGCACTGGGAGAGAATAGTCTTTCCCCTTGGAAGCTTAAAGGGATGCTGGCACAGAGCCTTGCATACAAAGTTTGACCATGCTTGACTTTAGACCATTAGCCTTTTTTACCACAATATCCAATAAAATACAGTAGAATTAAGTCATAGAATCATGGAATGGTTTGGGTTGGGAGAGACCTTGAAGATCATCTAGTTCCAACTTCCCTGCCATGGGCAAGGACTCCTTCCACTAGACTGGGTTGCCCTGTCCAGAATTTCTGATTTACGTCTAATCCAAATCTGCCTTCTTTTAGCTGACTGTCGCTTGTTTCTGGCCCATGGCAGCACACACTGCTTGTCTGTTTAATACCAAGAGGACTAAAGCTGCTCATTTGAACTGAGATGTGTAATGGCAGCATTACACACCAGTCTGGTTTGAATTTAGAACAGCCCGAATAAGCACCGTGGTGTTGTTATCTGAGCTTGCTTTGTATTGTAAAACAACCTGGCAGCTCTTGTAAAATAGTTATTTAACAGCAGCTGTGTTTTACAAAGTTTTGGCCTGGGGCAGAGTTTTACAGTCACATTACAAGCTCAAACCCAGGGGCTGGTTTTAATGGGGATGTTAATAGGTCCATAACCGGAGATACGGCATGTGTTTCTATACCTGGAGCTATCAGATTTATTGCTATTTTGGTGGGGCAAGGACTCCTTCCACTAGACTGGGTTGCCCTGTCCAGAATTTCTGATTTACGTCTAATCCAAATCTGCCTTCTTTTAGCTGACTGTCGCTTGTTTCTGGCCCATGGCAGCACACACTGCTTGTCTGTTTAATACCAAGAGGACTAAAGCTGCTCATTTGAACTGAGATGTGTAATGGCAGCATTACACACCAGTCTGGTTTGAATTTAGAACAGCCCGAATAAGCACCGTGGTGTTGTTATCTGAGCTTGCTTTGTATTGTAAAACAACCTGGCAGCTCTTGTAAAATAGTTATTTAACAGCAGCTGTGTTTTACAAAGTTTTGGCCTGGGGCAGAGTTTTACAGTCACATTACAAGCTCAAACCCAGGGGCTGGTTTTAATGGGGATGTTAATAGGTCCATAACCGGAGATACGGCATGTGTTTCTATACCTGGAGCTATCAGATTTATTGCTATTTTGGTGTTTCATAAAGTAAGCATTGGGCTTTGTAAAAGAAGTTACAAGGAACCCAGCGATGATCAAATTCTGAAGGAAAACTGCTATTCTGATTTTGTGGAGGGGGTTGTTTAACCTTAAAAATAGAGGTTTGAAAAATCTCTGTGAAATACAACCTTGTGAAAACTGACCCCATACCCAGTATTGTCAGTCTGATGTCTAATTCCACATTTTGATGAATATAGAAAAATTGTAATAGTGTTTTGCCTGCCTATTGAAATTACACCTTGTAAGAGCACTTCAGTGTGTAGGTACTGGAGTCTTGAATTGCTCTTCTGTTTGCTGCTTCCAAGGGATGTAGATTGTCCATATTTAAGCCTGTGGCCAGACATCTAAATGCTTGGTTTGGTGTTTTCCCGTAGCTTTTCTCCCTATTTTTCAGCCACATAAAACCTATGAATGTGTGTATTAAGTGGATGAAGTGTAGTGAATTAATACAAAAGCAAGCATGCTTTTGGTTGTCCTCTATGAAAAGATTACTCATTTTGCTTCACTTTTCCCTGCAGTTGGCTTATGTAAACTTTAAATAAAGCTCAGCAGTTTCACCAGTGACCTTGAGGTAGGGTGGGTTGTTATGAAGGAGGCAGAACATCCTGCACAGTCAGTGGCCTTGTCTGAGCCTGAAAACTGCAATTTCATTCCGAGCAGTTGGACTGTTGAAGGGCTCTGTCTGCCTGAATGTGTCCTGGTGAAACTCCCCACCCTGCGGACCTTTGGGGTTTAGCAATGGCTATTCTAACCTTACAGGAAAGGAGCCCTGCAGTTTGCGGCTTGCACAGTCTTGTCGGCTTGGTGTTAGTTTGCCAGAGGGGAGATTTTTGTGCCTGTTTCAGCTTTAAAGTCAATGTTTGTGTGAAAACAGCTCGCAGGCTCCTTTGGTGAGGAGAAGTCAAAGAGTTGCTGAGGGGCTCCCGGCATTTTCAGATCTATATCTGTTCGTGAGAGGTGAAGAGGAGGAGAGGCTTTAATGTGGGTGAAAGGTTGGCTTAATACATTTGTATTGATGGCCAGAAAAGAGGAACAATAAAGATGTAGTGGTTTCTTGAGTTTTCACACAGATCTGAAATTCTGGCAGGTGGGGGAAGTCCCTCAAGGGTCAGACACTGGGGGAGAGTTTGGGAAAAGTGTCTCCTTGGCTTCTCTTACCATCTTCCCTGAGGGCAGGCCTTTTGTCCGTGGGTGTTAAGTTCTTACAGTTCTGTTGGTTGAATGCAATCCAACCATTTATTCAAGAGGTAAGGACATCCTGCCCAGATGGGCTGTTGTTTCTTCTTTATCTGGTGGGTCTGAATTAGATAGATGCTTAAGACTTCCAGTCGGGTTTTAGCCTTGCAAATATTGTTATCTACAGTCTGAAGATTTCAAGCCTTGATATTGCCAGTGCTAATTCCTGTTAGCTGAGCTCATGGTGTGTTTTGACTTGGCTGGTGTGATGACCAGCTGCTGCTGGGGGGGAGATGCTCTCGCTCACCCTGACTGCCGACTGCTTCTGCTTCTCTTCCTGTTTGGCAGCTTCAGGCAGCCGTGGTATGAAATTAAGCCAGCCTTGAAAATCAAATCACCTGTTTTTATGTTTTGGGTTTTTTCCCCCCTGGTAGTTTCCTGAGCCAGTTTTTGGGGAGGTCAGCAGAGCACCGTGGCGGGTGGCAAGGCGGTGGCTGAAGCTCTGAGGGGCAGCCAGGCATTACGGGAGCTCAGCTGGAAGCAAGGATCTCTCTTGCGCCTCTCAGTGAAGTAAGCCAGGGCTCAGGCGTTCAGTTTACTACCAGGAAGGCGTTCAGAGCACTATGCCAAAAAGATCAAGTTGAATTTATTTTTAGCTTCTCCACATTTTCAAAACTGCCTCCCCGCTGGCTGCTCGCTCTGAGGAGGAGTTATGGAAAGCTCTGTGCACTTGTCCAAGCCCTGGAGCAAAGCCCTGCTGTCCTTTGCTCTCTTCAGCCAGCAGACTGGAATGATGCTCTAGACTGGCAGGCAGGGAAGAGGTACTCTTTGCTCTTTCTCTCTTGGATTGCGTTGATTTTGCAGACGCCATCTGCTTGTGGCTGACTAATTAGGAGCAGTAGCCAAGAGGCAATTTTCTTCTCTCTCCTTCGACATGCAGACTTCATAACATGATCTGTGCCTTTTGCCACCAGATTTTGGAATCAGGCTGGTGGAAGATAAAACTTAGTCACTTGTTCAGGAATTGTTGAGAGGAGGGATAGCTGTGTTCTTAATGGTTCCTCACTGAATAATGAACTTAGATCTGGATGGTTTTGTGTCCCACTGGTTCCCAAAATAGCATAAAATGAGTGAAGTTTTCAGTGTTTTAGCCTTGGAACAGGAGACCCTGGTGTTGGTGTGTGGCTTCTTAGTGGAGAACCTCCAGTTCAGTGCCGGAGTTTCCTTATGCCTCTTTAGAGTTGTAAGACCAGACTCGGCAGATTTTAGGGATGGAAACTCCTGTTCAAACTGAAGGCTCTTGTTTGATCTTGAACGTTTTTTTCTGGGACCCTGGGTTAAGTCATTGAGAAACAAACAGAAGAGGTTTTGCGAAAGATACCATTCTGTAAATGATGGTGTTGTTCAAGTTCAGGTCACTTGCTCCAGGAGGCTTGCAGTCTCTCTGATAATCAGCTGGGTAGGTTTTTATTCTTGTAGATATGTAATTTTTTCAGTTGCCTTCCAAAAAGGAAGTGAATCTTCATGGTTTTCCAGTACATGCCTCGTATGAAGCAGAATAAGATTCACGTATAACTACGATTAATTTCTTTCTTGTTTCCCTTTCCCTAGAATATGACAGATACCTAGCATCTAGCAAAACCATGGCAGCAGCTTACCTTGACCCAAACTTAAATCACACCCCGAGTTCAGGTGCAAAGACTCACCTCAGTACTGGGATGGAGCGTTCCCCGGGGGCCATGGAACGAGTCCTAAAGGTTTTCCACTACTTTGAAACCAGCAATGAACCGACCACGTGGGCCAGCATTATCCGGCATGGAGATGCTACAGATGTCCGAGTAAGTCTGTTTTTAGCATTCTTGTGCCATTTTTAGGTTGTTAACTTAAAAAATGGGAGGTAAAAATCTGGAGGCAAAAACACTAGAAGTTTTGTGGTTTATTTTAAAAGAATATTGACCTGTTGTATATTTTGAGTAAATTGAGAAGCTTTAAGTGGTACCAACCTGTGTGACACCTCAAGGCAGGAATGACAGCTGGGATAAAAGTGACATTAAAAAACATTTTGCATGTTTTAAAAAAATAATAAAAAATGAATGTGTTTAATTGTAAGATGTGTGTATTTACATGTTTAAAATGTTTAAATATAAATGTGTACATCACTTAGGGAAAAAAATACTGTTAGGAATATTCCCCATAGTGTGGGAAAACGGAGCTCTGAAGAGTCCCTTTTTTCCCCTCAGAAAGTCCATTTGTCCATCCTCTCCCTCCTGGTGGTCACCTGCTGCTTGTATTTTTACAATATTGTTCTTCAGTTCATCTATGGGAAAAACCCAAAGGTTGTAACTTTTTAAAGAATAAGTGTCTGTAATGTTAGAGTTCTGTGGAAGTGTTATATATGCATGAAAACACTTTGTGACCTTAGATCCTTTCGAATGCTGAGGTTTTACCTTTTCTGCATTTATTTCAATTTTTGAGGTATTGTGGTATCTAAACTGTAATGAAGCCCAGTTTAATGTGTCAAATGCTTTTGTGGTTTGCTTGTTTTTTAATTATCCTCCAAAAGCAGAATCTTGCAGGGTGGTAGGTGGTGTGTGGGGTTGTTCTCTGCTGTGAGGTTCTTGCTGTAGAGGCAGGTTCCCATCTGCTCCTTCCTTCCAACAGTGCTTCAAATGCCACTACAAAGATGTGATTCTGCTGGAGGGAGAGAGTTGTCACAGAGTTAAGGAGACTTATTTTCTCCTTTTGCCCTCTATTAAGTTTCCTTTGCGCAAAAGAAAATGAAATTTTAAAATAAAAAAGAGTTTTGAGTGTTTATCTCCCTTTCCCACTGTTTATTTCCTATCATGGCTGCTTGTGGGAAGGCCCAAGAGCATTCCTCAGTGGAGTAGGTCTTGTGATCTTGATCGCAGACCTGTGAAATCCAGGGATTTTCATTGGTGGTGATCAGAAAATCTGTTTCTTGTCAATTCAGTAAGCTCATATCTGTGGTCAGGGATAATTTGGTGAGTGGACAGATCAGAGAAACAACAACCAGAAGCATTATCATCAATCACATACATTTATTTTACGTGGAATAAGGTTTTTTGGGTGCCACTTGAAACGTTTTTGCTCCCTGGCTTAAGTACAATGGTTTGCTATCTCTAATCTGATTCATTTGTTTCATAAAGTGCATTACTTGGTACAAGAGGAGAAAAACTATCTCAGTTTGTTTTTAACCTCGCAAACCTCTCCTGTGGATAAATGTCCAGGGCTCTTAATGTGGTACTTTCAATAGAGGCTATCTTTTCAGAGAAGTATGTAAAATCCTGGAAAACAAAAGCAGAGATTAAATCTGTTTCTTTCCAGCTCAGAAATACATGTGGTTATGGACTTTAAGGATACAAAACTTACAGTTGCTGTAAGAAATTCAGTGCTGGGTTCAGTTCACAGTTATGTATCATTGTTTAAAGCAAGAATATGCCTTTTTTTATAAAAGCACGATCAAAAGAACAGGCAAGTAGCAGTTACTTGAGGCTTGCTTTAATTTTTAATTTTTACATGTACTTTTAATTGGATGGATGTTTCCAAAAGGAGTGGGATTTTTGTATTGTTCTGTCCTGATAAAGAACGTGATGGGTAGCTGTTAAGCTTCCTTCTTTTAACAAATGTCCTCCTTTTGTAATTTTGTTAAACTGGGACAGTGACTGTTGAATGTGAATGTGCAGGTAGTAAAGGTCTAGCACTGATGTATTACCATGACATTTATTTTAGAAACAGTAAATCCTTGTTGGAGTACAAGCCTACATTCCATTGGAATGACTGCTCTTCGACCAAGCTGAATAATTTAAGATGAAAATAGCCTGTAAGGTTTTTATGCCTCCTTTTGTGGAGGAGACCGTCTGCCATAGAGCTTCCAGTTCTTCTGAATTACAACCTGAGGGAGGAGTCTGGAGCTGGATTTGTTTCCAAGGAGCTCTGAAGGAATATTCAAAGGTGAATGTCTTTGAGACAGCTCTGCAATTAAAAGGAAAAGAAAAAAGGTCTTTTGGGACTACTCCATGGTCAGCACAGCTGCTGGGACGTTAGCTAGGGAACATTTCCAGTATTTGGGGTACATTCCCAGTGTTCAAAGTCACACTTTGTCTGAAATCTCCAGATGAGCCAATTAAAGGTGTTTCTGCTGCTAAAGTCAGAGGACTTTATAGAATGTACCCAGGGAAAGTAAAGTTGGAGTTTTCTTTCTAAAAAAGAAAACTAATGAAATCCAGTTTGCTTTTTGTGAATGAAAAGGATGTGTTTGACAGCAGTGAGGAAAGGGCATTTTCCTGTCAAAAAAAAAAAAGGAGGAAAAAAAAGTTACATCCTAAGAG
The DNA here is from genome assembly GCF_000691975.1 of Corvus brachyrhynchos. Taxonomy (NCBI): domain Eukaryota; kingdom Metazoa; phylum Chordata; class Aves; order Passeriformes; family Corvidae; genus Corvus; species Corvus brachyrhynchos. Next base: position 3,050,916 of record NW_008246063.1, read on the forward strand.
CAGAGTAGAAACAGTGATTTAGCTGTATGCCTTCCACACAGAAGAAGGCTATAGTCATGAAGGAAACACTTTTCATTAAAACTCAGGTGGTTAAGCTCATATGAACAGAACTCAGCTTTCTCTAGGAGTTCCTTAAAAGGCTAGACTGTGATTTCCTTGCTGTTTGTCTTAGAATATCTTTCACCAAAGCAACAGTGTGGCTACATGTAGGCTTTGCTTTGAGGAGAACTTTGGGCTGTGGACTTCTGCTTGTTCTGGACACATTTAGTCCCTTAAAGACAGCTGTTTCCTCAGAGGGTTGAAGGCTGTGTTCTGCAGTGGATGCAAGAGCAGCTTCTCAATTCTGGGAAATGCTTTCTTGGATTTCAAAGAACTGGCATGCTCTCTTTACCCTCTTTTTCTTTGGTGTTATACTAAAGGCATTTCCAAAAGAAAGAAAAGGCTTTTATGAATGTGCAAACAGTGGTCTTCTTCTGTGAATGTGTATGTAGACACAGCCACGCATTTGCCAGGGGAAGAAAGGTTGTTTATCTTCATTGTTTATGTTGGTATGGCTTGTTTGGATGTGGTGTCTAGGTGCTTATGCACAAAGAGGGATTTCCAGGCTTCGGGCTTGGAGAGAATGCAGGACATGCTCTGCCCTGCTCCCAGCCTCAGGTGTGGCATGTGAGGAGGTGGGTGTTGCTGAGATGGAATTTTTTGGTCTCAAGTGCACCCTGAAAGTAAACACTGCCACCAGGTCTTGATCAGCACTTGGGAGAAAATGACCTCTGTTTTCAGATGTGGTTGAAGCAGAATTGTAACCGAATTTTTAAAAATAAAAAAAGAAGAGTGCAATGCATTTAGCAGATTGAGGGGGTAGGGAAGAGTTGGGGTTTTTAGAAAACAGGCATTAGGAAACCTTGTGTGAGTCCTTACAGGTGGCTTTTGGTGAAGTGCAGATCTTCTGTGCAGTCTCCTTTTCCACCCCAGAGGTGGCCAGCTTGTATCCATTACACCTCCTTTTTTTAAACTTCCAGCCTTTAAAGCTTGTCCTTGATTCTTCACTAGTAGTTGTGAGAAGTAAAGACATTATTTATGTGGAAATAACAACTACAAACCTCAAACCAGGTTATTGCCAGACATGCGTGGTACCTTGATTCTCAGAAAGTTGTGTTTTCTTCCAGTTTTGCTACACTGTCTAAAACCTAAGCTGGATAGAGGTAGCATTAAAACTTTTAACCTGTCAGCTTTGTCCTTAGTTTTGTAGTTGGGAGAGAAGCATGGTTAGAGCTCTTGAACAAATAAAGATAGTGTTCAGGGTTCTCTGTTCATAATTCAAATGTCTTTTTCTTCCTTTTCTGTGCAGTACCACCTTGAAATGTCAGCTTCCTTAATATTGACAGAATAAGAACTCAAAAAGCTGAATTAAAAAAGAACATCCTTAGCTAAGGGGAAGGATATATCTAGCCTTAAAAAAATTGAATGCAAGGAGCATGCTTTGGCTATGTCCCATCCATCTAGAAAAAGACCAAAGCAAATTCATCAGCTTCCCTACCCACCTGCAAAATCTTACTTCTCACAGGTAGAAGGCATGGATGCTTGTTGGAAGTTTGTGTATTCCAGTCTGTTCCCCAAGCTGAGCTTTTTAGGGGAAGGGCTGAAGCACATTCAGCTGGGTCTTCACTAAAGCAGTTTATTCAGCTGTGTTACTGTGTTCGTATGTGTTGCGTCTTTTTTCCTGTTTGCCTCTCCCATTCAGTGCATGCTGTACTTTCATCTATTGGCGCAGGAGAGCAGGGTATTTGATTGGAGATCCAGTTTGTGGTGGAGGATTGGAAAGATCCTGTAGTGCAAAGGTCTGTGGTTCAAATGCTATCCTAGTTAAAATGCGTGTTTGATCTGGCAGCTGTGCCAGCTTCCTTCTTGCTGTTTGTTTTCTCATGCTACCACCGTAGTTGTGCTGGCATAGGTGGCGTGGCTGTTTTGGCAAACTCAGTCCAAGTTAAAATGAATTATTGTTTTGCTGATGTCTTAAATCCAGATCAGTTCTGTAATCTTGTTAGCTGCATTGTCTTGCAGACTAACACAGCTGAGAAGGCTGGGGGGGGAGGAAATGCCTGCTTATGCTGGCACAGTGCTGCTACTGCTCCTACTGCAGCACGAGTGAATAGAGTATTAAAGCCTTATTGATGAACATCCCTTCTCATCCACAGCATCATTCCTGGTTTCCAGCATTTCCCAAGAAGGATATTGTCTGTTCGGGAAAAGGGCAAGAGGCTTGTCAGCCCATCCTCAGTTCCAGATGTGATTCCACTCGTTCACCTTCATCTCTGTCCTCCAAGTCTCTCCTCTCCCCCTTTTTCAAACCCATGTTATTTAGAGCCAATATCTGGACAAAAGGTGCCAGACATCTACTGTGGCTAGTCTGGAGCAGAGCTGGGCAACACAATACTGATTCTGACTGACTGACAGGTAGCCAGAGGTTGAACTCACTGCTACCCAACTGTGGAATGGCCAGATGTGCTTATTGCTTCTCAGTTCCTCCCAAGCCAGAAGCTTGAAGAGGTGTAGGAGAATGGGCATGGGGTAGAGCTGCTCTGGTATATCTACTCCAATCTGTAAAGGAGATGCAAAAGTATTAATTGGATAAGTTTTTATCTACTGGGTTTCTCTTTTAAAATGGATTCTTGTTAGATTTAGTAACAGGGGTAGCAAGTTGGTCACACAAAGTTCTGTGGAGAGAGGCTGTGAGCACTGGCAGGAGTCAAAGCTGGGTTGGTATTTTTGGTGAAGTCAGCTCTTTACAGCACCTGTTGTGTATTCAAATCTCATTTCTACATGTGTACAGTGATACACGTGCTTTGAGGCAGTAGAACTATCTGATGTATGGAAGCAGACTGGAGTGCAGCGATTCAAACATCAAATAGATGTGTGCAAAAATGTATAAAATCATTCCTGGTGTAGTATAAGAGCTAGAAAATTGGTACTATTTACCTTTTTTTCCTTCCTTTTCTCCGCTGTGTGCGTGCATGAATTGTACCAGGTAACAAGGTGTGGTTGTATTGTTATTTTGTAGGTGCCTCCCTTCTGAGAACCTGAAAAAGGTAACAATAATTCAAAATGATGGATCTTGAAATGTAAACAAAAGGTATATGGTACCATGATAATCAGTATATTACAAGACAAAAGTACCCTTGGGCTTTAGAATGCCTCTTTTACTTGTGCAAAATACTCATGATACCCTTAGATGAGACACACATGCAAAATAACATTTTAAAGCCAATCTAAATAGCCCTTCGGCATTTTTCTGAAGAAATCTGTATCTGTAGATGGCTTCAAGTCAACGTCCTGCATCAATGTTTAAGTGTACAAAAACTGGATCCAAGGGGGCTCTTAGACTTTGCAAGTTCATCTGAGGATAGGGAGTAGTGAAATAATAGAATCACAGAAAAATCTGGGTTAGAAGGGACATTTAGAGGTTATCTATTCCAGCCCTGCTGCAACATTCTCAACTAGATTGGGTTGCTCAGAGCCCAGTCTAACCTGGCCTTGAGTGTTTCCAGGGATGGGGCATGCACCACCTCTCTGGGCAACCTGGTTCAGTGTTTTACCATCCTCATTGTAAAAAAACTTCTTCATAATATCTCGTCTAAACCTACTCTCTTTGAATTCAAAGCCATTTGCCTGTATCCTATCACTTCATACCCTTGCAAAAAGTCACTTTCCAGCTTTCTTGGAGCACTGGAAAGGGCTTCAAGTTCTCCCTGGAGCTTATCTTCTCCAGGCTTAGCAGCCCCAACTCTCTCAGCCTGGCTCCATGGGAGAAGTGCTCCATCCCTCTTACCATCCTGGTGGCCTCATCTGGATTTGCTCCAACAGCTCCATGTCCTTCCTGTGCTGGGCCGCCAGAGTTGGGTGCAGCTCTGCTGGTGGGGTCTCACCAGAGGGAGCAGAGGGGCAGAATCCCCTCCCTTGCCCTGCTGCCCACGCCACTTTGGATGTTAAGCTTCTGGAAAACTAAATTTATGGTCAGCTTTTAAAACAGCATTGCATTTATTTGGGAAGTGTGCAGTAGGATCAGAAAAGTGCTGATTAATCCAAGAAGACTAGAAAGCAGGGCTGTACCAGCTCTGCTCTGTCAGCACTGTCACCGTGTGCTTGGAAGGTTCCTTGTGGAATTCTGTGTGGGTGTGGAGGGGTATTTGATATGACAGATACGACTGTGGCTTGAATATGAAAAGCTCTGAGGCACTTGGGTGGATGTGTCGCTTGAGCTGAGGTGTCTCTGTGCTGGAATGGCGACAGGATCCTGGCCACCAGGACAGCCTGTGTTCAGGCTGTGGTTTTGATATTAACTTGTTGGGCTTCAGGGGCAGAGTTCTTGTGCAGCCGCATCAGTTTCCCAATCTTGTTTATCATGTGATACACAAATGTGTTTGCTGGATAAGCACAGTAATGAGAGAAAGAGGAATGTGGGCTTTTTGCTTTGACTGTCAGACACAGTGTTATCAGAGGACAGCCCAGAATTTGGTGTTGTGAGCATGTTCTAGAGTTCTTCTTTATGGAAATTATAAATTAATTTTCATCAGACTGTTGCCATTTACTTTTGTTCAGCCCCCCATATAAATCTGTCATCAGGACTTAAAATACTTGATATATTAAATATTGTGTTTGACATACTTGAAGTGCTGCACAAACATTAGCACGCTGTGCCTATGTCAGAGTTGCTACTTAAAGACTTTTTCTGGTGCAAGAAACTTTCTCCTTCCTACTAAATAAGGAAATTAGGTTTGTAGTCACACTGGGAGTATATTATTCTGTCTTCAGTTTATTCATAGTAGCACATCAGTCCTGTTAATTTACAAGCAAGCAATTCATTTTGACTCATTTACAGAAGCCTGAAGTATTATTGATAAATACTGGGAGAGCCAAGGGTACTGTGTGCCTTTCAGCCTTTCTTTGGTCTGTCTTGATTTTTCAACGTTCTCCTTGATGTACTGTACTGTAAATTCTATTTTTGGGCACATCCTCCTAATTAAGGGCAAATATTAATCTATTTTTTAAATTAGCTGTGATGTGTATCTGTGGGTCCTTTAGACAAATGAGTAGAAGTGACTGCAATCCAGTTTTCTACCTATAGAAAAAGCTTTTTCTTCTTCTCTCTGGGGTAAAGGGAAGGAAAGGTCAGCTATCCCTTGCCTTTTGATAGGAAATTCCTCTGAAGGCTTCCCACTCTCTCTTGCTCAGCTGTACTAGTCTATTTTATGTTCAGGATGTAAATGTCAGCTTCAGAAACCTAATTAAAATCAGTGTGATTACGGTAAACCGCAGTCAAGTGGCACATGATTGTGTGACTGCCTTGCAGTTGTGGGGAGCTGCCAACAGACACATGAAAACTCTTCATGGGAATTTATATTCATGTAGGGATCCCCTGTACCCAAAGTGAAATCTCATTCTGGATTAGGTTTCTGCTGGAGTCAAGCTCTCCAACAAGTACTTCTAGCTGTGATTGAGGTCAGAAGTTTGTAGTCCATGTTCAAACTGCTGGTCCTTACCTGTTTTTTTCCCCTCAGTAATCCGTCTGAGGAGCTTCCTGAGCTGCAAGGCTGGTTGCAGTAGAGTCTGGAGAGATTTCAGATTTCTTTGGACGTGTTTCCAGTTAAAAGATTGTGGTGACATGTCTCAGCAGGATGCTGTAGCTGCTACTGTGCAGTGGTTAAGCAGTTAAATTGTTAGTCTGGAAACTTCTGATTAAGCATTCTCATCACTGCCACAGAGCACATCGGGCTGCTTTGGCAGGGCTCCTCACAGAGCCGCCGTGGAAGGCACAGAGGCTGTCACCCATCCTGGAGTGATGGCAGTGGCTTTGTTGGACACTTCAGGTGTCTCCACTGGGTCTGTGGAGGTTGCCCAGGACCTGAGGAGATGCAACATGTTATTTACTACTTAAGGGAGTTAAATGCACTGGCCTGATGCTGGCTGCAGCGCCAGTGCAAGTCTTGGGGATTAATCTTGGACTGTTTGGAAAGAGCAGTGAGGACTGTGCGAGTCCCTGGGGCTGGATGAGCTGCCCTGTTCTGCTGCTGGGTTCTCCTGATGGGATGTGTGGCTCTAAATGTTTGAAAATTCAAATTCTCTGGTTTATTAATAAAAAAAGGTATATAAGCAAATAGATGTTTTACTAGAGAGGTCTCCCTTGCAAACCAGCCATTTTGAGCGTCTTAATCACCATGTTTCCTAATTTCTCCGGTTTTTGATTCTGACTGGGGGTTGATAGCACCTGGAATGAGCTCTGCAGCTTTCCTGAACAAGAGAGAAGAGAAGCACTTAATGTGTTTGTTTCACATAAAGCATCACTTCTTCCCTCCTGACAGTACATGGCTTTTTAGAATATATTTTCCAACACCTGCACTTGACCTCCTTTGCACCCATTCTGCTGTCTCCTTAGTGTTTTTGCTGACTTTTTCTTGAGTTGCAATACGTACTAATTGTTGCTAATTATTTTCTTGGGGTGACAGCAGCTACCTCGCCACATACCCTTCTTATGTAATTCAGAAGATATGTCTATTTTTATTTTTTATTTTTGATTCTGTGATAGGTTGAGACTCAATTGATGATACAAAAAGGACAGAAGCTTAAAATCTCTCTCGATTTTGGCAGGAATTAGGACACCTGACTTCTTCAGTCGTTTTGAAATCCCAGCCTGAAGACTAGAGAGGGTCTGAGGTGCCCATCTTGATTCTTTCCTGAGTAAACACTAATGGTTTCAGCTGAGCCTTAGGCATCAGTAGTCTTAGTGGTTCATGGTCATAGATAATTTTACCATAATTTTTTCCTTTCCAAAGCCATTTCTTATCACAGCAGGCGTAACTATCATCTAAGAACATGTACCATTTTCATTATCAACTGACAGTGTCAGAGATGGGGGGAGGGATGGATTTCCAAAATGTAATGCTGTATGTTACACGCTCTGTGCAGGGTGCAGGAAGATATTAAAATGAATGAGTCTCTTCTGTTTGCATGTAGAAGAGCTGGCACCGTTCCCTTTGGATGAGAGCTGTCCTGCCAAAATGTTAGGCTTTACTAACTAAGCAGAGATTGTCCTTTGGGTGAAGAAGAGGTTAAATATGCCTCTGTTGCTTCTGAGAGTACTTGGTGGTGGTAAGTGTTTCCAGGGATACAGGCAACTGTTCTCCTTTGTAGTTTGTGATACAAAGAGCCTCAAATGCAGGCAAGAAACAAACTTAAACAATTTACATTTAATTCAGATTTAAAACCGTTCACTGATCTGATAATAGACCTTTGGAATTGCTGGGGAAGGTTGCAGAAAGTGAACTGCTTTAAGAGGAGACAGGATGAGTAATTGGAAGAGTTTCATTGTAGGCTGATGAATGACAGAAACAATGCTTGGCTTGGGAAATCCAGTGGGATAAAAATAGTCTGAGGTTAGGAGAGCACTTGGGGGAAGTGTTCTGTGTGCTTGCCTGGTGTTGCCTCATCCCCTGGCACCCATCTGTGGCCACTCCGGTTCCTCCTGGAGTTGTTTTACTGAGGTGCCTGCAGGGAGTTCTTGTTTGCATCAGACCTTTGTTCTGGCAGCTTGGGCACCTTCTGGCTGTCGGGACAGGCTGTGGCTGGTGAGTCTGTGGTGCTGCCAGCTGCTTGAAAGCTTGGGTTTGCCAGAGTGTTGTGAAGTTCCCCTCCCACACAATACCATTCTCTGCAAGCCTCCTGCTTGTTTTGCTGCTGCTGTTCATCTTCCTTCAGGTCTGGCCTCGCCATCCACTTAGCACTGGATGTCCAGCTCCAGGGCATGGGAGACAAGGGAAATTGGGGGCTGTGGGTTCTGAAGCAAACTGATGCTTCTGAGGATGCTCACACTGCTGCTCTCGGACACAGGGTCCTGTTGGGCTTGATGGAACCTCTTCTAACTCAGTCCCCATGAACTTACTAAACATGGCTTGTGTTTCCTTCCTGTAGGCTTGAAAGAATTGTGTTTTACATTTCTCTGTGCACTGCGTTGCTTCTGAAAGATTATTTAAAGGTTGCAGTTTGAGGGGATGTGTGAGCTGATTTAACAGCTTGATATCACCTCACCAACAGCATGATTCCACTCCTACATGTGTCATCTTCCCCCTCTATTCAGATTTAGTGCTTCCTTAATTCTCTTTTTGCAGTTAGTTTTTTGCTTGCTTAATTTGTAGAATCAGGATTTTAAACAATTTCTTTGGGGTATAAAACAAATTTTGGGAAGCAATCAGAGTCATTTAGGTTGGGAAAGACTGCTTAGGTCATCAGATCCAGCTATGAACCCAGCATCACAACCAAGTTCACCACTGAACAATGTCCTCAAGTGCCGCATCCTCATGTTTTTTGCACTTCAAGAGTTGGTGACTCCACCACTTCCTCAGGCCAGCCAGTTCCAAAGCTTTTACCCTTTCAGTGAAGAAATTGTTCCTAATACCCAATCTAAATCTCCCTTGGCGCAGCTTGAGGCCATTTCCTCTCATCCTGTCCCTTGTTACCTGGGAGAAGAGTCTGACCCCACCTGGCTACACCCTCCTGTCAGGGAGTTGTAGACAGCAGTAATGACCACCCCCCACATCCCCCCCCAGGCCTTCTTTTCTCCAGGCTGAGCCCCCCTCAGCTGCTCCTCACCAGACCTGTGCCCCAGACCCACAGTGTCATCCTATAGAAAACCTTCTCTCTAACTCACTGCAGAAGGCTCCTCTGGCTCCTGTAGAACTTCCACTGGTTATGTGGTGACGTTTATCTGGAATCCTGAGCAAGAACCAGCAACTTGTGCATCTCTGCGTGCATCTGTGTGTGTACTTATATGAGTGTTTTCAGTAGGAAATTTTCAGACCATTACAGGCGCAGAAGCAAAGGCCTGTGAATTCCTGAAAGAAGTGTCTGGGAGCAGCGATAGCCCCTGCTCCTGCTGAGCTCTGAGCTCCCGCCGGCGGGATCTGTCGTCTTGCAGGGAGACACGGCTTCCCTTTGACGGGGTTGTGAGGCAGCAGCTCGGAGCTCCTGCTGGCTCCCTAATCGGGATAAGAGCAGGACAGCCTGGCACGCTGCACCTGAAAGGTTGCTCATCCCTGCTCCACTAACACATTCGATTTTTAGTTACTGCATGTCAGACCTTTCTGATGTCTGACACGGCAATCTGCTACGGATTTATGTAAAAGGTTCCTTTCTTGGGCAAGAGATCCTCAAGCTCTGAAATTTACCTCAGGGCAAACAACCTTTGTTGTGTTTGAGAATGTTCCCAAATAATTGTCTCTTGCCTAGTTTCCTATAAAAGAAGGGATCTGTGCTGCATTTCAAATGAGTTCGGGAAGGAGGGGAAAGGAAACCAAGGGGCTGTGGTGTCACCTGTGAAATCCTGGCTGTTGGGGCACTAAAGAGGATGAAAGTCCCAAGATGATTTTCTGGTTCTTGATGGAGAGCAACTTCTAAAGGCTGCTGGTGGGTTTTCTTGAGCTAATAAATCTTGCTTTCATCCACAAACCTGCTTTTAATATTTTGGCTTTTATGTTATTCTGTTTTACATAGAGGAGATGCTGGCCTAAATCTGATAAACACATGGAACATATTTACTGATGTTTTCTGAAGCCGTGCTAGGAAGATTTCAGCCATTGTAACTAGAGGTGTGAAAGAGTAGCTGACAAATATGTTTAGTATTCTTAATAAAGTTTCTATCTATGTGCTGCTTAGTATTTTGTGTAGGGTATTACATGGTAATAATTAAAATTTAAAAATTCATATATATATTGTATTTTACAGCTTGTGAGGAGTGTGTGTTTTCTCTTTTAGGGCATAATTCAGAAGATTGTGGACAGTCAAAAAGTGAAAAATGTGGCCTGCTATGGGTTACGGCTCAGTCACCTGCAGTCTGAGGAAGTTCACTGGCTACACCTGGACATGGGGGTGTCCAATGTGAGAGAGAAATTTGAATTAGCCCACCCTCCAGAAGAATGGAAGTAAGAGTATAAATCTGTTCAATGTCAGTCATAAAAGTCTTTTTGCTTTGTTGTAAAAAATATTCTGTAATTTGTTTTACTAAGAAAGATCCTTTTGTAGTGGAATAGAGGTGATGGAATGGGGGAAAACAAACCCACCAAACTTTTCACTAGGAGCTGTGAGCAATGTTTTGTTTGCTTTCAGAGGTTTTTGTTGTTGTAAGGGGTTTCCTGCAAACTGAGGAGAAACCTGGGATTTAGAGGAAGCATAAAATAGGAACAGAAATATCCTAGTCATTTGTGCTGAAATCTGCAAGTTTTTCTAGTTGTGGTATAAGCACACAGCTGCAATTTTAAAAGGATAAATCTTGTTATTTAAATAAAGCCAAAAGGATATTGTTAAGTACTGGTTGTACTTATCTATAGACTGAGTAGGAGAAATGTGATTTGAAATGAGTGAAATGCAGTCAAAAATAATTTTATCCCTCTGCTGTTGAAAAACTTTTCGGTTGTTAAACTAACTTACATTGTGGCCCAGAGCAGTAAGTGACCTCTGCCTTCCTTCTGACTGTGATCTTCTCAAGTTATACCAGGAGCAATGAACAGTAGAAAGATAACTGCAGAATTTTGGGGGTTTTTTCATAGCCTGGGCACATTTGCTGAGGTTTTTCATGATACTGGTTAGTTGGTTAAAAGAAGTCTCATGACCTAAGTTTCTTCAGCTTTTTAGGAGGGTAAGCTGGTGGTACACGCTCAGGAGAGGAAGGGAGGAAACTGTCCACTTTCCTGGTAGAAGGACAAGAGGAAACTAAAATTTATTTGCAGAAACACACAGTAGTCTACTAGAGAAAATGGGGAGCTCACAGTTGTAAAATACCAATAAACCAAATAGAGATTAAACCAAAGAATAGATTACTGTGGTTGCTAGTTCATTGCAGGGGTGTTGTGCATCTATTTCAGTGGTTTATGTTCATAACCACAATTTGTGCACAAGTTGCTGGCTATTTTAAAGGCTGCACATACCTTCTGCAAAATTACTGTAAATATTCTATACTTAATTTCTCATAAATGGAGTTACTATATTTTAGCAGATTTCACAGTTGGCACGCTTCAGTTTATAAATTCTCTTTAGGATCCCAATTTTAACAAATTCCACAAATTCAAAGAAATGAGGAATGTTTAAAACCTGGGCTTCAAGAATGTTGCATATTCTCTTCTATGCATTGTTTCTGTGATCTACATGGATATTTTCCCTCACAATAAGTTTTTCATTGATAATACTGTGAAATCACAGCTTAGAAAGGAGGAGATTCCTGAATCTTTCCCTTGCTAGTGGTGCTATCACATGGTAGATGAGATGTGAATAGTTAATGGTGTGGAAATTTGTTACTTAGTGTACCAGTCTCAGTTCCATTTTTATTAGGCAGTATAACTTGCATGGTACACATTGCAGAACACACTTAATCGGTTTTAAAAACAAAGTCAGATATTGTTTTGAAGCTTGTGGAAAGGAATTGTGTAAAATGCTCATGAAAGAGCTATGATAAGATGTAAATTATTCAATACCTTTCCAAGTGTCATTTAATGTGTTATCGAATACATGCTGCCTGACATACCTTTTAAACCCTGAGAGATTTGCTGTGCATAATCAAAATGCTGCTGTCATATTTGTAATGCCATAACACAAAGTGTCTAAGATCATATGACAGTACTTGTAGAAATATTTAGATTACTGAAGGGGAAGTAGTCTTGGAATGGTTCTTAAATTAAAAGCTTCCTATAGTGTTAGTAAACCACTAAATTCCTCACATGCAGTTATTTTATTTTTATCATCTGAGTTAAAGGGTTGTGTATTCACAGTGTTCAAAAATTAGATCTTGGAATTCTCCTGGACTAATCCAGTTACATGAATTGTCAGTAGGTTGCACACAAAAGTTACCAGAATAAAATCTATCACTCACCTGGGTGAGCCAGAGTTAGCAGGATCTGGGGCTCTTAAATCATAGGTAACGCCAACCCTCATCATTTTGTGTAATACTGGGCCTTGAACAGCAGTCACAGCTGCTGTCCTTTATGTTTCCAAAACTGCTGTGTGCCAGAGCGCTGTTCCTTTTGCTGGTCTTTTGTGTCACACAAAAGAAATACCAAGAGGTTCCCATAACAAGTTGTGTGTGTTGGAACACCCTGTTCCCCACAGGGCAGACACCTTCTAGCTCTAGTTCAGGTTTGTAAAGCAGGTCCCTGTAACCAGATGACATCCCAGCTGTGGCTCTGACAGGCAGGAGACACCCTATGCTCAGCAGTCCTGGACTGTGAGTTTTGGTAGCTGGGATACAAAAGCCCTGGCAGAGAGGTCAGATCACCTGTGGGATGGTTTAATGAGTTGACCAAGTTGATCTAACAGATCTGTCCCTCTCCTCGCTGCACTGTCTTCTCTCTTCTATGACTTCCAGTTATCCAGTCCTTTTCCTTTCCTTCTGTGAGCCTTAATACTTCTCTAATCCTTCAAAGAGCTGATTGAGTTCATTAAACTCACACAAGGCTTCTCCTTTGTCCACCGTTTTTGTTCTCATTTTCTATTCTGATTCCTTTCCTGTTGATGTGAACTGAATCAGAACCTGCTGGAGGCAAGGTTGGCATTGGCAAGATGATTTCTTTCAGGGGCACAAATTCTTAAGAGTTGGATCATCCTTTTGTTTTTGGCTCCACCAGCTGCCCTGGTAATGCTTGTTGCTGACAGGGAAGCTCCCAGAACTGCCTGGTGGTGTTCACTCTGCTGTGGAGGGTTCACTTCACTGTACAACTTGTGAACTCAATTGATGCCCACCTTTGTGAGGTGTGGCAGAGTGTTTCTGAACTCCAGTACAGGGGCAGAGCAGTAAGAAGAATGGTGATCTTCTGGATATAACTTATCAAACATTAGGGGAGTGATCATCAGGTGAGATACTTGCTCTGAAAGCAGACCTGGTTTGTGAGAAAGGGACATGTCATCCTTGTCAGTTGGCTGCATTTCAAAGACAGTGAATTTAGGGGATATTGAATCGAGCCCATCCTTGAGTTGGCCTTTGGAAGTCGGCTTCTTCATTCCCACAGGCCCAGGCAGAGATTAGGTTATAAATAGGTAATGAAGGTCACTCACTGTGACTGTCCCAGCTGAGCTGCTTTGCCTTACCTGATTTTCTCATGAGATCCTGTTGCAAAAGCCAGCACTTTCATGGCTGATCAGTTAAGAAGACATGTCCCTGTAAAGGAGAGAGATTGATTTTCATATGTTTGGTTTTTTTGGTTTTTTTTTAATCCCAGAGAGTAATGGTGTTCTGCATCCTACAATCACAGAATCATTTGGGCTGGAAGAGACCTCTAAGGTCATCAAGCCCTGTGGTTAACCCAACTCTGCCAAGGCCACTACTAAACCATGTCCCCAAGTGCCACATCTACATGTCCTTTAAATCCCTCCAGGGATGTGATGCCACCACTTCCCTGAGCAGCCTGTTCCAATCTTTGACAGCCCATTAAGAGATTTTTTCTAATATCAAATATCCAATTTTCTGATCTGTAATCCAGTATAAACTTCTCCTGGTGCAACTTGAGATGGTTTCCTCTTGTCCTGTCTCTTGTCACTTAGGAGAAGAGCCTGACCCCTACCTGGCTACACTCTCCTGTCAGGGAGTTGTAGAGAGTGATACGGTCTTCCTGAGCCTCCTTTTCTCCCTCAGCTGCTCCTCATTAGATTTGTGCTCCTGGGGAGATTTTGGTTGGATATTAGGAAAAAATTATTCATGGAAAGTATTGTCAAACACTGGAACAGGCTTCCCAGGGAAGCAGTGGAGTAACCATCCTCGAAAGTGTTCAAAACAAGTGTGAATATGGCACTTGAGGACACTTGTTTAGTGGTGAACATGGTAGTGGTGCTGGGTTGATGGTTGGACTTGAAGATCTTAAAGGTCTTTTCCAACCTTAAGGGTTCTGTTGTTCTAAAATGCACTGGATTATAAAGCCCCCGAAAAGGCAGGAAGTCTTTTACACAGACTTGTTTTTTTTCCATGCCAGTCTCTGCAGTTGTGTTCAGCAGTAGATTTTAGTGGATATGGCAGAATAAAAACCAAGAGAGGCTCTGCTTTTCTGCAGTTGGATAGTGTGCTCATGCTGCCTTCTCTCCCTGACACATAAATACCTGGAGGTACAATTTGGCTGATACCTAAATTTTAGTAAATAACTAGTTATCTGCTGGGGATCATGAAATATAAAGGCCGATCATCAATAGAAGGTGATTTCTGTGCTTCTTCACAAATGAGAGTTTGTCTTAATTGTGACTTTGAGTCTTTTTTTATCTGTGTCTGTTTTATTGTGTCAGAGAATGGTTTGGTTTGAAAAGGACCTTTAAGGATCACCTAGTCCAACTCCCTGCCATGGGCAGGGACACCTTCCACTATCCCAGGTTGCTCCAGGCCCCATCCAACTTGGCCTTGAACACTTAAAAGGGATGGGGCAGCCACAGCTCCTCTGTGCCAGGGTCTCACCACACTCAGAATAAACTTTTTTTCCTTACGTGCAGTGTAAATCTACTCTCTATCAGGTGTTCTCAGCCTCGCCTGCATTTCACTCTTTAATTTAAGAACATGTTTTCTGTGCACAGGAATTATGAAATATATTGCCATACTACAACAAGACCATTCTAGTATTCTTTGTTTATATACGGGGTGTGTGTGTGTATTTACAGTTTCCAAACTTTAATGGCTTCTAACAGGACAATGTATTTTCAATTATTTCAAAGCAAATAATATTTTATATTTTTTATTAGATATTGCAACATCTGCTTGCAGTGGAATCGTAGGCAACACTTACCCCTAGGAAATTTTTACCAAACTGCCGTGTACATCTTGATTACAGGCAGCTAGATCACTTGCTGAAAAGAAGTTCTTGAAAAAAACCAACAGATTGAAATGTTGTAATATTTGCTCTTATCACAGGCAGATTGTTAAATATACTTACTTTGGGAAGCACTGCTAAGAGTGTTAGAATATGCTGTGTTGGCACAGCCCAAGGGATGGAGACATTTATTATCGGACTTTCATTGAAGGAATGTGTCAGAGGAGGAAGCAAACAGTCTGTGTCAAACATCGTGGGCTGTTACCACAGGACAAGCAATTCTACTAAATTTAAGGATTGAAAGCAGAAGTTTAGGACAAGAAATAATACTAAATTTAGAGGTTGAAAGCAAAAGTTTAGGTTTGATAAGGGATACAGATTTAGTGTAGGTTATGGGTCAAGGCTCATTCTGAGTTTCCCTCACTTCTGGTGTACAGTTAACTTGAAAAATATGACTGTCAGGTTCAAAACTGTTTAGTTTTTGCATGTGTCTTGATGATAAATAGGGGAGCAGGAAACCTTTTTACAGAGAAACCCCTCCAAAACCTATGGAAAATCCAGAGGTGAATATTAGAGCATTGATCAGAGGAGGAGCGGAGTCCTGTTCCTTGTTCTCCTGTAGGATGTGGCTCCCTGGTGAGTGACACTGTTTGTCACTCCTGGAGCAGCGGGATCAGTGTTTTAAGTACCTGCTTTTGAGAACCAGAGATAAAAGCTGTTGCCAGGGGTCATGTCAGTGGTTCTGGCAGCTCATCTGTTGTCACCTAACTGAGGCCTCCCTTCCCATGGATCTGGAGCTTATCTGCTCCAAGTCCTCGTGCTTCAGTCCTGTCTGAAGCTCTGAGAAGGCAGCAGGGCTCTTAAGTTTGCCTCTGTTACAAAGGTCCTTGGTAAGCATCTCTATGAAATGTCAGGTACAAGATAAATGCCAGTTTTGTTCTCTTGAGTAATCAAAAAGGAAATTTTCCATTAGTTTTCTAAGTTTGTTTTGGGTTTGTTTGTATTTTTAAGAATGTTGGGAGGAAATATTAATATTAATTCCGCTCAACACTCTTCTTCTTGCTTTTCAGGTATGAATTGAGAATTCGGTACTTGCCAAAAGGATTTCTAAACCAGTTCACTGAGGACAAACCAACTCTAAATTTTTTCTATCAGCAGGTATGTTCAGTTCTACTGCTTTGTCTTTTGCTGATTTTGCTGAATTTAGAAAGCTCGGGGTTTGAATATGTGGGTAGGATATTACTGCAGAAACAGAAAAATGGAAAAAATTTAAGGTTGCATATATATAAAGCAGAAAGGCCACAAATCCCATGACATCTTTCTCCTTGAGAAGTTGTGAGGAATATGTTCCAAAACCAAGATAATTCTGCAGGTAATAATTGTGCTAACTGAGATGAAATTGACTGTTGTTCCACTGGCTTCTTACAGTTAATTCACATTTGATTAAACTGCTGAATTTCTTTATTTTTGCAAGTGTAACTGACAATTGCACTACAAACCATCAAATGTTTTTTCCACTCACATTTTTAGGTTATTTTTTTGGGTTTAAAATCTCTTCTGGATTACTAAAACTGCATAATAGTCAAAGTTTCTATAAACGAAGCATGAAATTCTAATTTTATTCAGTTAAATGATTTTAATCTGCTTTTAGACTGACAAGTTCACGGTAAAACTTCCTGGGGATATTTTTTAGGGGAGTCAGGACTAAAATGGCTACCCTGTCCTCTAACTTCAACAAGCACAATTGTGCAACGCACATTCTTGTCTTAAGTAAATAACTTCTAATTTTTTTTACTGTGTGATGCAGCTTTTGTATTGATGTGATATTGATACTGATAGGATGAAGTTGACTTGTGAAAAGACAATTCTCTTGCAGTGCTTCTCTGGACTTAGCATTCTAGTTTAAGTGATTTGTGTAACATGGTTTCAGCCTAAAAATGTCTGGGGTTTGGTGAGTTTTTAGTGTAGTGCTGATAGGGCTTCTTGTACAAACAACAAAATCATGTTCCTTTTTCCTTTAGCAGCAAGGGACTTCCTCCATACTGGCTTTAAACACAGATTTGTGTTTCCCGTGGTGCAAAAGTGGGTGATGAGCTCCACAATAATTTCCTAAACTCCATCACTTACTGTTCAACACTGGAAAGCCTGCAGTGTCCCCTCGTTTCTGCCTCAGGGAACTGTCTTTAAAGCAAGGAGTTTGAAATCCCAGAGGAGTATTTGTTAACTTTTAACTAAATTTGTAGAAATCATTACAAACAGATACAAATGGCTCAGATAGAAGGTTTTTGAAGGTCATCAGGACCAGTCGGCAAGGCAGACAGCTGCTTGTATTGGACAACGCCCTGAATCACAGTGCTATTACAGAGTGAAAATCAGGTGTTCTTCTCTCCTTGCTTTGCACACCATCCCATTTATTTTCTCTTCCCCTTTCTTCTTCACCTTATAGTGAGGTATTTCTGAATCCAGTTCTTTAAAAGTCACTGCTCTTTGTTTCGGGGTGCTGTAAGGTATTTGGGTCTCTGTTGTCATGGAAATCAGGTGCAGAACTTTCCAGAGCTATCATTCTCTATCCATGATTCTGCTTTGCTCCATAAATTTCACTTGTCCTCTTGGATAAACTAGGACAATAACTTTTATCTGGTAAAGTGTTGAGGCAGCAGCAATGACGTATGAAAAGAAGACAAGAGAAGAATTTGAGCAGTAAGTCTGCATCATAAACCAGATCTACAACAGAGGAGGGGTTAAAAAAACAAGGAAAGATGATTTTTCACGTTCTGTTCCTATATCAGTGTCATTCCTGCAACATTTTAACATCTTTTGCTAACGACTGCTCAGTCAGACACATCATGTTGTGTGTAGGCAAGAACAACAGAATGAACAGAATTCATATGTGCATACATAGATATCCTGAGCTTTCTGCACAGAAGTAACTGTCAGAGATAAGGAGCTAGAACCCAGTTACAAAATTTCAAAAATCCAACAGAAACACCACTTCTGTAGTTAGATTGGCTTTTCTCAATGTAAAAATCAAATACATTGTTATCTTGGGTGTTATAAATGAGTAAGAAAAGATTTTTGTGAGGACCAGATGCCTGTGACTTTCTTGTCAGGATGAGACTGGGAACCTTATTGCTAACGTGGTAACATCCAAATGCATGTTTTCTGTCTTACTAAAAATGTATAGCATCAAATTGAAAAGTTCATGGAGAAGGAAAAGAAACATGGTTACCTCTGTCACCCATGGACTTTGGAATTGTAATGATTTTGTTGAATCTGAGTTGCACAGCTGCAGCATTGTTGAAAAAGAAAGTTTAAATCCTCAAGTGATGTTCATCTTCTGGAAAAGCACAGAACATTTTGTAAAGATAACAAAATGTTACCTTAATCACTGTCAACAGACAGGGTTTATTCATCCAGCTCACCCAAACCACAATTATCAAGCTGTTAAACCCAAAGCTGGCACACGTTTGTGCCTTCACATGCATGACTACTCCCATTCACTTCAGCGAGTGCACTGCCCTGTGCAAATTGGTGCATTTCAGGCTTCTCAGCTTGGGCTTGATATGTGAAATCACTATTTTCTCCTTGGTTTTTCACTGTTTTAAGGATGCTGTGACCTCTCTTAGTTTTCGAATATTCCTTATCTTCAAGAGTCTCTAACAAATCAAGAACCTGTGATCGTGGCGGTCGTTCTGCCATCTGCGGTGGGCGTGAGCTGCTCTTAATTGGAAGTGTAAAGTAGGGCACTTAATGAGACCTTTCATTCTGCAATCTGTACAGCAAAGGATTAAAATTGGTGTGTGAGAGCAGGGGGAAACCACACAACTCGTTAATAGCATCAGAATCAGTCCCACTAACGATGCCATGCAGTGCCTCTTGTGCTCAGGCTGTGCCTCAGCTTTGAGGCCAGAGATGGGGAGAGGCTGATCTTTAGGTCATTCGCCTTCACTGGAGGAGCTGTGTGTTCAAGTCATGTCATATCACATCCCATTTGAGAGCTCTGATCAACAGACTAATGTTGGAACTGTGTCTTTTTGTTTTGTTACTGCTCTCTTTGGCAGGTGTCAGAGGTAGTGGGTGACAGGACTTCAGGGGTGTCTTCTCTTTTTTCAATCTGTGGAGCATTTAGGTGGCGATTCTGCATCAACTGCATTACTCCCCTGGGCCTAACTGCTTACAGTTTCAGCCAAATTAGGCAAATTGGATCCCACCCAGTGCTGTTGGAATTGTAAGGCTGAAGTATTCAAAAATCAGGAAAAGCCAGATTTATGGTTGTCTGCACAGTTGGCAGATGCTCACTGCATTGGTTTTGTGTGCCAGCCTTCAGTTGTGTCCTGTGGTATTGAATACCCAAATCTGAACCAAAGTTAGCTCTAATCCCATCCACAAAACCTTAAATGTGAAGTTCAGTGAATAAAGATACTGTAAGTTAAGTTTTATCAAGAATAGCATCCTTTTTTTTGCGTGTGTTCTGATGACTGTTTTGTAAATCTCTAATGAAGATACCTTGTTTTTTGTATGATTTTTAAACATTTTTCAGAGAAAACAAGTGGAAAGGTACAAAAGGAGAATTTAAAATTTAAAATCGCAGGTTTTGAGTAATTAAATAGGATTTCACCATTTTCCTGTCCTTTTTGGGAGCATTTTCAGTTGCTTTAAGTAAGAGTTGGTGAAATTCATAGTGTCTTCCTTTCCCTGTGTTCCAGTGACATGGCTGTTGGGAAGTGGAAATAAAGGGGACAGGTTTGGTTTCTCTAATTTGCCTTAGTAGCTGAGTGAGGAATGAAAGCCATATCTCAAATCAAGATAGAATACAGCTTTTAAAAACATTCATGTAATGAGAATCAGACGTAAGCTACTTGAATTGCTTTCCTTTTGTTGTGGGACAAGAGCCTGCACACATTTATCCTTGAATAACATGTTAGCTTGCAGTAATTGGAGATGGTTTATCCCTTGATGAAAAGGGAGTAAGCATCTGTAAGGGGGGGTGGGGGCAGCTCTTGGCATCAGCTGTTCCATTGTTGCTGTCCTTGTGCTTCTAACAGAAGACTTTTAAAGTAACTTTTTGGGGGGTTTTTTTAGATCCCAGTGAACAAGAAAAAGTTGTTTTTATCAGTGTGGAATTTTTCTCTGCTGCCTTGTTTAGCCTGCAGTATGGAGCTACCCTGGAGATGTTCATATATATATAATAAAGGAGACCATAGGACTGAACCGTGTTTTGAATTTGCTTTTTAAAATGAACCAAAGTTTGTGTAATGCACAGGAGAAGGAATTGGAAGCAGGGTATGATCTCGAAGTTAGGGCAGGTCAATGATGCCCTGAAAAAACTGAGCTGAATTCTGTGCCACGAGGGCTCTGTGTCTCACCAGGCAAGTACACTGCGGGTTCATTTTCATAAGAAAACTCCTTTTAAAAAGAAAAGAGAAAAAAATTATACTTTTTGTGATTAAAAAAAAAATAAGGGAAAAACATCCTCTAAAAAGGAGGAGAAAAAGTTTATTGTGGACACTTGGCACTTTCTTCTCTATCCCTGTAGTGTCTGTAAAGATTATGTTCACACTCAAAATGTATTTCATTAAATGAAATATCTCTTTATATTGTGGCAGATAAATACATCATGCAAATTAAATTGTTTTTATAACTCTGTCCCTGACACATAGGAAATTTTAAGTCCAGGCAATTACTGTAATAACTTAATGATTAAAGTTTTGTAAGGCTTAGGTGCATGATATGTAATTTGAAGTGCAGGCTGGGAATTAGACTCTTTAACCTAATTAAATAACAACATCTCTTACTCCATAATAAAAATAGGAGACCTAAAACAAATGACTTTGACAGGAAAAGCTTTGTAGGAAATGAAGGACATTGGGAGAAAAGCTGGCATTGTTCCTGATGTTGGCAGCCTATTTAAAACAAAAAGCCCCCAACAAGAAAAAAAACAAACCACCCAAAACCCAGCAGATCTTTCATGAAGAGTTAATGGCTGAGACATAAACTGTGCTCTACAGGGAGGTGGCAATCTAAGAATTGCAGCTGATTAAAAAGTTACTAAAAATTTATTTTTTGGTAAAAATACAAATCAAACGGAACCTCTCCTGTCCTGCTCTTTACAGCTTGAAAAGACAATTTTAAGTGAGATTTCCTTGACGGGGGTAGGTTTCTGAAGTTGCTGAAATTCACAGTACCCCATAAAGTACTAATTTTTTCCTGTAAAAGTTGATTTACACCCTCAAAACTATGCTGGCATTCTTGTTTTAGGCTCTGCTGTTTGTATAGTTGTGGAGCTACTTTGGCTACATATGTTGTGTGCCCAATGTCTGCTTTCCCTTGGTGCTGTATGGTAGGAATGTGAAACTTCCTTGTATTCCTTAACACCTCCTAAACGGCCAGCCAAGCTCAGGCCAAAGGGAAAGGGCTGCTTTGATTTAAAATTTCCACCTGTCAGCCAGAGTGGGCTTTTCTTGAATTGCTCATAATTCAGCATGATAAATTGAAAATGCTTGGGACCAGGTTTCCATGTATTGATGCATGGATATGTCTTCATTAGTAGTCTGGAACAAAATGTTACTACAATTAGTATATTAAGTTGTGAATAACAACAAAAAAAACACAGAGAAAAAAGTTGATTTATGTTGATGCTTGGACTTGCTTGATCTGGAAACTCAAAATTCTTTGTTGGAGAGGAGAAGTATAAAATTAGCTGAGAGCAAGGCCTGTTTAGTAGGTTGAGTTCTATATGGCTCCCAAGAGTCCAGTCCTACTTTGTGGAAAGTCTGCAAGGCAGCAGTGTCTCTTGCAGTGACATCTGGAGCTCAGCCCACTTGGACAGACGGCAGCATTTTAGCTGCTCTGCCCCTAACAATGCCTTGTCAGAAGTTGGTTTCCCCCCCAGCCCATCTCTAATGCCCTTATTATTAACAGAGGACCTTCCAAAATTAGTTAGAGATGTCAAAGATCACCCCGAGATAATATAGAGACTGTGACCTTGGGACATGAAGAGGAGGAGCAGCTGAGGGCAGATGGCAGATGAATGTTATCCTGATACTGGATCTGGGCTTTTAACTCCCCTAGATGAGGCCAAAGCCCTAATTTTCCCTAGTATTGACTTATCTCCTATAGCAGATTTCAGATGGGTAAATAGGGGTGGGAACACATGTGTTTCCCTCCTGTGTGTATTTTAAAAACTACCATTATGATTATTAAGGTGGCTCCTAAAAATACTGATGACATTAGAAGCAGGCATTGGGCTTTTGTGCATATGGGGCTTCATTCAGAGCAGATGAGGCACAAATCTTTCAGGGTTAATGCTGCATTAGATTGCTGAAGCTGTAGTAGTGAGGGTTGGGACCCTGTTCTTTCAAGCTGATTTTGTAGTGGTGAAAATTTGGTGTCCCACATGAACCTGCTGTTGGAAAACAAGGATGGAGGAGCAGTTTGTTCCTTACAGATACCAGGATTTATACTGGGTGACTGTTCCACATTAACCCAGTCATGTGTCTGTCCTACAGTAATTCTGTGGTGTGTTTACCACTACAAGGAGCATTACAGCTGAAACTAGAGAGCATCTGAAATAATTCTCTTTGGTGGGATACCATGGAAGGAGCTTTGTCATGGATTGGGGTGGAATTGTGTGTGGCCCCTGCTGCAGGTGCAGAGCAGAGCAATGTCCTTCATTTTGAACGGGAAATTCTGGGGAAAACAAATGTGCTGTATACTTGGATTTTTATCTTGGTCACAAAAGTAGTTGCTGAAGATCCGTTTTTCCTATGGATATATTGAGATATTCTGGTCTTTCATTACAGAAGCTTGTACTGGTAAATTGCAGGAATCATTTCTCTTGATTATGGTAGGATGGGTGTCACCAGAAGTGTTGTGTGTTAGTGTAAAACAAAGATACTGTTTGAACTCTGTAGTGGCTGAGGATGAACTATAACATACAATATCTAACACCAAATCTAACACCTCCAGAGTTAGAAACTTGAGTGTTTAAAAGCAGGTACCAGAATACACCTGAGCTGTTGAAAATAAATTCAGAGAAATTACTGAGAACAAATAAATTATTGCATATACAGGACAATTAAGAGGAAGGTTGTATATTTTTAATATAAATGACACCAACTAAGCAGAAGTACATTATTTCCCAATATACAAAAGCACCAGCTAAAAATATTTGTGTAGAACAAATGGATAAGGAGAAAATGATGGAATATAAATCTTTGTTTTCATGCTTCATTAAATGACTGTAATTACTGTTTGTGTGCTATGTACTGAATGGAGTACAGAAGACATTTTCTTTGTTTGGTTGTTTATCTAAGTATCTCATATGTTGTGATGATTCTTTTTGGGTAGGGTCTTAACTCCTCAGTGGGAACTTAGTCACTGAAGGGTTGTTTAAATGCAGTGTTCAAAGCAGTGCAAATTTGGGAAAAAAATAGAAATAAAAAAGGACTAAGTTGTGTAAATAGGTCATAGACATTGAAAGAAAAGCAAGAGAAATAGATTGCTTATTTTTAAACTGTCCTCCTGAAAAATGGGAGTTTATCCTGTGGGAAATTTCTTGGTAACATTAAGCTGGGAAAGCCAGTAGTGGCTAATTATTGGTATTTGCACTTTTTGAGACACCATTTGATAGTACTGTTGCTAAAGAATTTCCACAGTATTTATGCTTGAAAACTCAATGTCAAGTTTTAT
Source organism: Corvus brachyrhynchos (assembly GCF_000691975.1). Classification (NCBI taxonomy): domain Eukaryota; kingdom Metazoa; phylum Chordata; class Aves; order Passeriformes; family Corvidae; genus Corvus; species Corvus brachyrhynchos. Next base: position 3,074,423 of record NW_008246063.1, read on the forward strand.
AGTTTTATTTAATAATTATAAGGCTATAAACAAGTTTAAACCTGAAATATCTTTTTAAGATACAGTATCTAATGCCTTTTTTTTTTTTTTTAATCCCTAAACTGGAAAGCATTTGCCAAGTTCAGAATTATTTTACTGTTGTTCTTAATAAAGAAGTCTAAATCGAGCATGGTGTGTTTTTATGAACTGCTTGTCAGCCTGGGTGAACCTTCTTCTGAAATACTGCAGCTGCATAAAAAAACTTGTGTGCAGGAAAATGAAGCAGATGGCTTTTGAAAGTAGCAGCTGGTATATAGAATACGAGGCCAGTGCTAGATTTCTCCTTAAATCATAGCATAGGGCTGTTCTCTAATTTCTCCATCTTCACAAACATGGGCTTTCCTCTGTTTCCAATTTTTATTTTAAATTGTTCAGTCTGGAATTTGCTACCCGTTTCTGTAGCTGGGAAACTGCCCATTATTTCCTAGTAAATTTGGAGAAGTTAGAAGTGACACCATCAGTAATTTCCCCATTCAAGTAAAAGAACAAATATTTTACAAGTCTTGACATCAGAAATGAAACTGGGCTTGTGTTTATGTGCCCAACTTCCATGTGGGAAAAGCTTTTTAGTTCACGTTGTGTTCACCTCCTTTCTTTTGTTATGATTTAGGAGTATCTTTGAACTTTTAATGCCCAAAAAACTGGAGACGGAAGAGAGATTGCTGTTCTGGCTAAAAGATGAAGAGTGATAAAAAAAAAAAATTAAAATATTACTAAGAATAGGAAGTATTTTAAATGAAGTGACTTGTTGTTGAATATCAGGACAGTAATAAATCAGAAAATACGGTGTAGGATTGTGTTGGATTTCAAAATCCTTGTTTTGCTTTGGATATGACTCTCGCGGGGGGTCCGATGTTGGTCAGCACCGGTGTGGCGCGACCTTCTTGGAGAGCATCCTGCAGGAGCAGCTCTTCCAGGGGCGTGGCCGGCCTCGCCGGGCAGCCGGGGATTCCAGCAAGTGTAGCGATTCCTCAGCTACAAGTGATTCCAGCTCTTGGGATTCAGCTCTTTGTGAAATCACCCGAGGTGGACTCGGGGACACAGATACCGGAGCCTCGTTTGCCTGTTCCGCAGAGGCAGCTTTTATTGTCCAGCAGCCCCTGTGAAGGGAAGGCCAGGGACAAAGGCTCCCTTCTCAAGGGCAGAAACAGGGGCTTTTTATGGGAATGGCAGGGGGTGGGGTAGAAACCGATTAGCCAACTGGGTACAGGCCATTACCATATAGAAACAAGGGATGCTGGGCGTGGTTCACTTCGTCACCGTGACCCAGAGGAAGGTTGCTTATCTCTGGGGAAAAGTCTTTTTGCCCTCAGGCGTCTCTCCTCCAAGGGAGTGCAGAGGGCTCCTGCGCCAAGGGCTCACAACCCTCCGCATATTACTGCCCTTTCTAAGATGTATTCACTGATGGTGATGTGGATTCTGTGTGTGGGGGCAATGACAATTTTGTTTCATTTTTTATTTTATCAGAACATGTACAAGACTTCTTTTTCCTACCTCTGAGAGGTGCTTTTATGCTTGGCATTCCTATTTTCCCCACGCTGCAGCCCTTTTTTGTATCAGGCTGTTTGTAGATGTTGTGGCCAAGAAGTCAACTCCAAATGTGAAGTGTAGGTTGCACTTTAATTCTTATTTGCCACCCTGTGAATGAGCAAATTTAGGTAGAGTTGCTTCCTGTGACACTGGCACTGCAGTAGTACTCGCCTGGTAGCCTGAAGCAGTTTTTATTTCCATTATTCCATGTTTAATGCAACTTAAGTAGACTAATCCTTTCTCCCCAAAGCATGCACCTGCTTGACTGTAAATCTGATTTAAACTTGTTAGAACATACTAAAAAAAATCCGAGGGAAAAGGTTCTTGAAATCAACACAGCAGTTTGCAGCAATAAATTATTTTTGTCTCTTATCCTCCTTTAAACTGTTTTCCAGTGTATTTTTCTCAGGGAGTTGAGATAAGCACATTATGTGGGAATACAGAATTAGTAAGTCAGTGGAAGCAAATGTGTTACAAGCAACATACATCAAAGTGACTCACTTCAGACATCATATTTTGGGTTTTGATTGTTACCAAATAAAAAATATATAGGATTTTAGCAGTGTTGATACTTGAATTCTTAATCCTAGTGTAAATCCAAGTGTTTGCCTTGTTGATATTTTTGCATTTTTATTGCTATAACATTATGACTATAAAGTATTGGAGATAAATACAGACTTAATGTAATTTTATCATTGCCAGAGCATCTGGTCTCTAGTATGGGGTATAAATGAAGTAATGGCACACAGGTTTAACAGCAGCATCTTAGAGGCTTTGTTGGGCTCGTGAAAGGGATCATGGGTTGCTGTTTTGGTTTCTTGTTTGGCCACTTGGGTTTTTGGGGTTGCTTTTTCAAAACCAGATTTGTGTGACAAGTTTATATAAATACTTTTGTCTTACAACCTAGGTAAAATTAAGGTATATTAAATAGCATCCTACATTTTTTTTCTGGTTTAGCCTTTGGAAAGGTCCCATTCTGAACAATTAAACCGGGGAGGAGACGTGTGGCAGTGGTGCTTGATCTGCTTGAAAAGGATGTGTGTGTGTATATATCTATCTGTCTGTCTATAAATAAATGTATTCTTCAGCTTCTCCAGGTATTGCACACTGTTAACTGAATTTCCAAGCCATAGGTTAAGGTCTGCACACACTGTCAAGGAGTATGACAAGCTCACAGATAACAGGATCTCCAAACCCAACAGAGGAGGATTCATCCTCCCTCTTTAACATACTTCTGAATTTGTAGTCAACAGAAAAGAACTGATAGATTTTGTTAGATTTCTAAGAGTTCATTTTTTGTGCCTTTGTATGTATGTAGGCTTTGTGCTCTTGAACATGGGGCCTTTGTTTGTCTAACCCAGAAAATATTCTCATTTCTCTCAATTATATTAACAATAATAATAATAATAATAAAAGTTATAATTGAGCAAACACAAAAGACTTCTTGGAAAACTATTCAATTGCCTTGTGACAGTGCATTTAATTACCATTAAATTATCTCTTGTCTCTTCCACTTAGTATTTGCTCAGGCATTTTCCTGAGGAGGTTGTGCTGAGCCTCCTGTGAAATTCTTATCTAATCTCTGCACAGGCATTAGTTCATGCATTGATCTGATGCCATCTCAAAGAGAATAGTCAAGCAAAATTAAAGGTGATAAGAGAAGTTCTCATTGGTATTCTGGGAGTAGAAATTGAATCTGCCTATTTTCCTTTTTTCTTGCTGAATTGGAAAGCAGAATGTGTGCAGGCAGGTTTATGAAGAAAGGAGAAATATAGTAGGACACTGTTAAATCCAGACCACTGGATTCTGGCCACAAGTTTCCTGAAGCTTACAATCTCTCTTTATAACTCACAAAATTTAAATACTAAAATAAGTAGGTGTATATAATATAAAATATGTCTTTTTCCCTTTCCATTTTGTTGAAACAGGGGATGGTCTTTTACATTTTCTTAGTCAGTATCTGATGCCTGTAGTTGCAGAGTCACACTAGGAGCATGACTGGACAGCTCACAAGCCACAGGGCAAGAGGAGATAAACCCCAAACTTTAAATACTTGGGTAACGTTGCTTATTTATTTATGGAACAGTAGGCTAGCAGTGTTTTAAAATCATGTTTGCATGAAACTGGAGATGCTCTTAAGCTGTTTAGTTTAACAAATTGAGTACTGGGATCCACAAGGCAGTGAGTTGTGAAGATAAATGAATACACATTTGATCATGATACACTGGATCTTAAATTAGCATCGTTCCTGCAGGTGGAAGTTTTGTGTGTCAGGACTTAAAAACTACTTTGCTACAGCCAGTTCTTCTTGTTGTGGGAATGGGAATGGGAAAAGGAATAGATGGATAACAGCTCTGAAATTTCCTGGTGATGCAAAATTGTTGAAATGGTTCCCAAAATTGAACGTGCAATTTAAAAAAGAAAAAGTTTATTGAAATACAAGGAATCAGTCAATTGGTATTTTATTTGGGTGGGTGTAAGGCAGGTTGGCCAAGGGATTTTGTGAACAGTTTTACTTGCTCGGTGAAGTAACTTTGACTGTACAGGAAGGTGAATTCTCAGGAAAAGGACATGAGCATTTCTGGAATTTGGGTATCCATATACGATCTGAACTCATGTTCAACACTTCCTCTCCTTTTGAAGTATCCCCACGCAGAGCTGAGGATGAGGAGGGCTGTGCTGTTGTTCACCACCCATGTGTGTTTGCAGAGGTCATTTATGGCAGTTCATGGAGCCTGAAATTCCATTCCTGATTTACCTGCCCTGAGCTTGTGTCTGATAGTTTTATGCAGGACCAGTTTGATGTCCTTTCTCATGAACAGAGATCCTGGTGTAATTTATTACATTTTGCTGTTTATAGGATCATAGAACCGTTTAGGTTGGAAAAGACATGGAATATCAACCATTAATCCAGTGCTGCCACGTCCACAACTGAACCGTGTCCCCAAGGGCTCCATCCATACTTTGAATGCTTCCAGAGATTGGTGCTTCCACCACTCCCTGGACAGTCTGTTTCCAATCCCTGACCACCCTTTCAGTGGAGAAATCATCCTAATATCCAGTCTGAATCCAAGTATTTAAAATTGTGAGCATAATGAAGAGGAGAATTATTAATTCATATTGTGTGTATTATTAGTATGGGAATACAGAATTATTATTTCCATATGTGTGTACAAATAGCACACTGCATGGTGCTGAAGGGCAATTATTCTCCTGTCTCATTAGTATTTGTAGGAATTGAATTGAGAAGAGTTAAAAGCTCATTATTTTGTCATGTTGAGTGTCTGTATGAATTCAAATGCAAGAAGCTTTTTTCTCATGTTTAAGCCATTGTAATAATTCATTTTCATTTTCTCACTCCTGCACAGTTTATCATATTTCTTCTTTCATGTCTTTTAATAACAAATTAAAACTTTACATGCAATTCAGACCCAGGAAGTTTTTAGGGATTTGTTACTTTGTAGTTGGAGCAGGGCCCAGCTGCCACACTGGTGCTGAGGGAAGGCAGTGGTGGATTCTCGCGTGTTCTGAGGAGAATGCTGAGTGGAGAACACCTCCAGCTGTTGGATCCATTGCTATAATTTCTTACCTTTTAAGTTATGTATTTCCTAGCAGTAGTAGTTTGAAATAGTTGTTCTTACAACTTGTCATCACTCAACAAACCCACTTGGTGAAGTGTGTTGCTTTCATAGTGCATCATCTCCTCTTTGATCTGCAAGTCAGTCACGTGGATTTTTGTGGTATTTCGGGCCTTGCTGCAACTTTAGGATCTCAGTAGCAACTTGATGTTTCCATAGGAGGATAACAGGAGCTGTTAAGGAAAAACTGTCGAGATTTCTTACTGGTGCAAGATTTGCAGTGAAGTTCTTGGGCACTGGTTCTGTTCTCTCTTACTGCCTGGGTTTTTTTGTTGTTGTTAGTTATTGCATCAATTGCTTACTCTAACATGGTGAAAGTATTACCTAAAAAATAGGATTCTTCCCACAGCCATGTTGGTAAATAAAAAAAAGTCCACGACATGGTGATGAAGATTTGAAGTGTTTGCTACTGTAGATCGTCATCATCCAGTGTCACTCTTGGTTCTTCTTGCTAGTTCAGTATTATTTTATGCCAGTGTGCAGTACAGTTTGCACATACTACTCTATTTACTTTTATTTTTATTTTCACTGTAATTCCCAGGCATTTATCAGTTTTATTTGCATGATTAGATCCACCTACACAATTAAATACTATTGACCAGGATGATTCAAGAACACAGCCTGCCTTCTCCTAGCTGGAATGCAGGTACAACCATCTGCTCAGTCCTCTGTGAATTTTGATTATATTTAATAAAATGTAGCCAATATTGACATATATAAGGAATTTTTCAATCAAGTTCATTGCGGTTCAAATGTGTTTCTTCCCAAAGTGCCACTCATTTATGGAGAATATAAACACAAATTCTTTTTTCTCTTCCTGGACTGTGAATTGTTATTCCAGAAAATTAGGATGTATTCATTTGAAAGTTGCTTGGGGAGTATTTTAGTCTGTGTTGGCACTGACCTTATCTTTCTGTGATGCCTACCTGCTTCTTTTGCTGTAGGTGAAAAATGACTATATGTTAGAAATAGCAGATCAAGTGGACCAGGAAATTGCTTTGAAACTAGGTTGCCTTGAAATCCGGTAAGCTCATAATTTAATTTATTATTCAACATCTTTCTGACTGAATATATACAGTAATTTTGAAACTGCTTAAAGTTCATCAATTTCTGACCAGTAGAGTTGAATAAAACATCGTAAGACATTTATTTTCTACAAAGCAGTTTGAAGAAAAACTGAATAGATTGTATTGTAACTAATTTCTAGTGATTTTAAATTAACATTATTTTAAAATTTTAATTAATTACCTCTTGATACTGCCTTTTGGGTGAATTCTTCATCTGAATAATTCAAAGGCCTGTAGAGTACATGGAAGTATGCTTAAAAAAAAATGCATCTGTGGTGTTATTTAGCAAATAGTCTTGTGATTCTGCATATATAAATCCTACAGCTAAAGAATGTAATTATAGATAAATGCTGCTACCTTTCCTCTCTGTATTTGCTCAATTTTTAATGTGCTGTTTTGAAATGATTAAATCTTAAGGATCCTTTTGGGTGTTTCTGGTGTTCTTGTCAACTGTATAGACAGCTGGAAAATAAAGATAAGTATATCAGATTAAGAGACCCTTGAGAGAGTTCCCAGCTTTGAAATGCATGTGTTGGGTTTTGCTAATTTATGGAGAATTTCCAGCCTGAAACATTTACTTTAGTTATGCTGATGTCTCGAACAGGGAGATTAGGAAAGAAGTAAAATTGATAAGAAATGAATGACAAATGTAAACTTGTTAGGAGAGAATAAAAGTGTCCTTTGAACAGTTCTTTCCAAATTAAAACAAAATTTAGGCTTATGAAATTTTCCAGGTATCACAGGAGAACCTGATGCCTTTGTTAAAAGTTTTGCTGGTAGCCCCAGAGAAAACAAAAATTATTTGTGTAACTGCAAACTCCTTACGCACTTACAAAATCATTGTGCCCTATTTCAAAACATGTAATGAATATAATAATCCACGATTATGTTGTCAGCCAAGTCTTACCTTCCCTGGTTCTCAAGCTGTGGCTCTTCAGAGCATTTTGATGAGATACTTCTTGTAGATGAGCTACTTGAGACTCTTAGAATGAGCATTACTGGTCCATTTTTCTCCCTGAAAATGATAATCTCAGCCTTCTCCTAACAAAACTTTCTTATTTATTCATTTATTTTTTAATGTGAATGTGTTTGGATTGAAGCAGTTTTCATCACTGCCTGCTTCCCCTGGTTCTCCCTGTTCCATGCACAGAGGACTCTCACAAAGAAGTGCAGGTAGTGCAAAGAAGTGAGGTAGAAGGAGCTGCTGAAGGGCAGCTTAGGTCACTTCTTTTTGTAGCAGCACTGGTTTAAAGTCGTTCTGAAAATGCAATTAATTTGTAAAATAAAAATCTGATCTGTTGAGGTAGAATAATGTACTTAATACTTAGCTTTTAATTCATTCTGGCAATGTTTTCTGATGCTGAGTAGAAGTTTTGATTATGTTGGTGTTGTAGTTTTAGGCTGAATTATCCAATAATTGTTGCTTTCAAATATTTTTCCTGTCTTCAGGAGATCCTACGGAGAGATGAGAGGCAATGCATTAGAAAAGAAGTCCAACTATGAAGTGTTAGAGTAAGTATTGTGTTCTAGCTTGAGGTTTGAACTGTCCCTTCCCTGCATCAGAAACAATAAATTCAGTTCAATAACAGAGCGTTTCTGTTGTAGTTTTCCTATCCCATCAAGTTTAAGATGCTTTAGTATAAGAAAAGGATGATGAAACCCATTGAGGTGTAGAAGTAGGAAAAGTGCCTTTAACTCTGGTCCAATGAAACAGGTTTGGAGTTGTTTAAACTTGATCAGGAGGCTTATTATGATTTTCATCAATTTTGCTAATGTTTATGGGCTTTGCCAGCTCTGGTTGTAAAGTGATTTTGTTCCTCAGTGTTTTTTCTGTGCCCAGTTCCTAAATGTTCTTCTGTGCCCAGTTGCATTCTTCAGTTGTGACTCATCTGTGGTAAAGTTTGAGTTACTTGAAAATGTTTGTGGTATTGTTTTTCCTTCTGTTTGCTCCGTGTGGACTTTTTCTGTGTTGTTACCTTGCAGTTAACAAGGTTAGTGTTTATCTGTGTATCACAAATTTTGAGGAGACCAAGGAGCATCCTTGTACTGAAATACTTTGTTTGCTTATTCATGTTGGACATGAGATGACTTCAGTTCAAACAAGCCAAAGTCCTTGAGAAGCTTCAGGGATTGAAAACTGGTTTTATTTGTATTTATATAATGGATAAAGTTTCAGACATACATGCACCAATGATATGCTCATCACTACTAATTACCCTTATGAAAAGATGCTGTACAGTTGAACACAAAATTGGGATAAAAGGTTGGTGCGGCATTGAAGTCTTTATTTTTTAAATCTTGTTTTTAATAACACGTGTGCTAACTTTTGGAAGTGTGAAATTGGAGCATTTGGAGGAGGAAGTTAAGATTTATACCACAATGAACAAGTTTACAAGGATTTTTGAAGAATCTATGATTTTAATAGGTAAAGATAACTTTGAGGAATAGCCTGCTTATTTGTAGAGTATTTGGTATTTCTGTAGTGCTCCTGTTTTATGCAGATTTTTTTTAAAGCTTTGGGTTTGTATGAATTAGGGATTTTCTTTTAATTAATTTTTTTAAATACTTCAGTTTTTTGCCTGTACCCCCTAGTAGAAACATCCTGGTTGAGGAAACACATCACAAAATGAGAAAGTACTAATAAAGATAAAGGGGATGAGCAGACAGACAAGACTAAAAGGGGATATAAAAAAGATCTGAAAGTATGTGAATTATGGTTGGTGCAGTTTATGTTCAGTAAGAACTTGAGCAGACTATTTTTAAGTCAGTTTTTTGGCAAATCAGAAGCTACAAGCATTAGTAATTAGGTTAATGACTTTGGAAACAATGAGACAAAAGAAAGCTGGGTCATAACAGGTCACACAAAGTATAAATTAATAATTGAAACAGCTGAGAGTTCCAGGACGACTCATTGTGGTGCTGCTTCCAGTTTTACAGTGATTTCTTTCCTTCAGTCTCTGTGTTTGTTAAACAGTGACTGCTTTGGTAGGAAATAACTGCCTTGCTGCTGTGAAGGACAAAGTGAAGCAAAACCTTGATATGCAAAATGTAACAGCTTAAATGCCATGCAGAATTGGACATGGAGATTTTGCATTTCAAGGGTTTTGGGTTTTTTTGAGAAGCAATATGTGATTTGTATGGGATTTAGCTGGGAAAGATGAAGGATAAAACCACCTTAAAGTGACTATAGTAAAGATAATTACAGACTGGAAAGGGTCTGCAAAAAGTGCCAGTGATCCCCAAAATGCGTTAATTTGATCTTAGAACCTTAATAACCCATAAATGTTTAAGTGCACAAGTAATATTTATTGCTCAAGTGAGGCCTTTTGGGTTTTTTGAGAGGGGTGTTGCTAGTTTTAGTACATCATGAGGCACTTAACCAGCTGAGGGCAATTTTTAAACGGCCCTTTTTTGCATTGGGTATGATTACTCCTTGCCTGCCTTTGTTAGATGTCTATTTGATGTATATTTGTCTTTGATCAGATTGTCATACAAGAACAGATCTGGATGGGAAGTGGTGGATAGGATCAAACTGTTAAGTAGCCTTTAATAGTTGGGCCTTCATGGAGTGAAAGAAGATTTTTTTCATAATAAATGTGAAGCCTGTTAGCAGAGAACAGGGATAATTACAAGTACAGAAGTGGGAGCTATAGGAAGGAACAGGTGCAGCCACAATTTGGTAAAAAGCATGTTAAAGTCTATTATGTTAATCTAACATTACTTTTTTTGTTGTAACTTGAATTGAGGTGAAAAATACATTATATATGCTGCCTAAAGCTGCTTATCATTGTAAGACAAGCAGTATCACCTATCCGTAGTTGGTATTTTATTAATCATATTGAAGTTTGTACATTTAAAAAATCGAATTTAGATTTAAGCCCACAAGTAGGCTGGAGTAGATGAGGTTAAATACAAAGCTGTAGTAGAGCTGTATGAACCAGGCTCTCAGTGCTCGTTATCTCTTGTTGGCAGTCAGAAACCAGATGTCTGAGTTCTTCATCCAGAGCCCTGAGTTGGTGTCTCCCTTGTTGGCCATTCCACCCCCACACAGCACAGCTGGGAAGGAGTTTGTAGGGTTGTGTGTGTAAAACTGTATGTTCCAATTTCCAGTGCTTATTCTCTTATTTATAGGTACCCTTAGGTTGTTGTTGGCCAAGGCATTAAATCTTTGTGGTTCTTTTGTTGAATTCTCCTCCAGCAAATAAATTTGCTGTCTCAGCTAAACACAGGAAATGCTTTATTAACAAGTTTTGTTAAGAGTTTTGGTCTGTTGTACTCTGCATAAGAATTTCTTCTCAGTTTGTTGCACCCCAATCTGTACAAAAGGCTGCTCTACAACTTGTTCTAGTAATGAGTCAAATGAGGCTGTGGCAGCTGTGTGCTGCAGGACTGTTAAGATGAGGGATACCAGGGTGATGGAAGGTGCTTCATTTCAGAAGCACCATCTCTCTCTCGGATGCTTAATGTTAAACTAATATATCCCTGTCAAAATGTCTTTGCATATTATTTAGATGGTAATAGTGTGTTAGAATCATTTAACTGTGTGGGATGATAAACCGAGTATCATTTGCATTTGAGAAGAAATGCATGGAAGGAATTAACATTTATGAAAGTTTTATAATCCTGCAGCTTACTGTCATTTCACAGATGCCAGTGCTGCACATGAAAATTCTGCTTCTCCTGGTTGAGGATGTTTTTAGTATGAAATTGTATGCTACTCATCTTCAGAGAGCTTTAAAAATACCCTGGTTTATTCTTCTGAGTGAGCTTTTTATATTGACTTTACTGTTGGCTTTGTTCTTGTGCCGTTAGGTAGCAGTAAATAAATCCTGAGTATCTCCGCTTGCTAACGGCTTTTCCTTTCTTTGCCAAATGTAAGAATTCCAGATGTTCTTCCGTGTATGTTCAAAGCATGCAGTCATGGAAAGCTCGCTTTCATACTTGTTCCAGAGGCAGATAAGAATGTTTGAAAGAGATGGTAATGTCCTAAATTTAAAGGAAAAAAGTCAGTAACACCTGTGAACTATAAATCTTTTTCCTGTTTATACTTTTCTCTTTAGTTTTTCCTTTTTTGAATGCAAGTTTTTTGCCCTTGGTTGTACAGTGGTATCTTCTGCCCTAACATACCACTGGCAGCTTCTCGAGCACCTTGTTTTGAAGCTGATGTTCAGCTGTAGAGACACAAATGCATATCAGACATAAGCTATGTGCAGCACATCAGAGCCATAGAAATGTTTAATGGCTCTGGCTTTCAGACCAGGGGTACAACCCAATTTAAAAGTGTGAACATGAGCTTGATAAATTCAGTTTACAAAATCTGAGCTCACAGTCACCTGATTTACAGTTGCAAAAAGTGAGATTACTTGCAAGAAAATGCTGGTAATTTTAATTTGCTCAGTATGAGTTAAAAATAAATAGTAGAAATTTAAACAACCCCTTAATTATAATGCTTCAAAGGGTAAAACAGTAGTGAATTGCACTCAGCATGCTTACTGAGGTGATATGATGAGTATTGCTCTATGGATTCCTGTATTCCTTAGGCCAAGTTGGGGCTCTGAGCAACCTGGTCAAGTGGAAGGTGTCCCTGCCCATGGCAAGTGGATGTTCATTATGGTTCCTCCCAGCCCAAACCATTCTCTAATTCTGTATCTCCTACTTCATTCTAATAGAGGTTTATCTGCGTTTTCCACTTCCATGTTGTTCCCTTCTCACCTGACTACAAGCTCTAAGAATATTTGTTCTGTATTCTTTAAATTATTAAAACATGTACAAAGAGCAGTTTTTATTCTCAAAACTCCTCTGTGCCCAAGCCAGCATTTAAAATAGCAGATTTTCCACACAGGTACCTGTTCAAATGCAAAATCCTTTGGGATTTTAAACTAGAAGATGCTGCTGTCCCACATTTGATGTGGAGTAGCTGTAGTTAGAGTTTTAATGGTACTGTGTTTGTTACTCTGAGATTGTCAAGGACATTGCTATGAAGATTGTTTAGTAATGTATATGCTGGTTAAAAAAACAAAACAAAAAACAGACCCAAAACACCAGCCTGAAAAGAGAAATATAATATTGCACAATGGTTTTGATATTTATGCTGTATTTTTTCTTTCAGGAAGGATGTTGGTTTGAGACGGTTTTTCCCGAAGAGTTTACTAGATTCAGTGAAGGTAATTACAGCTCCAGTCAATCCTATACTGCTGTAAAGAAAAGAGTGTCAGAAATCTGAAAACTGCATTTTAGTTTTCACTGTACAGTCCTAAGGGAATTGCTGTGCAGTTTTGCTTTGTGAAAAAACATCCAAGCTGTCTGTCGGATTGGTGGGATCTAAATCCCAGTAATGTAGCTGGCAGGACAAGGATAAAGTGATTCACATGGCCTTGCTGAGCTGCTGTGAGAGGGGCACAGCTCTGCCTCTCAGACCTTGGGGGTAAAAGTACAAAACAAGTCCTTGGAGCCTCTTGTATCAAATAACTTTTTTTTTTTCCCCTTCCCTAAAAGAAAAATGAGACTTCTGGAGAAAGAGGAAGGGGACTTGTAAGAAAAAAGAATATTTTACTGGGAACTTGATAAACCATGTTCTGCCTTCCTTGCTCAAGACTATCCAAGTTATTCAAGGAAGATTTCCAGTAATTTCTGCTTATGTTAATCCTAGCTGAGACTATTAACATTACTTGAATCTCGCTCCCATTGAAGTCCATATGTTCTCAGAGTAAAAAATGCAAATTTTTCTCAACATGTGTTGAAAAGGGGAATTAAGAATGGTCACCAAGTATTTTACATTTATAGGTGCCTCGATATGAATGTCCTGGTAAAATATCTCTTACAATTCATACATGAAAGTATAAATCACAAATTGCTATTTTGGAGCTGGTTTTGGTAAGCAGTGCTTTATAGAAAGACTAAAATTCAACTTCAGATTTGGAAAGAATCTGCATTGTGATTTAAATGGGTAAACACAAAAGGTCTGTCATGACAGGGTTTTGTTTCAAAAGACTTTTGAAAATCAGAAGCTAATGAAGTCAAGTGGATTTAAGTAATCCCCTCTGCATTTTAATTTGAGCAATTATCTGAAACTGTATTTTCTGCTAACGGGAAAATTGTGGTAAAAGGCTCCAGACGTAAAAGTATGAATAACTGTCTCAAAAATAATATTATGGAGCCAGAAAACTAACTGACCAAGAAAACTGCACTTTGGAAATCCTGAACTGGGGAGAAAAGAAGTAGCAAGAATTGCCAGAAGGTAAAGCTGAGTGGAACCTTGTAAAGACATGAAAAAAATTGTTGGACATATGAAGAAGAAAAACAAGGGAAGGAAAAATGTGTCTGCTTTTTAATGAAAATGAAATCCCTATTCAAAATAACACAGGATTGGTCCAAATTCTTAAATTACTCTTCCAGTTTGTGGAGACCAGGGAATTTGAACTGGCAGGCAAAGAAGGGTTCCTGATAGCCATGAAATATAAAAATAATTATTTCTCTCAATTCTCTCTGCCTTGAACAAACACAGAGAGGGAACAATGGTTCTTAGACATGCTTTTAAGAGCAAGTTTTCAGTGCATTTTGCTTGAAGTTGCCGTTTGCAGACATTTCTGATAGATGCTTCTGTTATGGAAAAGGTGTGTTTTGGGGACTGTTCAGCCTGGAGAGGAGCAGGCTCTGGGGAGACCTGAGAGCTCCTTCCAGTGCCTAAAGGAGCTAAAAGAGAGCTGGAGAAGGACTTTGGACAAGGGATGGAGTGACAGGACACAGGGAATGGCTTCACACTGACAGAGGGTGGGGTTAGATTGGATATTAGGAAGAAATTCTTCCCTGTGAGGGTGGTGAGGCCCTGGCACAGGTTGCCCAGGAAAGGTGTGGTTGCCCCATCCCTGGAAGTGTTCAGGGCCAGGCTGGATGGGGCTTGGAGCAGCCTGGGGTAATGGAAGGTGTCCCTGCCCATGGCAGTGGGGTGGAACAAGATGGTCTTTAAGGTCCCTTCCAACGCGAACCAGCCTATGACTAATGGACTTTATAACTTTACACCTTGCTCATGATCTTAAAATTTAAAGTGACCAATTCTTCTTGGTGGACTGAAAAGAGTCAGATAATGTATGCCAGTATTCCTGGCAGTAAAAGTGATGCTGGAATTGGTCAGGAAAACATGGGCAGAGCAAAGTATGTTTCATCAACTGAGTGGCTGAAATACTTGGGACACCTTGAGCTGGCAAATTCTTTCTTTTTTTGTTGTGTCTTGCTCCTGGTATTTGCCAGTGATAAGCTAAGGCTGAGGGTTGCAGTTCCCTTGAAGTTGGTTTTCTCTGTAAAAATAAAGATAACAGGGAGGTACAATGGAGGGTGTTTGAGTCCTAACAAAGCCTGAGGCAGCTCTGGGTGCACGAGGGAAGTTTCCTGGCTGCCAGGGGCTTTCTTACCCTGTCCAGTTCTGCAGCCACTTTAATGATCCACCTGATAATTGGTTCTGCTAAATTGACACAATAATTCGAAATTACACCAAAGTCACAGATTTCTTCGTTAATTTGACAACATAGTATGTGGTAGAGGGTTTTTTTCCAACCTATATGTGCATCATTGCAAAAGAGATCATTTTGTGCATATGTAACACCCTTGGATCACTGCTACTGGAGTAACTCCCCCTGAACACTCCACATAAACATTTCTGGCTGTTTTGACTTCTGAGTGTTCTGTAAAGGCTTGCTAAAAATGAGTGCCTAATCTGGCTGGAAGTGCTAACAACAAAAGGAAGTTGGTATTTGTGTAGTGCCTGTAGCTGTTAACAGGCAGTGTGGGAGAATAAAGAGTTTTACTGCCGTTAAAATGGGACATTCAGATATGTTTGGATGGAGGACCAGTGGTAATTCCTGTCTTAACCTTGACATATTGCAAAGAAAAGCATGGTTTTGCTTTCTGTCATTATTGTTAGTTGGAAGATGTATTAGAAATGGGTTTTTTAAGCCCATTCAGTCACTTTATGCAGATGTTTTTATTCATAATTCTTGTTGGCTTGTTCAGTGGGGGAGCATCTTAGAGATACTGCTTCTCAGATCCTGTTTTTATTTTCATATGAATGGCTGCCTTTCCAGGGATTATACATTATATACAGGCAGATAATTCACTTTTTTAAAATCTTAGTTTAGCTCTTCTTTGTGCTGCTCTAAGTGGTTATTTCTACCCTGAAAACAGTTAATAAAATGCTGGACAACAGAGTTAATACAGTTTAATTTGAATGTTAAGTTTACTTTTTACATGCAGTCTACTATTTAAATTTCATCTTTTTATATTGAAGCTTTTTTTCATACTATCAGACTGAAAGAGTCCACTTTATTATGGATAGTCTAAGTCACTGTGTGCAGAAATTAAGATACAGCTACAGCTGGCTTGTTATTACCAGCTAAGAGAGAGAATGGTGATTTAGATTTAAAACCTCATATGAAGGTATAAATTGCTGTGGTTTTGTATTGGGACACAGTTCAGAAGGTGGGAGAAATGAGGAACCTAGAGCAAATACTCCTGGAAGGGTTAACATGTAGTCTTTATTATAACTTACTCAAAACATTATTAGTTAGATATCCTTGCTATAATACAGCAGAAATAATTTTGATCTTAAGTACAAGTTAAAAGGCAGACTTGCTCCTTACATTTTGAAGCTCTTTTTTTTTTTCCTTGAGAATTGTCTGTATCTCATTGATAAAGACACTGGTAGTGCTACTAAGTGACCAAGACTCTTAAAATGTCCCTCAGTGATTAGATTTAAAATATTTGTTCTCTACATGTTTCAATACACAGGCCAAAACACTACGGAAATTAATCCAACAAACATTTCGACAATTTGCCAACCTCAATAGAGAAGAGAGTATTTTGAAGTTCTTTGAGATCCTCTCTCCAGTGTACAGATTTGACAAGGAATGCTTCAAGTGTGCTCTTGGTGTAAGTAGAGGAATGTGACAGTCACCAGAATACGTTCTGGAGTTAGAAATCTAATTGCTTTTGCTTAGTTCTACAGTAATTGCTTACTTAGTTCCTGTTTTCATATAGAAACATTAGCAACATTAACAACAAGTCATATTTATTGATTTTATTTAGGACTTTCTCTGTTGACTGCTTAAAAAAAAAAGCATCATTCATTAGTTGGGTAAGAATTGTATGTAAAATTAAATATTTTTATTGATGCTTTGTTTGTGAAGGTCAAGGACTTTTTCAGCTGTTTCCATGAGGAAATGAGACTTCCCAACTTCTGTTTGTAAATTTTTCTCTAATGCCTGTTGATCTCTACCTATTTCAAGTAAATTTTGAGGAAGGGCCCTAAGTCTGGAGGGTTTGTGAAAATGGAGACTACAGCAGAAATTAAAACTTGAATATCAGTGTCCATGAGAAGAGGAAATGCAGGAAATCCATAGTTCTCATGTAGACCTAAGATAAAACACATGAAAATGCAGTTTGAGTAGCAGAGTTCCCCAGGAAACCAGTCATGAGGGCTTTTGCCACTTACAGAATTACTTGATTTTAATATAATTTTAATTTGTTTGAAGAATTGAAAAGCTTGTAGATATTAATTACTATAACCTGTAATTATAATTTTGGAGGATAGTGTTCCATAGCAAGGCCTTTTCTTACTGTTGAAATTTTGCCCTTTCTCCTTTTGACTCTCAAGTCAAGCTGGATTATTTCAGTGGAACTGGCAATTGGCCCAGAAGAAGGAATCAGTTACCTGACAGACAAGGGTGCAAATGTAAGTCTGCTTCTGTTTTGTGGGGCTTTTTCTCAGTCACTGTGTTAACAACCACGACCTGTTGTGAACTGAACATCACA
This sequence comes from Corvus brachyrhynchos, assembly GCF_000691975.1. NCBI lineage: Eukaryota > Metazoa > Chordata > Aves > Passeriformes > Corvidae > Corvus > Corvus brachyrhynchos. The sequence goes on from NW_008246063.1 coordinate 3,091,500, forward strand.
GAAAGGGGAGTGACAAGTGTGATCTCAAGGTTAAACACAGCTGAGCTGGGAGCTCAGCATGTAGAGCTCTTAGATATTAATTTGTGATTCGGGATCAGAGGAGAGGCACTGGTGTTAGGTACAGAGTCAGTGTCAGCCTTAGCACTGAATTTGTGGGCTTTTCTACCCAGTGAAGTGCTCATTTGCAGAACTTGAAGCATTGGTGGGGACTTTTTACCAATGAAACATGAATTATTCTGAGTTGTTCTCCTTCTTAGGAATGTGTAAATGCAGAGCTTGTTTAACCAGTTTGTGTGCCCATTTGTGCAGGCCCTGCTTATTTACTTTCTTCATACCCTTCTCAGCCTTTTCCTTACCTGATACTGACTGTATTGCAGTATTTCCTGTGCACCCCCACGGTGCAAGGGAGCTCTGTCCAGACAGATCCTTCAGCAAAGTGTTTGGGAACTTTACAACCACAACTTAAGCTGAGCCCATGTCCAGCTTTCTATTGAAATGAATTCAAAAGTAGTGAAAAGATGGGGGAATCAGGAATACACAGCTAAGAACATACCTTTTCCAGCAGTCTGGAGGGATGTTGGGAATGTGTCAGCATGGGTTCCGTGTGGTTTTTACGTGTTTAGTTTTCTCTGTTGACATCCAAGAGGTTGTTCCCACTTCGGTGTGCATCTGGTGTTACTCAACAGTGACCTCTGTGGGCACAGCGGAGCTGGGCTCCTTTTCCAGACACTGGATATTTGTGTGTTGTTAGCCAGTGGTAATGAAACTCCAGAAAGAAACAGAGAACAGATCTCTGCAGGTGTAGTTTGGAGATCAAAGTCTCCCTGTGCTTTTTCAACACCAGGGATAAAGGCAGGCTATTTTGCTGTATTTTTTTTCCTCATTTTTTGCACTGTCTTTCTGCAGCCAACCCATCTAGCAGACTTCAATCAAGTGCAAACCATTCAGTATTCAAACAGTGAAGACAAGGACAGAAAAGGGATGTTGCAACTGAAGATAGCAGGTGCACCTGAGGTATGTTATTGACAGTGGTGATAAACTTGCAGCTAACTTTGTTTTTGCTTGCAAGGAGTGGGATTTAGTATAGTCTTAATGTGGATATTCTCTGTATTGGACTTTTGTTCCAAGTTTGGTTTTAAAACAGATTTAGAGTTCATTACATGTTTTAGGTTTTGCATCTGGTGCTTGTGGACTTTGGTATTCACAGAAGAAGCTTGACATAAAACCAGTATCTCTTAAATGCAGTTTAATAGCAGCCTGTGCATATGTACTGCATCCTAGAGAGGAAGCAGCAATTCCACTTTTGTGTAAAGGGGAAATGTGAAAGAAGGAAAATTTGTTCCCTCATACTACATGGAGGCAGTGCTGGAAGTGAAATCAAATCTTTTCCTAGGTCCAGTGCACCAGAAAACAGTGGTAGAGCAGGATTGAGGGAGAGTGGCAGATCAGTGAAGAGGATGATGAATGTTGGTGGTATTAAAATTAATAGCTTGTCTGTGTGTCTCTCATCTCTTTTTCTACTGTACATATTTCTTCTTTGAAATTGGGAAGGGTTGTTTTTAGGCCAAGAATAAATTGCTGCAGAGGGCGGGGAGAAAAGATACCACCTGTAAGAACTTTAAGGAAAAAACAGCTCCTTCAGAGTTGTCTTAATTACAAGCCTGAAAGCCATAGCAGTTGTATTCAACAGTGATTTACACTTCATAAGCCCAAATTAACACTACATTTAGGTGGAGGGTTTTACCAACTGTGCTTTCTGGGCCTCCTGTTTGAAATTTGCTGCACAAAAGGCAAAGCAAGAATCTCTCTGGTGGTTCCCTGCTCACCCATATTCTTCTGTTTACGGTTTGCAGGCGTGTGTAAGGTTCTGATGCAATGACACAGCTGTTCCCCTCAGTGTTTGCAACTACAATAATTCCTCTTTGTTGGTGCCTTGTTTTTTTCCCTTCTGTAGCCTCTGACAGTGACAGCACCATCCTTAACCATTGCAGAGAACATGGCTGACCTGATCGACGGCTACTGCCGGCTCGTGAACGGAGCCACGCAGTCCTTCATCATCAGGCCTCAGAAAGGTAAGGAGAGCTTCATCCTCACAGCTGCTCAGAGGTTATTTTGCATTTGAATACAGGACAAGAGGTAGCAGCAGGACCCTCACTTGGAGGCTCTTTTCTTTCTGGGAGGAGCCATGAGAAACACTGATAGTAAATTGTCACTCCATCAAAAATTGCTTAGTGGTTGATCATTAAGACTGGTTTCAGTAATCCGTGCTTTACACTAATTCCAAACTTAAATTGAAGAAGTAAATTATAATAATTAAAGGCACTCCTAACAAGGGTGCGTTATCTCATAAAATGATTCCCTAATATACAAGTGGAAATTCAGAGAGGTTGGTTAGAATGCATTTGGATAAGGTTCTGACTGGTGATAATTATGTAGTTTCTGCCTTTTCCTAGATACTCAAAACATCTCCATTTAAAAAATAAAAAATCTTGAGAGGTCTCATGAGTTTCTCTCATAAAGTAGAAGTAAAGCAGAGATACATTTTATAGTGTCTGTCAGTTGTTTTTGTAGCAACTCACCAGGTAGAAGCAGTGAGATGAGGTTACAGGTACACCAAGTTTTAGAGAGAATTTAATTAAATTTATTAGAATTTTCAGACAGCTTTAATTAATGAAAAAGTCTCAAGCAAAACTGTTTAAGAATGAAATTTTCTTCTTCCCTGTTGTTCTCCTTTTTGCTCGTGGAAATTCATCCGACTTTCCTGCTTTCTAAAACAACAAACTATTTCCTTCTTCCCTCTTTGAAAGGGAAAGAAGAAAGGACATAAACTATCCCAGCATCTCTTCAATGTGAAACTGAGTCTCTTTTAGCCATGTTCTTGCTTTTTTCTGCCACAGGTTTTCCGTGGGGTCATGTTGTTAACATAATTCAGGTCTTTTCCAGGTCCATGTATAACATCCTGCCTGTGCATGGCTCAAAAAATCCCCAAACTTACATTTGGTCATTCAGTAAAAAAGAGATGTGATCTTCGGGTGTTAGATGTCTTGACAGCAAATGGCAATTGTTCAAATTATTCTTAAATTTGCATGTGTTTTGGTATTTCTGACCCTTAAGTGTGTGTGAGTGGCCTTTAGCTCCAACACAAGCAGCTAAGTTAAAACCTGTGTTAGTTGTGCAACCTTACCTCCACACAAATGAAAATCTTCCCTCTCCACACAAGTGAAAATCTTCCCTCAACACATACTTAGCTCTCCAAGCTAACCTGGTGCTCAACTCAGTGATGATGAACCATTGGTCCCAAAATCTGACACTAAAAGGATAAACTAGCTATCAGTGATAATAATAGTTTATTGTTCTAAAAATAAAATAGGCATCACAATCCAAGATCTTCATGTCACTAGACTTGTCTCTGGCTGTGAGTATAGGCCTTTTGTGTCTCTTGTTTTCTGAGAAATCATGGTTTGGGGTTTCCTATAATCATTATTCACTCCCAAAACTTTCCTTCTTATGCCACTGGATTGGCTGTTTTCCGACCTGAGCTGTTGTAGCCACAGTTGGTCTTCTAAAACTTTTTCATGTCTTTACACATGACCTCTTCCCTGAATTAATGGATAGCTCTGACTGTCTCTGCTTTTCCTTTAGGGGCACATGTGGACTTTGTTGGGTTCTTGCCACTTCCACACTGGTGGTGGTGCCCATCAGAATTGACTTGTTCATTTGCAGTTTTTCTTCCTAATTCCTGTCTTGTTCTGACCTTTCTTACCAGCAGCTGTTACGTCTTCTAGGCTCACTGAGCTCTCTGAGGGGCATTATCTCTGATTTGCCTGTGCCTTGCACTGAGGTTTGCTGGTAGGTGTGAATGCAGGATAAATCAGTGCATTTAATGCAGGGTGTTTATTTGTGTGCTATTCTTACAACGCAGAAATTTAACATGGAGCAAATGAGCAGTGATTGAACAGGAACATCAGGTAGCACTTTGGGAATACTCCTCTTTATGTATACATGAAGAGAACCCCTCCAGTTAAAATAAATTCTGAGTTTCTTTTGTCTTGGGTTCCTTTTTTTGAAGTTCATAGCAATACTGAACATATACATTAATCATTTTATGGGAGAGCTGTCCCCATCATGATATGCATTCCCAGATCCCTCCCACAGTGACCTTTGATTGTATAAGACACATCAGAAACAAATCATGAAGCAACTCTTGATCCCACAGATGTTTTATCCCCTTTTTGAGCTTTCCCCTCCCTTCTTTGTTGTGAATTTACATTTATTGCAAGTGTCCTCGTAAATTGTCATTCTTTATTACTAACAGAGCCTGTTTTTGTGAGACCTGTCATGCTATCCAGTAATGATCCAGTCCCTCTTAATTTGGGGAGAGCACTTGGTAATATTTAAGATGTGGACAGTATTTGGCATTTTCCCATTGAATTTGTTTTATTTTTCATAAATATTTTGATAGACCGGTCCCTTTAGACCAATATGGAAACGTTACACTTAATATTTTTATTTCCATTATCACACTTACCTCTTACAGGCCAAGAACACAAAAGAAAAATTCATAAAAAGTTGAACTGATTATCAGCTTTTTAGGTTATGGAGTGTTTATCACTCTCTACAACTACTTGAAAGGAGGTTGTAGCCAGATGAGGGTTGGTCTCTTCTCTCAAGTAACAGGACATGAGCAAACAGGCTCAAGTTGCTCCAGAGGAGGTTTAAATTGCATGTTGGGACAAATTTCTTCACCAAAAGGGTGGTTAGGCATTGGAACAAGCTGCCCGTGGAAGTGTTCAAAAATACCAAAACTAAATAGTTCATGAAGTTATTCATTTAAGTACTTTTTGTTTTACACAGATTTATCCTGGGCATCATTTTCATTTTAATGGAATGGCAACATGTGTTTCCATTCTTAGGAATGCTACCTCTTTACCTCTGTTACCTCTTTAGTTTGACCCCTCACTGATTTTGCTTTCACAATAATTTCAGTCAGATGAGGAGAATTTACATTCCTCCTGGCTGGGGCCACTGGAGCTGCCTGGGACCTGCTGTGTCCAGCATGGAACTCTGCTCCGAGTGGAAACACCTGGACAATCCAGTGGAAACCCCACTACAGCCATGCATATCCCATTTCTTTAAAAGAATATAGAATTGGGCAAAATTGTTGTGGGTTTCAACTTGTGAAAAACAACATATGCCTTAACTGGGATGCTGTTAGTAAGAAATTTTGACTTCAGACCTGCAGGGATACTAATGAATATTTGGTATTTTATTTGGGATATAAACTGTAAAAGGATGAGCACCAAGTTGGGCAGCAATGCCTGAAGTGAGCAGTTTGTATCCAGAGAGCGCGTAGGCGTCTGCAAGATCAGGAGTTCCATGCAGATTCTTTTTTTCTTTAATTACATCCAGTGATCGAGGAGGGGAAGAATCACAGAAGAATGACAGAATAGTTCAGGTTTGTGATACTTCTAAATTTCATCTAGTTCCAACCCCCCCTGCCACGGGCAGGGACACCTTCCGCTATCTCGGGTTGCTCCAAGCCCTGTCCAAGCTGGCCTTGAACACTTCAGGGATAGAGCAGCTACAGCTTCTCTGGACAACCCCATTACTACAACCTCTGTGCACCTCTGGTACTACTTAATAGTGCATGAGGTTTTTTTGATTCCTGGATGCCTTTTTGTGGTTTTTTTTTTTTCCAAACATCTGCCTGCTTTTTCAGTTTCCATTGTCCTTTTACAGCCCTGCACTTGACACACATCTCCAGCAGCCGAGTGGGATGTGTTGTCCCTGTAGCCAGTCCCTCTGCAGGCACCAGGCTGTGGCTTCCAGGCAGTTCTGGGTGCTCCTTCCTTCTTCCCAGGGCTGAGCCTGCTTTGTCCAGATCTGTCAGCCCCATCAGCTCAGAGGACAAAGGTCCAGATCTGTTGCTCTGATGGTAATGAGCACAAAGCCAGTTATATCCGGTGGAATTCAGCTGAGGATGGTGAATAGGGAGATGATCAGGTGGAACGGTTGTGGATATGGTGGCCCCATGTGTGCTGCTCGGTTTCCCAATGGAACTGGAAGCAAATAACTCATTTAACTTGGGTCAGTCTTTGCTTTTCTCTGTCTATCCCTGTTTTTTCCTCACAGTTTTCCAGACTGCTTCAATGCTTGTCACCTTTCCTTCACTTCCTTCACTTTTCCTTCAATTCCTTCACCTTTCTTTCGCTTTTCATCTTCTTTGAGCTCATTGAATGCATCATGCTACTACTCAACTTACTGTGTAAGACCACTTCTATTCACATTCTCCCTATCTCACAAAGTGCCTAGAAAGGATTTGCTCTTACAATGGAATCGAGATTTGGTTTTGTTATGATTTATTATGTTTTATTACGATCCTTGCTTTGCATTTTTCACTGATAGGAAGCTGTTCAAAAAGTGGAATGAAGGCTTGCAGGAACAGAATGAGATTCTCTTCCTTAAGGAAATTTAATACCACACTGGAAAGTCAGATTCTCTCTTTATCTCCTTTAGATCCTCTTTGATAGGTAGTATTTGATTTGGGCACACACTAGCAGTTGCCACCTGTGGTATTTCTCACTTTCTTAGGAGGCTGGAGGAGGGAAGAACAGTCAGATCTGATCTGAGCTCAGTACTTTGAACATATGAAGCATTGTGGCCCTGCAAGTATTATGAAATAATTCCTATCAAGTGTAATGAAATCATTCACTGATCTTTCTGAAGTCCCCAAATATGATACTCCACAAAAAAAAGCCCTAGGGGAAATTAAAATTCCATCTTTAGAATGCAGTTTGAATACTGTACAGTTAACACGCAATAGAGCTACATATTAAAGAGCAAGGAGAATTATTTTCAATAGCTGCTTATTAATTGTGCATCCATTACCTTGATTTAAAAATACAGAATGATAAGGTTAAATTTACAATTTAATGAAGTTCTTTTAACACAGAGGGAGACTCAATGTTCCACCAGTAACACGTGTGATTAAGCAGCACCATCTAAGCCTTAAATCCGTTGCCAAGTGTAGGAGCAGCATTGGAATAACCAGCAGTAGCAGCATAACTTGGTGTAAACCAGAACACAGGATGATTTCTCAACTAATAACTGCCAGTTGTAGGTGACACAGAATTTAAGGTTCTTTTGAGTGTTCTTCACAGCCCTGGGGAGGTCTGCCTAGCAGTGGGCAGGCCTCTTGTGCCTGTTTCTTCAAACTTGATGTCCAGTTTTCCTCCAGGTTGAATCCTCTCGTGCCCATTACAGTCTCTCTTTTTTGGGTACCTGCACTCCAGTCTTTCATTGCCAGGCTGCACCTTCACGCCATTGGTCTCATATTTGTCACTCCACACTGCCTTGTAGGATCTTTGCCTTTTGTTTCCTTCCCCAAAAGGTATCATTTACGCTAACATACCACAGTACCTTTATCTCGCACCTGCTTATATAATCTTACTGTCCTTGCTCTGCCCCCCAGTTTCAGGTGCTTGCTCTTGTCACTTTGCTGAGCTGCTCCACATCTTCCAAATTGCAGCTTCTGTTTTCCCTTCTTTTCTGCAACTTCCCTTTCAACATCCCCCATCAGACAGATCAAAACAGACTGATGGTGCTGAGCCAAATGGTGCTTTTCTACCTGTAGACAGCAAAAAAATGTACCAAAACAGTGTATTTTGCCACGTTGAGTGTGGCTTTTGGGTATCGAGCATTTCTCTGCTCAGTCCCTTAATACACAAAGCTGAGACTGTCATTTACATCTATAATTTCTGGAAATTTTAATTTGTGAGAAAAGTGAGAATTTACATGATTTTGTGCAAACAGTGTATGTCACTATTTTCTGCAAGTGTGGCCATTCTCTCAGGTCACTTTATCAGAGCTACATTGATTTAGAGAGTGAAATACGATTTAATTACCCATCTTCTCTCCCTCTCTGCATACTCCAAATATAGTGAAAAGGTGTTTTGCTAAAGGATTAGTAACTTCCCCACAGGAATACCAAGTGTTTAATCAAATCCAATAGGAAAGAAACCCCTTGAATAGGTACATCCAAGCTTTTATACGCATTGCCATTTTCAAAGAAAGACTGGCAAGGATTTGAATATAGTGTACAAAAAGCTGACTTACTCCCTGGCACAAAACATTATTATTCTATAGTCTCAACCCAGTGTGAAATCAATATGATAATATGTGCTTTAATGATTTATTTCAGTTGTCTTACTTGGAAATCCAAGTTGGATTCAATTGTTTTATTTATATGTTAGCACTTAGGACATCTTGGAGATAAAAGAAAAGCATTTCTTACTAGAGAGATGAGATAGTGTCACACCTTCTGCAAGTGATTTATTGGAGTTATTTGTTAAGAATAAAAAAGAGCTTTTATATTCTGTGTATGTTGTTTCCTCAGATGAGAGTTTGCCTAAAGGTCTGTATCAGTGGGTAGAAGGAGTTGTTGATATGCTGCTCTTTATATATGTATAGAGCATTCTTTTGAATCACCTCCGTTTCCCTGAGAGGTTGTGATGATTACTGTTTCAGGCACATATATATGTCACTTTGAGAGAGGTTATTTGAAAACTTGTAAAAGCTTTAATCCTGTTTTCTTCTTGTTTACACAGAAGGTGAAAGAGCTTTACCATCAATACCAAAGTAAGTTCTGTGCTTTCTTTTCTTATGTATTAAAAAAATTGTTTTGAAAAATAGTGATGCTTTCAGAACTTTCTGCATGTGTCTAACTTTTATTGTTGCTTTTGGATTCCAGGACAAATAGCAGGTAGGGCATAAAAGCCTCACAGCAGTGTTAAACTACAGGGATACCAGAAAGAAAATCTGAGACAAAAAGTGCTTAATGCATCCATCATATTTGACAATAACAAAATCAGGATGTTTTGGAGAAGACTTGACTGAGATTCAGGCTATTTCTTTTGAGTCCATGAGTAAATTTAGTGTATAGGAGTGATGCTGAACAGTTTGTGAATTGTGGTTTCAATCTGTGAGTCAGTCTGTGGTCATCTTTTTCCTAATTATCCCCTTTTTGGCTTATGTGAAATACAGAAAGTACTCTTTTTGCTGCTATCATAAATCTGTCATGTGTCCTTCTTTTAATAAAACTTCCATAATGGGGCCAGTTGAAGTTGGGATATAGGTTCAGTGTAATAAAGAATAGCAGTTATTAAATATTCATATTGCATAGTAAATACCTCATTATTATTTTAAATATAGAAAAATTCTTCTCCAATAAAATTGTGGATGCCTAGAAAACACAATCCTATGTCAGGCAAACAGAGATGCATTTTTTTCCCTGGTTGGTTTTATGGTGATACTTTATTAAAGGTGTGCTGAGACGAGTTACCTGCATCTAATAATTCTTAAAAATTATGCTAAGACACCTCTCTGCATTTTTATTCTTCCCAGACTTAAAGGTAAATAAGAATAAATTTCTGATTTAGCTCTGATTCAGACAATTCCTTCTGTTGTTGGAGTTGTTGGTCTCTAATGTAGGCAAGCCTTTAATCCTTCCTGGTGATTGTCTACTCCCCTGGTGTCAGTGGCTGGGTCTCCATCCTCTCTGGAAGCTATCATGTTTGTCTCACCTTTCCATGGGCAGTTCCTTGTTGTGGCCTCCTAAACTCCAGTCTTTAAAGCAAGACACTTTTTGGATTTTTTTTTTCCTTTTTTTGTAATCTGACTGTTCTCAGTGGCCACATCCAAATTGAGTTTAGAGTCATACGTCAGCAGTGTCCTCCTGGAACTTTATCAGGTGCTGCCACCCCTGTCCAGTAGCACGAGGTAACTGCTGAAAGACCCAGTGACATTTAGTGGTTGATGGTGTTTTACCTCCTTGTTTTTATTTTGGGACACAGGGGCTGTGCCTGCTTTGACCCAGTCACCTCATTTCTTCCTTTATTTCTGAAGAAGTTCAGAACTATTTTTATTACTTTCTTAACTACTGGATGGAGCATGGAATACAGTTTGTTCCTGAATTAGTGATTACACACAGGTTCTGCTGCAGCCCTCACTATTAGGCAGCTTTCTCATGCTGTAGAAAGAGAGAAGTTAAAATTCAGGGAAGAAAAGTTGAGGCTGGAAGCAGTAAAATCAGTAAATTTAGTGTGCACTCAAGAAGCAGGAAGACTTCTATTTACTTAAATAGGCACAAGTGAGAAACACAGAATAACATTCTAATTACATAAAGCTTAACCCTTACTTATTTGTAAGGATTTCTGGGGTAAAATAAAGTTTGAAGGAAAAGCTTCTTCTCATTTTTGAGCAGTTTACCAAAACTAAATTTGTGCACTTGAGTCTGTTTAAGAAGAGCACCACACGTGCTCTGAGTCTGGCAGCAGAGCTTTTATCAAATACACAAAACTACCAACCAACAGCATCTTGCATCTGGGAAGATTTGCCTTTGACAGATGAAATTCCTGATTTCTGAAGGCATGAAGTGCAGTGCTCTATTGACCATTGAAAATTTTGGTTATATATGTAAGTGATGAAAAATTGAGACTTCGTTAGAATTTCCTTTTGCACATTTATGTGTCATATAACATATACATAACATATACATAACATAATGAACATTTATACATAATGCGCAATACATTTACACATAATGAACAATATATAATATAGACATGACATAGTGAACTTTAAAACATAGCTACATGTAAATGCAATTGGTTTTCTTTATTTAGCTGACATTCAAATTAATTCAAAATAGTCCAGGATAAGTAATCTTACAGACAGAAACTCAATTCACACTCTGTTTCCCACGGATCACACAGAAAGTAGAAGCACAGTCAGATTGCACACATCTTGAAAGTGTGCAGTTTAGGTTTTGTGTTTTCCTTCAAATTCACTTGGTTTCTGTGAACCATGCTAATTAAAAACCGCTCTGGCTCCCCCAGACGGGATGAAGTGGTAGATTCCTCTCTGCCTTCTCTCCCCCTCTCATCCTGTGGCTGGGGGAGGTGGCTCAGCCCTGCTAATTACAGTAGGTGCCTGTTGGGATGAATTCCCAGTGTTAGTGCCTGTGAAGAATGTACAGCATTCAGCGCTTCCAACCTCTGTTTTCCAGGCTGGCCAACAATGAGAAGCAAGGAGTGAGGTCTCACACAGTCTCTGTGTCAGGTAAGGCTCATCCAAACTCAGGACCTGAGTTCAGTTCTGGAGCTGGCAGATGTGCAGGCAGCTTTTCCACTCACTGCTGCTCCAGGGCTACTGACTGCTCCAAACTGGAGCTGTGCTGCCTTCGTAGAGCAGTTTCTAAAGAGAAACTTTTATGCAACAGCCACATCTGTGCAGTTACTTCAAAGCCAGGCTGCTTGTCAGTATTTCCACTTAACTTTGTGATGAAGTAGAATGTCGTCGGCTAGAAGTGAAATTACCTGAGTATGTGCTAATTGTGAAGGAGCAGCTTTGAAAAGGGAAAATATGCAATTAAATATTAATCGTTGCTTTACAGAAAGGAGAAACTTAATAGCTGTTTTTCTGTAGCTGTTTAGATAAAAGCATTTAAGTTTTGCTATTGAAAATGACAAGTTAATTGAAGGATGGGTATGTGAGGTAATACGTGTTATTTCTGTACCTTATAGGCTTCTAAGATTTCTCTAAGTTACTGTGGGGTTTTTTTTATGCTTGAGGGAGAACATTTTTCTGTTACAGAATCTTAAATAATTTTGAAGGATTGATTCAGTGTCTTAGTAGGAAACTGTATTTCTAAATGGGTATACAAGGGGTATATAAGGGGACTTTAATGCAAAAATGTTTCTATATTATGATCTATTCCTATAGGTTTCTAGTATTTGGCCACAAACTTGAGGAACCAATACTGTGACTCAGTGGATTTCCCACCCCTGACTTAGAGGGAGGCTTCAGCCCCACTTTAACATTTACATGTGCACTTAGTGGCAAACACTCAAAGCCCCAACACATTTCATACAATAAGGAGGAAAGACATGTAGACATTTGACTAATTTCCTGCTTCTCAGATTCCCTTTCCCACCCTTACCCACTTTTAAAAGGTGTTTCAGATTGACTCCTTGGCATAGGAAGCTCAAGTAAACAGACATGGCAAGAAAATAGGTGAGAAGGTCTGGAGTTAAAATGAGGATAAAGCTGTAGTGGGGTCATAGAGCTTCACCAGTTACTGTGGCCTCTTGGAGTCAAATAGCAGCTCTTCTTCCTTCAGTGCCTGTCAAGCAAGTATGGTAAATCAGGTAGATAAGAATAAAGCATGGGCAGCATGTTCTCTTTTGATTCTTATATATGTGGCTCATTTTAGCTGTTAAAAATGTGGAAATTTCTGAAGTGATTAACACTGTGCTTTTAATTATTCCACTCACCCTCAAAAAGGCTGATCTTCAGGATGAAAACATCATACTGTCTGCAGCCTCAAATTTTCACTCCTTCAGTTTTTCTGAGAATGCTGATAATACTTCTAATAATAAAACCAGTAATAAATGCTGACTTCACAATCGTTTCTTGTTGTCACTCTGACTTTACAAATTTAGGTATCTTCTGCTGATGTTCTCTGGCATTTCAGAGCACAAACACTTCTCTTTCAAAGCAGAATTTTGAAATTAGTATAGGGAAATCAGTTAGAATACCCCAGCTCTGGCATTCAGGGCATCACATGAAGGTGGACGAGGGGGAAATGAGAGCTTTGCTGTAGCACCACAGAAGAAGCAGAAGTTGCAGTGCTGGAGGTGAGCTGGTTGGTCAGGTGAATGTCAGGGACACTGAGCTGCAAAGCTGGCTCCTGTTAGCAGTGCAGTAAAATTAAACCAGAAAATATCATTCTCATTCTTGCCAATATCAAAATCAGAACCAATTAGGTATTAATTCTTGTGTTGTAGAAATGTTTTATATCTTTCCACAATAAAATTACTGTGCTTGATGCTTGTTTTTATACCATGTTACAAACCACTGGAAACACTAATAATGCTGGAATGGTTCAAACCAGTGCATTTAATATTCAATCTCAAGGGTTTGTTCTTTTTGTAATATAATGACAAAGAACATAAATACCTTTTTTGTTGTTGGGTTTTTTCCCCTCAAATTTATTTGAAATACATGGAGTATGTCATTGTATTAAATTTAAACCAGAGGCAGATTGCTGAGATTAACTCACATGACAGGGGTTATTCTCAGGAGCTGCTTTCTCTAAGAATCTCTTGAATCCCCAGAGGAACCAGTTTGCTATAAATGAAGTAATACTTGATGTAGATGTGGAGAAGTGTCACTCCTGTTGTCAGATGGAACTGATCCATCAGTGTGGAACAAGGGAGGCACCAGCTGTGCACGGTGCTCAGCTCAGCCCAGTCCCAGGTCAGCAGAGCCTGACAGCAGCCAGGGCAGAGCCAGCCGTGGGGGTGCTGCCGTGGGGTGCAAAACAGGAGCTTTTCTCTGGTGACATTGCAGTGGCTCAGAGCCAAAGGTTTCAGATAAGATGAGCTTTTGTAACTCTCTGACATCTGTTAACTGCTCCATGCCTTCGATGGTTTAAATCGTAAATTAATTCTGCTGTTTGATTTCACTGACATCACTCCCCTTTGTTTAGACCTCTCCTGATGCTGAAGATAAATAGCAAAAATCTAAAATAAAGATTCAGCAAAAAAATTAAGAAGTCAGGTATATTTATAGTATTAACACACTTAGTTCGAAAGGGAAGTTTTACAGTGAGTTCCTCGCCACAGTTTGGGGAAACCAGCAATATCCAAACCCAGTGTAAAACATGATTTATTGGTCTGAAAGTTCAGGTATTTGTCTGAAGCTTTGCAGGTTTAAAAAGGAACCTGTTAGTGAAAGACACCTTGTCTTTTTGTAATATTTATTAACATACCTTGGAATATTTCTTGTCTAGCGAAGTAAAAACTTGGGCTTTTCCAAGTGCTCCAATATTCCAAAGCACACAATGATAGAAGGTTTGTAAATCCTCTTGATTTTTTTTTTTCCCTCCTCTAAATAAAGGCCTTTTCAAACTAGTGAAGGATGAAGTTGGTTTCAGGAATCCAAAGCAGCAAATTTCTGGATCTGGGAATCTGTGTGTCACCGAACCAGGTTTCACCACACACCTTCTGCTGCTTCTGTTTCTTCTGATGTTGTCTACCTTGCTTCCTCAAATTCTCTGTTCCTGCGGTGGACACTGTGTGCATCTGAGATGCCTGCCAGATTTCCCCTCTTTTTAAAAGCATATTTGTGTGGGTATAACATTATAAGTAACTACAAATAAGCTAAATTAAATTAGTTGGATTTTAGATTTTTTTGGTAGTCATCTGATGTTTTGGCTGAAGCTGCTGTGATTCACCAGAAACAATGTTTTTAGCTAATAAGTAATTGCAGCTTTTACCTCCTTCTCCCTCTGCATCTGTCTTAACATTAAAAAAGAGTTCTTTGTACTGACCCATGAGTGTACACTCAGGAAATGGTAAGGCTAAACGATTTGCTCTGTGCAAATAGTATATCAAATGTGTAAAAAGCAGCACACCAGTTAACTGTAATTTTATTGACTGTATTTCCACTGTTTGGCTTGGAGACACCTTATTAAAATGCTCTGCTCTAGTCTAAAGGAACTTACTTTGGCCAGCAGTTTGTTTTTAAATAGCAAACATTAACCTTGGTAAGGTGATCTTATATTTCCAGATACACATATTTCCAAAAATAATAACTTACCCGGTCAATTATATATTACAAAAAGTTCTTCATAAAATGAAATCAGTACAGCAGTAGCTGCTTTCTCTCTTTTTACATAAATTCCTTCTGACACAGTTCTTTGGTTTCTTCTGCCCCTTCTGTGCTTATGTAAATATGACTAGGAAGAATAAATATGTTTTTGCATCCCTTGGCTAATCGCTGTGCCTCCTTTGCCCTAGAGAATTAATGAATTTTTTTAATCCTAGCTCAAATGCTACTTTCCATGCAGTGCCACAGAATATGACATTTCAGGCCCGTGTGTTTCAGTGAGCACTGAACAAGCAGAGTATTGAACAAGTCTTGGCAGGTTCGTAGCAGTGCTGGGTTGATGGTTGGACTCAATGATCTTAAGGGTCTATTTCAGCCTAAAGGCTCCTGTGATTCTAAGCAGCCCCTCCTGGCATTTGGATATTCAGGTACTGTTATAAAATGATGTTTTTGTGGGGCGGGAGCTGTGAGTGGGAAGGTGGCAGGAAGGGAGAGATCAGCTCAGTAGCCAGCACAAGGAATGTGTCTGAAGGGGCTTTTAGGATGTGCCACAGGGTTAGTCCTGGTTAAAGCAGGTGCTGATTTTACAACTTTAGTATGGGCTTATTTGGTGAAGGAAATTAAAAGGTCTCTGAAAATATGGTCCCTGTTTCAGCTGATAAAGCAAAGTGTTCAAGGCACCTGAGTAGCAAACCCCAGGACACATACCTTGAAGAGGGAACTAGGTGTATTAAAGAGAAACTGGGTTGTTATTCTGTTGCCCAGCTGGTGCAGCTGCTGTGACTAACATAAGCAACATTTTAAACTCAAAGGGGCATAGCTCTAAGTGCATCATGAAATGATGGTAGGAGTTTCTAACAATTCTAGTTGTGCCATTGCCTCTCTATCCTATGGTTAAGATATATTCAGTAACATGCCCCATGAAGGAGAAATTTGATCTCTTGGAACAAGTTTCTGTATAGGAGCTGAAGGATTTTAATATCCTGAAAGAGGGGCTTCTCATCAAATGTCCAGGTTCTGCTTTAAAATCACAAATTTGTAACATTATATTGTTGCACTTAAATTACACTGTGATTAACTCCTGATCATGGCAGTGAAGTGAGAGTTCTTCTCTAAGGTGCTGCTTAGGAGCAGATCCTGTTTGAAGGAGCTGCCAGTTTAGTAATGCCATTCAGCTGAAATTTCAGTTTGAATGGAAAAAAACCCCTGTTTTGAAGGAGGTAAGCCTGATTTAAGTGAGATTTTATCATGCAGAAAAAAACCTCTGTGGTATAGTTTGCGAGTAAAAGAGATTTTCAGGAGGTTTCCTGTAAAGCAGAAGCCAAATGTGAAAACACAACAAACAGGAGAGGGAAAAAAAAAAAAATCTGTTCATCTGATGTCAGTGTTACACCACTTCAAAGTGCTCTGAATGAAGGAGATGTTGGCATGTGAAAGGACCTGTCTGTCCCAGGGTGAGGCTGATCAGCAGCAAAGCTGTGAGCAGGGTGGAAAGACAAATACAATTTTATTGAATCATTTCTGCTTGCAGAGCACAGTGCAAGCTCTGTGTCGTGATTCCTGTGCTCCAGATGAAGGTCTGCCCTGTGCCCAGGTCTAAAAGAGTTTCTTGTGTAGGACTTCTATTACTTAGTTCCTTTTGAGTTAGTTGGTGTGGAAAAAAAGTGTCCTTTGCTTGAGGTTGAAAAATTGGCAGTTTTTTAATGTCCGTTTTCTCAAGACACTCTAAAAGCTGAGAAGTGTAAGTAAATTTTTAGATGAAAAAATGTATCTTGAACACTTAGGACTGTGTCACAGCTCAGCTGTGTTGTACTCCACAGCTCACTTCTGAAAAGAAAGACTGAGAGTCTTGCCATAAATTACATAGTTACAAATTCAAATTAAGTAGTTATTAAGTAATTTGAGGAATATAAAGACTTTGTTAGAGCTGTAGCTCTGCCATATGGTCCCAGCACTGGGAGACATTCAAGCTTAAGGTTTACTGCAGATTAATTTTACAAACCTTGAGCAAGTCATTAGTCTCCAGGTTCATGGAGGAGGGAGTTGCTTCTTAACTCACCCAGCTATTTCACTGATTAATATGATAATACAGTTGAAAATGCCCTTAATGCTAATAAATTGCAGTATTTCAAATTCCCATGACAGTTGAATAGACTGGTGCTGTTACTTTTTTCTATTTTATTCTGACTAAAAGGCTTCTTTTCATGCTTAAAAAGACCAGAATGAATTGTGGTAACATTCCAAAGAGATTTCTTCCATATCGGTGTACAGGAAGTTCCTGCATTGATTCCATCAGCCTGTGGTGCTGGTTAAGGAGTTCTTACTCTCCTGTGCTCCTCATTTGTGAGCCTCTCATTGCATTTGAGCAGACACTTCTGCTTTGCAAAGAGTGGCAGTGTAGTATGGCTGGAGAAATGTTCCATGCAGGTTTGGGGGTTTGTTGTTTGTGTAGAAACATATTTGATGTGACAACCCCATAGTGCTCATTTTAGTTCAAAAGCTCAAAAATTAATAGATTTATTCTTTCTGCAGGTTTTTTTTCCAGAGTTTTTCCTTAGACTGGTTTAAGAATGTACAACCAAAGTAGAATGGGATATTATCAGGTTCAGCCTTCCAGTATTTGCTATCAGCTCATACAAGGAGCTCCAGTAGTAACTGTCCTGTAAACAAAGGGCAGTAAAAGCCTGGTTTCTTTCTTTCTAACATAGTTACTGCATAGCAAGTGATTTTTGCCTTATTTTTGCCTTTTTTTTTTTTTTAACACAATAATTTTAGTGAATACTGAGTAGAAGAACTAAATAAGTAAAGAAGTCCTGTGCAGTTTTCAGCAGCATTCTTGAGCACCAGTGATGTCCCAGCTGGAAGCTGGTGAGGAATGGTGGAAATCCTTCTTAGTAGTATTCATTTCATTAAGGTATTTTCTAGACTTCTGGGAAAGTGATGGAGCTTCTGTTTTTAAAAATTTAAAATCAACTCATTCAAATCAACTTTCTTCTGTAGCTAGACTTGCAGATGTGGTAAGTTTAAGACATCTTCATTTAAAGCATCTTCCATTCAGTGTGACAAAATAGTTGAACAAACTTCAGACAGTAAATCATAAAGGCAGAGTTTGAAAGGCAAGGGAAGAGTAAGACCATCACATCACAGGGCATCAGGGCATGCACATGAGGAATTAAAAACACCTTTGCCTTTGCAGTGTTCCCTTCATTTGAAATAGGTTAGTCAGGTTTCAGCAGCTTCTGCCAGCCACCTATCAGTGTGAGGGTGAGCAGCATTTCAGCACTTCAGGCTTAAATTAGCTCTGTAGCCTGAGCAGGCAGGTCAGGAGTTGAAACATCTCTTTCCTTTTAGATGGCTTGCAGTGACTCTATACCTGTTCTTCTGTTTCAGTACAGAGTGTTGGGTTCCCTCATTCTCATGTCAACACCTTTTCAGTAGTTACTTAAACTAGGTGCAGTATTTTTTCCTTTTCTTTCGTAGTATATCGGAAGCTTTTTTTGAGTGTTACTTGAGGCTTGTGCTAGAATGACAGTGCTGAAAATTGTCTGTCGTGATGTTAGGAAGAGAAGTCCCTTTGGGAGTATCAAGGGGGAGAACTGAGACTGTTCCCCCTTAAATTGTCTTAAACCAAGACAAATGGAAGTACTGATACACTGAGTCAAGCATTTTGCCCTCTCCTTGCACCTCTTTCAGTTTTTAACACTGAATCTGATTAATGTTCTGTCTTTCTTTCTGATATGAGCATTTTCCCACTAGATTAATGAATCCTGTTTGCTCCATCACCCAGCAGTTTTTATGATGTTTTTGTTGGTTGTTGAAGTTTTTTTTATTAAAATGTAATTCTCCTTTTCTACCTTTCCTGCGCTCTTCCCGCCACTGACTGGTTCACTGTCCCAGTAGCTGCTGCTGTGGTACTGGGCTTCTCTTTTAACACCTGAACCCCCAGCCTGTGTAACTCCAAGTGGCTGGACCTCACTCTTGAGTTTTGGCTGTGAAGAGCTACCAGCAGCAGGAAACAGGTTTTTTATTTAATTGGCTTTTTAAACCACTTCTCACATTCCCTTAGAGAGAGGAAAAAGGGGGAAGCAGAGAGGAGCAAACAGGTAACAAGAGAAATAAAAGGAGCAGGTATCCTGAGGTGCTGAGTGTCATCTTGTGTCCTTTCTCACCTCATGGAATCAGTTGTGGCTTCTTTGTATTTTTTCCTACTCCGCTATTTCCCTCGTCCTGATAAGCGTTCCTGATAAGCACTTTGCTAAAAAATGCAGTGGGGTGACTGGGAAAGGGGGCAGTGAGGACAGTGCTGTGGGGTGTTCACCCAGAGATCCTTGCAGAGCTAGAACATCCATTGGCAAGGCAGGTCTGCACTGGAAATAAGACACCAGTGGCAGATTTGAGATCATAAAATCTGTCAGTGCTGTATTTCAGGAGATAGAGAAACCATGTTTTTTCTTGTTCTGTGTAACCCTGCTATGTGAAATACTTCCTTTGTGTTGTTTTAAGGGTTCAGATAGTCAATACATACATGTTTAAGTCCGGTGGCTGCCACTTGAACTGGAATATAGCTGTAACACCATCTGACAGAATTTAGATGGGAACCTTGGAAAAGCAGGTTGCATTTCTGGGGTAGACAATATTCTTTGTGTTGTTGATGAATGGTCTTCATAGTTGACAAAAGCTGACTTTTTAATGGGTTCTAGTCTCACTTTTAAAAACTGAAATATGAGTTACTGTAGAAAGGAATTTGAAGGAAAATACCAAAAATGCTTTAGAGTTTCAGCAACCTTCGTATTTTCATTTGGGTATACAGAATTGTAATGTAAACCTTTATGTTCGTTCGTTGTAGATGTTCTCTTCAGTCTCTTCTCTTTTATTTCCAAATAATTTGTTTCTGTTTTTTTTTTTCTCTTTCCTTTTCTTGCCTCTTTGTAAAGGAGTCAATCACTGTCAGCATAAAGTAAAGAAAGCTAGACGCTTTCTGCCTTTCGTCTTCTGTGCCCATGAGTCGCCGCCCAAGGGTACTGCTCTGCTCTTTGTCTAGGCTGCCTTATTAACCCAAAAGCTGGATATACTAACTCAGTTACTGTTTGTAAACTACTTTAGCCTCCGGTAAACAGAGTTCCAAGAATAATTTCCTTATGTTTTCCTCCTGTTGGATTGGATTTGTGTGCAGCATCACCAGCTTGCTGGTCCCCGTTTTTATGGGGAACTTGTTTTCGAGCATCATATGCTACAATGACAAATATAATAAATTATTTTCTTTGTTTAGTTAGGCAGCCCTTGTCTGCTGTCTTTTTTTTTGTTAATATATTTTGACTTCATTCTTGGACCCCTGATACAGCATGCTTATGGATGAAACAGAATAGCAACAATAAGCATCAGCTGAGATCACTTTGAACTAAACACAGAATACAGTGATGCTTTTGGCTGCGTACTGGTCCAACCCTGGTCTGGACCAGTTTGGCTTTATTAGGGGTAAGAAGAACTTCCTATTATCTATAAAATCTGTCTAAAATACTTGCCTTAGCTTGTGCTGTGGAGTTTGGTGTGCAGTAGGGCTGCTGCAGTACACGTGGAATCCAGTGTTTGTTTGAAATCTTGTAGATTTGCTCCCTTTCCCATAGTTTAAATTTCAGCCTTGTACAACTGCACAATGCTCTATGTCATTAAAACTTAGGTGGTTCCATTTCTTACTCATGTCTTGGTGATGTCTCAGGAGTGCATTTCTTCTGGGAGGGTCAACACCAACTCTGCTTATCCAAAGTCCTCAGTCTATGTGCAGAGTCAAGTTCAGCCAACTCATACGGCTGTAGGAGAACTGCTTTAAAGTATTGAATAAACCTAGAAATTGACTTTTCTTAGCAATGCATTAAAATAACTAGTTCCAGTTCCAAATTTAATTTTTGGGTACCTTTGTGTTTGAGAGTCATTAACTCTGTTTCATCATAAAAGCTTCTTAGAGTGTATCTCTGTCCCTTGGGTTTTAGGTGAGAAGTCTTAAATTCTGCTACTTTTCTGGTTTCTCTTGAGTCAGGTATATAAGATAACTACAGTCTGAATACTTTTGGATTACTCATGAATTTAATAGTGTATTTTCCCCTCCCCTTCTCTGTCCCCTCTCTCTCCCCCTCTTTTTTCTCTCTCCTTGCATGCCACCTGGATCTGCAGATGAAATTAGTGGGGACGGTAATATGTTTTCTAGTCTGTGTGTTACTAACGTGCAATATGCAACTCTTATCTCCATATACCACTTAATGCACTTTTCAGTAATACATTTTATACAGCTTTTAATGTTAAAAAGTGGTCTGCTTTGGGTATTAGATGATAAATACTGTACTTTACAGGCTGTGCAACTAATGCTTTCTGCTAAGCTGGAATTGGAAAAGGAAAAATTCTATTTCAAACACACAAGGATGTGGTGGTGCATGTGTTTGCAATGAGACTTGTGGCATGATGCAAAGGTTTAGAGGTTTGCAAGAGTGTCCAGTTTGATTGAAATGGTTATATCATCATTAATTCGGTCAGTTGGTGAGATCAGTGGATGTAACACCTGAGAAATGAGTCTACTGAGTAATGCTTTAAAGGCATCAAAGTGCTCCTTGCATTAAAAGAATCTGTACAAGATAGATTAATGCAGATAGAATACATGAATATGAACCAGGTTTCAGCTATTCAAACTAATTATTTTAAAGACAGATTTTAATGTTTGGGGTTAAAAAAACTTTGAAACTTACTACAGAATATTTGACTGCTGCAGGCTTTGTAAGTCTTTTTTCCTCTGAAATCAAGTTGGGTTTTGTTTTTATAAAAGAGATTTTTAGCTATTTTTCTAAAGGATTCCATCTGATGTTGGGAAAGAATCAAACTGCTGCTACTGATAGCATATGTATCTTTATTCTTCTAAGTAGGAGGCACTAAAAGGGCATAAAAGCAATATGCAAAAGAGGGCGATAAGAGGAAATAGAGATCACGTCTTGTGACCTTCCTTTCAGTAAAATATGAAGGGGGTATATTAACTTTTCATCTCCTTTCCTTCAGATATAAACTAAATATTAAACCACACAGTTTCCTTTCTTTTCTTAAACATCAAAAGGACATTTTTTGTGTCATAAATTTAAAAATTTTATTTCAGATACTACCCCTACATAGCTTTTTATTGGAACTTACCTTCTTTTATAAATTACAAGCTTCGATAAATAGGAAAAATGATAAAAAAGGGAAGTTCAAAAGTGTGGTTACGGTCATGGATTAGCTATTATGGGTTTAATAGCCTAGGATGTTTCTCCCTACAGTTCAATAAATGCATTCAGACTTAGTAAAGCTCAAATTGGCTCATTCATGTGTGTGACCACCAGTACCTTTTCCTGAAAGCAACTGTTCATTTTGCCATCTCCAAGAATCATAACAAGTGATGGTGCTGGGTTTAAAAATCCAGGAGGACAGCAATGATGAGCCCTGTTGTTAAATCTGAGTTTTTCTAGACTTGCCAAGGACATCTGGAATTGCTGCTTCGTTGGGAGTTTTCAGCTGTTGGGAGTGCTGTAACACATCCTCCTTTGTGGAGCAGCCTGGAGAGCCTTGCCCAGCTCAGTTTTGCTTTAGGCTCCATGTAGGTTCTGGAGTTATCTCTAAGCAGACACAGTTCTGGATTTAGGAGAACTGGTTAGAGTCTCAGTCTATGATTAATCCTGGGCTCAAGCCCCTCTGTGAGGGAGGTCAATTCTCTTTAATTCAGAACACTTTGAGTCTATCAGTGTGGATGCCTTGACTGAATTTTCCTCTAATTCCCAGACACAATGCCAGATATATAAATGAATTAATTTTTTATATATTCCTCTCCAGAGTGCTAAATGTGGAACAAGAAATATTTGTGTAGTGAATTGTGTACATTTAATTTATTTGGCTTGATTATGAAGACACTTCTGGTTTCATGATGGCTTTGGGCAATGTATCAAAACCATGTAAAGTGCTCTGTGCTGTTCTGAGAATGCTTTTAGTATGAATTAACTCATTAATTTGAAACAGAGAGATGAACAAGCCCTGCCATTGATCACATTCTGAAAGCACTGTTCTGTAACCTACTGTGACAAGCGTGCGGGTTTTTTTAAGTGGCACCAGTTCTGGTTTCCAAACTTTGAAAATTTTTCTTAAGTATGCTTAAAATAGCTTTCATCCAGCCCATTTTTCAACATAGATAAAGAACTTTCTGATACTCTCAACAAAATCCTATCACAATATTAGAAGGAAGTAGAGTGATTTATCCCCATCATGTTGGGGATTTTTTTTTAAAGCTTATTTTTACAAAAAACATTAGTTTATAATATAGGGAAGAAAATATAATACCAAGAAAGAGATAAGTGCCTCTGGAGCGTGCTGCCTGTTCGGAATTGTGCACTGTCTTTATAATTTACTGCATTTTTGTTAGGTGACTTGTGTTTTGCTATGTCCCAAATAGAAATTGCTGAGCAAAAATTTAACTAACATGAAATTTCCCAGTTCTGCTTTTACAACACCTGGCATATTCCTACAGGAGTTCAAAAGAAAAACCAGCTTTAATTTTATTTAAGTAGTGAAAAACTAGGATCATAAAATTGCACTAACTCCCTGAAGTGTGTTGAACTTCAAAGGTTATAGGCAGCCTGTAGTTTCCTGATCACTGAATATTCAGTTTGCCTGAAAACTGAGCCTCTTGCTTATCTGTGTGTGTAGTGTTGATGAGCCTTGCTCTGGTGTCAGGGTTGGCTTGAGCTGAGGGACCATCCCATCCTTTTTCCCACTCACTGTAACTTTGTCCCAGTCCAAGCCATGGCTCTAGAAACGATGCCAGGGAGCTGTAGGGATGTATCCATATGCTCCAGGGCAGATGGGGGAAAAGGGGGAGGAAATAATGGCTTCCAGAGGCTTTCCAGTGTGTGATCACCTGAAACCAACCACGAAAACTAGGGTTGAAATTACTCAGTTTTGAGAACTTCTCTTTGCATTTGAAGTTGGTGAGTAGAATTTGACAGCCTTGAAGTAAAATTGAACCCACTGTTGTGGACTGGCTTTAAAACCCCTGGAGGAATTGATCTGACCTTTAGGAAATGACCTGCACACACACTGGAAGTTCTTTAGGGCAAGAACCTTCTGATGTGACTTGACACCATTTAAACCATTTTGAGAACAGATGATGTAAAAGTTGCAAGTTTTAAACAGAGGAAGAAGTGCACTGTCATTTTTCTGATAATTTTGGGAAGTTGTTTCCAAAACTTGTCCATGAAATCTTGATTCTTGACAGCAAAACTAGTGGTGAATCTCCACTAAACAAGTAAAATTGCAAGACAAATGGTTGTGAGAGTGTGGCTTTAAAAGGTCTTTGTGCTCTAGAAGACTCTGGGGTAAATAACTCACCTGGCCATACTGACAGTAAGGGGATGCTGCCCTGGAACATCATTGGTGTCTTCTGCCTGTTTGATGTAAAAAATAGAAAACTGTTATTCACACTTTATTGAAGGTAAAGCAATTTAACTCATTAATAATTTTTTCTTCTTACTGCAATGGAATTCGCTGTTAGAAAGATTCTAAGTCAACAGTTTAGATGGGTCCCAATTGCAAAACTTGAACTTTTTTGAATACAAATGAATCTCCCTTCTCTTCTTTGTTGAGTGTATCTATGTGATGTAATAAAATTGGCGCTGAGATCATTATCATACCATGAATTATGCATGAGCAAGTTTTAGTCATGCTGTGTTAAATGTGACCCAGCAATGCTGAACTTGGGGGTTGGGACATATCAGCCTTGATAAATTGGAGATGTTGTTCTGGAGAATTGTTTTCATCTGCTTTTCCCAAAACTCTTCAATTCCTCCTTTGCAGAGACTGATGACTATGCAGAGATTATAGATGAAGAAGACACTTACACAATGCCCTCAAGTAAGTGCTGTGGTTAACTTGGGAACTTTCCTATCCAAAAGCTTCCTTGGTTTAGCAGGGACTGAAATATTTCAGCCTTATTTAATAAATGTGCAAACAAAATGTTCTGGTTTCCTGCTATCTGTGATTTCACAGTGAAATTCTTTTTTTATCACAAAATGTGGATTTTTTTTGATTGTGATGCTGAACATAACACTTAAAGATTGGATAAGATCTCTGTGATAAGAGCAAACAATGTGGCAAGCTCTGTGCATTGCTGTTTGGCTGTATCTCACCTTGCTCTGTGACAGACATGGCACTCTCCAATTCCATGAGAGAGGAAAACTCAACTGTACCACATGCAATTTTGTTAAAGATGAAAGACTTGGGGAACAAAAACAAAAATTCAAAGTTCTGCTGAGTCTTCATCTTTGAAGTAAAAGCAGTGGTGCTGTAGCCACCACAAGGATTTTGTGTTACAGCCTGTCTGAATTGTGATACAATCCTAAACTGTCAAGGCCAGTTCATTTAACGTGAAAGTCCAATATTCTGATTTTAAAAGCTGCATCTGGGAAATTCCAGTTGCATTTGGGCAACCAAGGATTTCTCTGGAAGCAGACAATCCATTGATGCAGAATCCTGCCAAAACATTGGGTTTGGTCAGTGTGAGAGGGGGATGGTGCTGAGCTGGGGGCACGTTCTGCTGAGGGACCATGAACTTACACGGATTTCTGAGCTCACCATGGGGCAGAATGTTTCATGATCACTTCAGTGTTCACAGCATCGTTTCCACTACTGTGGAAAATCTTTGAAAAGCAAGAATATATGTTTTGAAAAACATATATATATTTGAACATCAGTATTTGAAAAGCAAGAATATATGTTTTCCAGAAATAAACAGAGCATTTTTACTGTCTTGCAGCTAAGTTACTATATGATTCTATTAGCATCATTTCAGGATCAAAACATACTGTGATAAATTACATCCTTTATTTTGGTTAACAGATTCACTTTATGTAATTTATTCCCCCCCCCCCATCTTTTTATTTAAATTCTCATGGAAGTAATTACTTGTGGGCCCAGCCCTGGATGTGCTGAACACTTGAATATGGCTTCAATGCAAAACCCATGAGATGGGCTGTGGAGGGAAATTTCATTAAATGCTTTGCTGGATTGAAGGGGACTCAAGTGTTCAGCCCCCAAAGGACTGAGTCAGTAAAGATCACAAGAACAGACCTCTGACTTTTGCTAATGTAAACTTAAAATTGCATCAGTATATTTCTTCTTTTTTTTTTTTAATGTTAAAAATGTTTGTCCTGTTTTGATTTTAAGAAGCTCTGTCTAAGTAAGCATTTGATTTTTCTCTTAATTGCACTGCAGAAAGCTATGGAATAGATGAAGGTAACAGGAGACCCTTTACCCATCCCTGTATGCTTGCAGTTTGGAATGATGTGGAATTTTTAAGCTTACTATTCACTTTCATTTAATAAACATTATTTATTTATAGTTAAACCAGTTAGCTTTGGGATTTTAAAGAGGAAAATGCAGTAATTAAAAAAAGAGATGAAAAAGGCATCACCTTGTTAGCCAGCTCTAGATAACATTACTTCTGTAGTGTTAATGATGTCAAAGTCAAGGTTATGAAGTGCTAAGCTGGTTGGTTATATTTTTTTATCTGAATGATACAAGTGGAGATGAAAACATATACTGTGCATGCTTTTCTGCTATTCCTGAAATATTTTTTCATGTCTGCTAGAAATTTAATTGCAAATGAAATCATTCAATTGCAATTGATTAAATGTTTTGCTGAAGTACTGAGCCATTTTTATCAGTAATATTCTCAGCCTGTTAAACCATGACATTAACAAAATTGCATAAGGCCACCAAACATCTCAATTCCACTTCAGTTGCACACTGGCAGAGGTGTAGTGCACTCAAAATTTCAGTCTTTCATTTTATTCTTATTTGCCATGCTCTTGTTCCTGTATTTTTTTTCTTGCAGTTACCTCTTTAAAAGTTCTCTGGGCTCTTTTGATGGTTCCAAAATCTAAAATACCACATGGTGGAGTTCTCTTAAACAGCCAAAGGGATGTGTGCTGAGGCTGTGTCTTTGGTGTTGCCCTGAACTGTTCGTGTGCTTTGTCTTTCACCAGCTGTAATTAAAAAGGATTTAATTACGTTAATTGCACTGAAATAAGTGCATAGTTAATTTAACAATGTTGATTTCACAGTTCCTTTCCCGTAGCTTTGGTTCAAACTTCTAAGAGGTTTGAGAGGTCTCCACTGTGTGTGTGCAGCATCTCTATAGGTTGGTGTGCAGCAAATGTTAATCTTAGTTATTCATATGTGAGACATTTGAGTGACTTACTTTGAGTTTTGTGTCTTGTGGATTATTTCCTTGCCCTTCAGCAAAAACTTAATATTTCGAGTCTGTTACATTCTTGTAGCCAGAGATTATGAAATTCAAAGGGAGAGGATTGAGCTGGGGCGCTGCATTGGGGAAGGACAGTTTGGAGATGTGCACCAAGGAGTTTACATGAGCCCGGTAAGCCTCACTTCTCAAATGAAAATAAGCAATAAAACTTTTCTAGGTTAAAAAAAAAAAAAAAAGTGTATTCCTTAGAGGTCTTGGTCTGAATCTTCCAGAATGAATAAAAAATTGCTCCAGCAATAATCTCACCATCTCTCTCACAACAAAGCCTAATAAAGTTCCTATGTTTTACTGAAATAAAATACAAAATAGTTGGACACTGATCCAGCAAAATCCCAGCGCACAAGAATCACCTCAGTCAAACCAGGGAGGTTGGCAGGACTTGTGTAATTTAGGATGGTGCTTATGAGTTTTTCTAGAAAGACTAAGATTTCAGTTTAAATAGATCAAAAAAGTTTGTGTAAAATGGTAAGAGAAAGCTGCAAAAAATAGTTAATTTCAACAAATTTCAAGGCTTACAATAAAACAAATACGTGATTGTAAAATGAAGATTTATTTCATGTTAGAAGAAATTGCTGGAGTTTTTGATACATTATATAGGAATTCTTGTAGACAATAATCTAATTCTAACTTCAGAAACAGCTGGTTAGAGTCCTGGGCTTGGTGGGTTAAATAAGTCTTCAAGGCAACATTTAAGTAAATAAGGGTAAATGTTCTGTTTCAGACAAGTTTGAAGTCTGGTCTGATACCCTTACTTAGAAAGCACATCTAATATACTTCGCATTGAGAGAGATTCTTATTTTTAATTTAATTCTGTCCAAGTTAACAGGAGTACCAAGGAGTAAAGTTTCACTCACTTGGGCCATGGTGGATAAATCTAGAGCACTGTAAAACTAATTAAAGACCCTTTTCTTAGGGACTGTTGCTTTGAAAATGTTGGCTGTCTCTATTATTTTTTGTGAATTGGAAAACAGATTTTACTCAGGCATCTGTTACGGTGGTATCCCCACTGTAACAGGCATCCTGTGCTGACATTTTTAAAGAACAGCCTGTTGATTTCTTTTATTAATAAAAGTTTACTACATTTAAGGCACTGGAATATGTGAAGGTGAAACAGAACAGTGATGTCATTAAATTTTAATGTTCTGGTCACAGAGTGTAACTTACACTCTGGGAAGAAATCTTACAATCAACGTAAGATTAGTTCCAGTAACATGGTAGTGCTTCCATGTATATGTTCAGCTTGAGTGCAAAGGTATAGGGGGTATTCCATGCCTCTTGTTCTGCTAGCTCAAAGCTGAATCTCAAAAATTCCAATTATCCCTGTTCATTGCACTTGTAAAGTCCTGATTCTAGTGACTGTGCAGCATCCACCTCTCCTGGCATGCTGCTTTCTCCCAGGTATTCCTGAAGGATCAGAGCCAGGCTGTAAGTGTAGGGTACTGAATGGGAAATGGGTGTATAGATACAGGATCCTATTGGTCAGCTGTAAGCAGTAAGATTGTCTTTAAAGGCTGATTAACTCTGGAATTAATCCCAAAGTATTATTTAAAGTACCATTTGCTGCTCAATACAGAAAGCGTGGCCAGTCTGATACATCCTCACTGGTTTGTGTCTTTATCCAAAACCAAAAGTAACAAAACCCCAGTATCAGGCCTTTTCCAACGTTTATTCTGCAAAATGTCTTTGCTGGTTGCAGACACTGAGATTCTTCCTTTTGCTCTTTTTGGTTAAAGGATATTTCAAAAATTTGATGTGTAACACCAGGATAGGGATGGGTCTGGCAGGCATCCAGAGGTCTCATCCCCAGGCTGATTGTTCAATCCTGGTTTCACAAGGGAGTAAAATAATGATTTGCCGTCAGTTTTTTAAGTTAGTTTATGGGCATTTGATGTGTGAGAAAAGGATTTAATCCATGTTTTCCTGCAAAGTCAACTTGAAGATCTCTTTTGTGAGCAACTTTGAAAATAAGACATGTAGCCTGCAAAATATAAATACTATTCTAATTCTGGTAATGTTTGTCTGTAAATAGATTTAAAACAGAGCAAGCATGAGCAGGCATAGAACATAACTCTGAATCTTCATCTTCTACTGGCCTTAAAAATTGGATGAGGGTATTGAACAAGCCCATACCTATTGCAGAAGCTTGGTTTTAAAACACTTCAGCTGCTCTCAACCCATCAAGAACTTCTCATTTTTCAGTATGCGGAGGGTGAGAAATAAGATGGGAAAGTCCATTTGATTTTAAATACATGTTGTTCTGTTCAACTTGGTTTTAAAGCCTTGATCTAACTGATTGTGAAGATAATAATGTAAAAATCTTTGGTTTACTTTCCTTTGTAGTTTGAGTTCACAGTTACAGCCAGTCTTTCCTCTGAGAGTGCCACAGAAAGTCCTTCATTTGGCTTTCTGGGTTTCTTGCTTGTATAAGCCAAGTGTGGGTTTTAGCCATTATCTCCTTTTTTCCTCTGTTTTTGCTAAATACTGTTAAGATTTTACCGTCCTCAATGATGCTAAAAAGTTTACAGTACTATTCAGTTAAACTTACCATCTTTTGTCATAATTTGTCCACAATTTAACATGGTTTAAAACATATTAAATATTTCCAGGACACATTAGATGTAAATATTGTATGCAAGGTGTCTTGATTATAATGGTATTTTAGCACTGAAGCTTTCAACATGTTATTTCTCAAGTAAAGGTATTTTATTTAATAGTAATTTTTTCCAAAGCAGTTTTGCCAGAATTTTGAAGGATGAAGAATTTTGTTTGATGGGTTGTATTTCAGCTATTTCTCAATAATGTCTTTCAGGAAAATCCAGCTATGGCTGTTGCAATCAAAACATGTAAAAACTGCACTTCAGACAGTGTTAGAGAAAAATTCTTACAAGAAGCCTGTGAGTATTAAACGACTTCTTTTGGGATCACTTTTGTAACTACTCCTTGCAAAGACTGGGGCCACCTGTGCCAGAAACTTCTTACACTGATGTAAATATTCTACTGATATTTATTACGCCTGATGCTCTCCCCTCCTACAATATGTGCCAGGGGACTGCTTTACATCCTTGCATTACTACCCATGTATATGATTGGATGTGGGTTCTTTAATTTTCCGAATTGAGTGGTGATGTCTGACTCCTGTAGGGCTTTAGAACCAGTTTTGGAACATGAGATCTGATCCTCTATTTCCTTCTTTTTTCCTCAATGAATTAAAAGACACAGCAGTTTCTCCACTTTATTGCTTTGGAAGGTCAGGTAGTTGTCTTTGCTAGAAATGTTGTGTCTAAGAGAGATCTGCTTTGAAAATTCAGAATTAAAATCTGTGCTAGAATAGACCATTTTTCTAAATAATTGCCCACAAATGTTGCATTCCCCAAATAGCACATTTCACGTATGGAGGAAGGCTTTTTGTTGAGGTGAATAGGAACAGAAACTTTTGTAAGAATATTAAAGTTACTGATTCCTTTATTGTTTGGTTTTGCTAGCAAGTTCAGATATGGCACTTAGGCCTCCATTTTTGCCTATTATCCCCTGCTGTTGTATACCTCTAAATGTTGTAAAGGTATTGTATTTTATCAATAAAGTAATTGGTTATGGTCAGATGTTACAGTATATTTTATTCACTAGTCCTTTATTCAAGGATTTTTTTCAACTTGTTCAGATCTGTGTTCATAGCTAATGGATTCTTATTTTTGAATGTCAGATTTTTTGTAAATTACTGTAATTTTTTCCATTGCATTTCTGTCTGTTGGAACAGTAAATACCATTGCTTACAGTAACAACTCAGCAGTCACAGGTAGGCTGCTGTCTCTTGGCAGTGTAGAAAATAATTGCTCATTGAATGCTGCTTGTTATGCTTCAAGTTTAACAGATTAGGAAATGCCACTGTAATCAACATGTAAATAGTACTTTTCAATTTTGATTTAATAGTTTTGCCATTTCTTCTTCTTCTTTTTCATTCTAATTCCCATCTGTTGCCTTTGTCTTGTGTTCAGATTGCAAACTCGCTCTCAGAACAGTTGGTTATTTCACTGAATTAATAAATTTATTTCCTAGTATTTTAATACTAGGAATATTAAGATATTTTGAGGTTTGCCTATGGTGGAGTTTTCAACACTGAAAAGATTTAGCAGCTGTTATTGCCTGTATCACATTTCACCATGTTATTTATTGCTTTTTATTAATGTTTTAAGCTATGTCAATGATAGGGATGTTTGCTTTGTTGCTTTTTTCTCTGTATTATTCATAACATTAATATTTTAAAGAATATATGAAGTTAGCCTGTGAAGTTCCTTTGCAGGAAGGTATGTTACTAAATCATTACAACTTCTGGTCCTACAAACAGGATTGTTCAAGGATTTTTGTTGGAGTTGCTGTGTAGCCATGTACAGAAGTAGAATTCAAAGCTCATCAGAGTAG
This sequence comes from Corvus brachyrhynchos, assembly GCF_000691975.1. Taxonomy (NCBI): domain Eukaryota; kingdom Metazoa; phylum Chordata; class Aves; order Passeriformes; family Corvidae; genus Corvus; species Corvus brachyrhynchos. Next base: position 3,122,911 of record NW_008246063.1, read on the forward strand.
AAATCCAGAAACACCTCCTGGTTTTTAGCTTGTGGTTAGTTTAAATTTAAGGCAGAAGAAAATGGGTTTTATTCTTGCCTAACTTGAGGCAGACTGAAGCAGACTTTGCAGTTTGGTAATTGCTGTGTATTTCTGCTGACACTACAAACTGCAAGTGTAGAAGAGAAGCTATTGAAGGGTCAAATGAAGGATGTTTGTCAACAGTACATAAAGGATGTTTTTGCCATGCCTGTGTTGGGAGAGATTCTGCCCCTCTGCTCCTCTCTGGTGAGACCCCACCGGCAGAGCTGCATCCAGCCCTGGGGTCCCAGCACAGGAAGGACATGGAGCTGTTGGAAGGAGTCCAGAGGAGGCCACAGAGATTCTCCAAGGGCTGGAGCACCTCTGCTGTGGAGCCAGGCTGGGAGAGTTGGGGTGTTGAACCTGCAGAAGGGAAGGCTCTGGGGAGACCTTGGAGCACCTTCCAGTGCCTAAAGGATGCCTACAGGACAAATGAGGAGGGACTCTTTATCAAGGAGGGCAGGGGTGGGACAAAGAGTGGTGGATTTGCCTGAAAGAGGGCAGGTTTAGATTAGATTTTTGGACAAATTCTGTGAGGGTGGTGAGGTCCTGGCACAGGTTGCCCAGAGAAGTTGTGGCTGCCCCATGCCTGGAGGTGTTCACGATCAGGCTGGATGGGGCTTGGAGCAAGCAAACTGGGGGATTGGAACTGACTGATCTTAATGGTCCCTTCCAGCCCAAACCATTCTGTGATTCTATGATTCATATGTCATACTGTATAAAACATACTGAGACTGCTCTGCTGGGACTGAAATTAACTACAAGGAAAATCAAATGATGTAATGATTAAATAAGATTTTTGTTTATGTCATAATCAGGCAGACGTTTTTTCCAGTAATTGAATTATACTGAGTGTTTCTTCCTACCTCCTCTTCCAGTAGAAAGACACAGATTAACTGGTTGTGCACTGGTTTGAGAGGGTATTTTATTCACTTAGGTTAGAGGCGGAGCCTGACCTGACTGGCACCTTCCACAGCAGTTTGCATTTTTGTGAGTGAAGAACAGCACAGCCCAAGCAATGAGTGTTTCTTATTGCCCCCAGCACATGGAGTGACCAGACATTACTGCTTGCAACAGTTGTTTCAAGTTGTTTCAAGTCCTGCGATTATATTTTCTGGCCATGGGCTAAATGCTTCTTAACCAACAGCTTTATTTTTGTTTTTAAAAACGGTTTTATGTAACACACTGAACTTTTTGATTTCCTTTTAGTAACAATGCGTCAGTTTGATCACCCTCACATTGTGAAGCTCATTGGGGTTATTACAGAAAACCCAGTCTGGATAATCATGGAGCTCTGTACGCTTGGAGAGGTATGAAAAATCCTTGTGCAGTCTGGTCTCTTCTCTTTTAGCTCACTGAAAAGGCTGAAAAAACACTTCACAATACTAACCATACTATCAAGCATGGTATCTTACTCCTTTGCAGACTTATGAACTCAGAAACAGGAGTGGCAGCTTTTGACTTTCTCCTCTACCGGGAGAACTGCATCAGCTCATTCCAGAGTGATTTAGTCAGAGTTTTCGAGCATTCAATTGCAGTTCCAGAGTGAGAGCATGACCTCTGTCAAGATGATGATAATCTGATAATCAGTTAAACAGCATTTGCAAACATACCTTCCAGAAGTGAAACTGCACATCTTTTATTCTTCCTCAGTAATGCTGCATTTTCCCTTGAAACATTGAATTTCTTACCTTTTTTTTCTTCCAGTAGAATATCTGCAGCAGAGGCCCTAGATAAGATGACTTCCCTCATTATTACGTTTTTTGGATGAATGCTTTAAAGAAAACTAGTTCTCACTTTTTGTAATTGATTCGTTTTCTTTGAGCCACACGTTTCTGAAAATGTGAGCTGCGGTGATGTTTCATACAGCATTATATGATTGTCATTGCAATTACCAAACTGCAATACATTTAAAAATAAAAAAAAAAAAAGGTGGGATGGGCAGAACAACCTGTAGTGGAGAAGTCATTTTCTGTCAGTAGATTTCCTTTCCAGTGCTCAAGTCACTTTTCAAAGCCTTGTTTTGATTTATAAGGACACTCCAGTGCCACCTTCCAGGAGGTCCTGCCTGCCTTACACTGGGAATATAGCTTACAAATATTCTGCACTGATACTGGCTACTCTGAGCTAAATACAGTTGTTTCAGCACATGTAGGTTAAAACGAATTATTAAAATAAATGCTTCTGAAACAATACTGATGAATCTGTGTTTGGCTTGGCCAGGTGCTGTTCAGTTCTGAAGTGGTTTAGGCCGTAAATGGAGGCTGCACTAAGGGGTAGAAAAAACAAAAAGTCCAGGAATGCTTCACCCTGGAACAGCAACAGCAGATGCTTTTCAAAAGGAGACTGAAAGGAATGCACAAGATTACTAGTTATTTTTTTAGTTTAACAGTTTTCATGTAGAAAAACTGCTTGAATTCTAATGCAGTCGCAGTTCCTCATGGGAAGTGGTTTTCTTATCCAGCCTTTAAGGGAAGGAAGTCAAACTCGTTATTTCATTGATACTCATGTAAACCTTGCAATTTGAAATATGCCTTTTTCAAATTTCTTATTTTTTTTGTCCTAATATCTTTCTGGTTTTTTCCTTCTTGGTGCAAAAAGTTGAGGTCATTTTTGCAAGTAAGGAAGTACAGCTTGGACCTGGCCTCTCTGATACTCTACGCTTACCAGCTTAGCACAGCTCTTGCCTACTTAGAGAGCAAAAGATTTGTACATAGGTAAGATTTCATACATATATATTGGTATTTTTGTATGTCACTGCTTAAAATTTTAGGGAGTGTCAGTTTTGCAGCGGTTTCCACTAAAATTACACCCTTTTCAAGGGTGACACCTGCTGGTTCACTCCTGGATTGACTTGGAGCTGGTGCCGGATTTCAGTCAGAATCGTTTTCAGTTGTTGCTTTGTGGTTACAGTATTTTTTCAAGCTGTGAGTCAACTGTAATCTTTCAAATACAGAAAAGCAAAACAAGGGCAGATGGCTTCTTAAGTAAAGAAGAGGGGAAGTAAAATATTTATAAAATACAAGTACTTGCTTAAAGAAAACGAACCTAAACTTCCTTTACGGTGTGTTTTGAATTTTATTCCCTTGAATGTGAATGTGAGTTTCTAGGGAGAAGAGACTGGCTTCAGCCTCTTACTGTGTGCAATTAAGAGCTCACAGCACTCCAGTTATTAAGTACAATTAATTTTGAACTTAAGGAATTTATTTGTGTTTAAATACTCACTAATTCTGTGTATGTGTTGTCATAATGTATATGCAAACACTTACATATAAAGTAATAGCTTTGCATATATATGTAGATATTTATATTAAAACATTGTAAAGAACAATGGGGGAGAAAAAGAGGCTCTGGGAGGACCTTGTTGTTCACTACAGTGAGAATTTGAGCTCCTTATTAGGAAGCCTCATACGAGACTGAGCTCAGAGTTCCTTACCTTTGCAGGGCAAATTTTCTTCAGGTGATGATACTTCACCACTTTATGTTTTAAAGTTACTAGAAATACTGTCTCCTCTGTTTGGCAGGGATATTGCTGCTAGAAATGTGCTGGTATCTACCACTGACTGTGTGAAATTGGGTGACTTTGGTTTATCCCGATACATGGAAGACAGTACTTACTACAAAGGTGAGCTGACCCTCTGGATCCTTCTTGCAGGCCAGTGAGAATACGGTTGTTTCTCACATTACTGAGGAATTGACCAGATTTCCTTGATCTAGCTGTTGCATTTGTCTAAAAAGGCAAGTCATTCAACAGTTGAATAATGGCAGTAAAGTCCTGCATGTGCTTAAGAAGAAGGATCACAAGGTGTGATTTAAGGTGCAAAAGGTAGCAAATTCACATGTAGGTACAGATAAATGTTGAGTTTGTGTTGTCATTGTATGCTACATATTTCACATGCCACTGTACTAGGGAGATTCAGTACAAAACTGCCTTTGAAGCCTACTTTTTTCCCCATTTTGGATGGAATACTGAGCTTTGGTGTCTCCAGCAGCTGAGAGATGTCCTGCAGTGCCTGATAGATGGGAAATGCAGCAGGAGAATAGAGATTGCGTGTTGGGTAGCATTCCAAAGCTGGTCTATATTATTAAACCATGAGTACATAAATCTCATCTTTAATATTTTTCTGGTTTCATATATTTTAAATTACCCATTATCTGTCCTCTTACACTGTGTTATGTTTCCTTGTTTCGTTTGTCTCACTTTGCTGAGCTACATTTTATCTTTTTAATTGCAACGGTGGAAAATAATTTTGACATGATCATTTCTTGGTGTGTTTTGGGGTTTGTTATTGGGGTCTTTTAGGGGAGGTTTGGGGGATTATTATTATTATTTTGGGTTTTGTTGGTTCATTTCTCTATTTCATGTAAAGCCAAACAACATAATATATTGATATTTTAAGTGCTTCGCTTGAGATTGGTTTTGCCTATGAATTACTGCGTTGGGAACAAAATCTATTTTTGAGATCTGTAGTGAGGATAACAGCCTGCCCTTTCTTGCCTTCCCTGTAGCTTCCAAAGGAAAATTACCCATCAAATGGATGGCTCCAGAATCAATCAATTTCCGACGGTTTACCTCAGCTAGTGATGTGTGGATGTTTGGTAAGTGAACTCCAAATGGTGAGGGTTCTTTGTGTCCTCTTGGAGAAGTTTGGTGTTTCATTTTAACTGCTGTAAATGAATAATTTCCAAATATTTGTCACAGTTTTGACTGTACATTCTGAAAATCCAGTTTCTTCCAGCATGTTTTCCATCTCTGTATTTTTCTTTCCTTTTCCTGCTCAATAAGCCTGAATTTTCATGGGCCTTTTTACCTCTAGAAGAAGCTGGCAGAAATGAAGGTACAAGGAAATTACCACATAGTTATAACAGAGATTATTTTTATCTGTTGGTTTTGGTTATGTTTTTTTGTGTTATACTGTTGTCCTTTGTTGTTTTTCTTTTACATTTTGACTTCTTTGTGTTCATACATGTTTCCTTGCTTAATGTGCAGATCATCCTATGAGATACCCAATTTCCAGATCCTTAATGCTAGATTCCCACTTAGCTTGTCTTCTATAGCTCCTGGCCTCCTACAAAATACAACCAGAAGCTCATTAAATATAAGGGTAAATGGACATATCCTGAAACCTTGATCTTTTTTCTCAAATATACAACATTTTATATGAATCTGATGAGCTGTGCTCAAGCTGGTGCTGACTGCTGACCTGTACAGACAGAACACAAGTTGTGTTCGGGAGCAAAGGTGATGAGATTTGGAATAAGAGCAGGACAGTCAAGTAACAGGTTTACTCTCTTTACGAATTAAAATTTGAGTGTTTTTAAGTGAAGGGTTTATAATAGTTTGAACAAAACTCTAGTACTGTCAGAGTTAGAAAAATGAAGCCTATGGAACATTCTGGCCCATCCTAAACTGACAGACCATGTTTCCCTTTGAGCTTTTAATGCAGTTTCAATGGAAACTGGTTTATTACATGTTTTCAGCACAAAAAATGTGGATCAATGCCAGCACTAAAACACCCTCAAAGTGAAAATACACTTTACGTGTCGAAACAAGGCACTTGGAAGGTGTCAGAGGGAAAAGCAAACACATTCTGCCTCATAAGAAAGGAGATTTGAATATGAGCAAGCACTGATTAAGGGCAGGTAAAAGGCTGTGTGAGCCAGCTGTGGGTCACTCTGCCTCATCCATAGGTGAGGCTGGTGCTGTGTGTGTGATCCTGCTGTAGTCACTCCCCTGCTACAGGTAAGTCCAAAACGATTCCCTAGCTATATATTTTGGAAGAAATTGCATTATTAGTACAAAATTGGGGTTTGTTTCTCTTTTAACAGGTCTCATTGTTTGCTCACAGTGAAGAAAACGTGTTTTTGTGTGTGTTCCTCAGGTGTGTGTATGTGGGAGATCCTCATGCACGGGGTAAAGCCCTTCCAGGGAGTGAAGAACAATGATGTGATTGGGCGGATCGAGAACGGTGAGCGGCTCCCAATGCCTCCAAACTGCCCTCCCACCCTCTACAGCCTTATGACCAAGTGCTGGGCCTACGACCCCAGCAGGAGACCCAGGTTTACTGAACTTAAAGCACAACTCAGGTAGGGTTTGACTTCTGACAGGTGATTTCCTTTGTTCGGAAATACTTTTGTTTTACCTTCTGTTCCAGTGTTTTGGTTCTGTGGAAAATGCGAGGCACGGTGTATTGAGTTTTTATCTTCAGAAGGCCAGGTTGTTGCTGGTCTTTGGGAAAATTGGGCCTTATCTGTTAGAGAAAATTCGTTAATAAATTCAAATAACTGGAAATATGAATCACCTCCTTTCTCTCCCAAGAAAATCTCCTTGTCTGACTAGCACTTCATTTATAATTTTAGCAACAGTCCTTGGGGAGTGAGTTAGAAAGAATTAAGAGTGATTATCTAAACAAACATGCCATGAGCTTCTGGAGTAGAGATGTATCTTTACTTAAATAAATGAAGCATCAGGTGAATGCTCTTGGGATTTCTTTCCATGCCATGTAGCACAGGAGTTGCACAGAGACAGCTGTCCCAGGGCAGTTGCAGAGCCTGCAGTAAATGCAGCATCACAGACAGAAATTCCTTTGCCCTTTGTAAACCAGGATATAGACTGCCTTGTGTTTATCTTGGAAAGAGCGTGAGCACACACCTTAGAGAGCAGTCTAAAGTCACACCTTAGTTTATTCTGCAGCAATATATTCCAGTGTCCATATCACCTTTCACCAGCCCCAAAGTGGGAATGATATTTAACTTTGAAACATCACTGAGATAATGTGCAGGCACATTCGATATTTGTGACCAAACTGGGTCACAGACGTGACTTTTGGATTTTATGACTGCTCAGGATGTGTTTGCATAAGTCGATACAAGCTTTGAGTGCCACGTAGGTTTTGCACACTGACAGTCCACACTGGGATTTGTTGTAATTCATTGCTTAAATGATTTGGTTTTATTTTAGGTCTTGCTTCAAAGTTGTGCTTTGTGGCATGTTTTATTTTCATAATATCATTTTTTTGCTTTCACTGAATGTGCACGGTTCAAGATAATTCACTGGTGATTAAAATGAGGAACAATTTCAATATATTTATGACGCTGATTCAGACCTGCTGTATGGAGAACTTAAAGGCCTTTAAAGTTCTTTCCTAATTCTTAAAATTTCATACAGTTCCACCGTCTGTTACTCTGGGAGCTCCTGTTTAGACTAGTAATTTGTAGAACTAAGGGAAGACAACTTTTCTCACAAATAACTTCCCATCCTCTTCACTGTGTGGAGTTAACACAAAGGGAGGAATGTCAGGGCTGGACAGGCTTTGCAAGGAAAAGATGTGACACAGTTGTGTGATTTAGGTAATAGGTGGAAATGGGTAATTGACTTGCTTTTTCTCTTTTTTTTTGACTCTGAAAGTACAGGATGATTAATAATTTGCAGCCAGTTGTACTGATAACTTAAAGCTGTTTGGCACAGATGAGAATGAAGCCCTAAAAAATGTGACTGGAAGATGGCTGTGGTGTGTAACCCCAAGCAGGGAGTGTCTCACCAGGAAGGAAGGAGGATGAGTAAACCCAGAGTGTGCCCAAGAGCCTGGCTGTCCTCAGAACCAGCACTCAGGGCATGCAGGAACGCAGGGTCTTGTTGGTTACACATGAAAATGTTTCCCAATGTGCATGGGTGAGCTCTGAAACAGGTCACCCAGAAAGACTCTGGAATTTCCATGCTGGCAGATACTCAAATTTTGATTGGAAAAGGCTCAGAGCAGCTGGCCCTTGCTGTGCAGGGAGCCCAGCTTCACCAGGAGACTGGACTGGAGACCTCCAGGCATCCCTTCCATCTCATTCTACGTGAAAGTGTGGAGGGGTGTTTGCTCCTCTGGTCATGCTGGGAGATTGAAGCATTGTTTAGAGGGCAGCCTCTCTCCTTCAACCCTAAAAGTTTTTACTCTGTTCCCACAAAAGCATGGAGCTTTCTGCCACTCCAAACCAGTGACCTTTATCTCCCAAAGTTAGGCAGCGTGGTTGTCCTTAGGGCTGCTTTGCTCTGCTCCAGACAGAGTCAGCCTCTCGCTGGAAAGGTTGCCAATTCCCTGATGCTGAGGCAGTCTCAGGCAGCTAGGGAAGATTGGGTTTCAAAACTCAAATTCCCATGAACTTGCAAAAACAAGCCATTTCCCTGGTGGCCTTTCCCTGTGGTGTTGCTGCTGCTCGTTCTGGATGCTGTCCAGAGTAGTCTCTTCAAGCTGAGAGCAGACTGGATGTTTGCTTGGAGCCAGATACAGCAGTGCAGCATTCATTCCTCTCTGGTTTAATGAAAAAAACTCCTTGGCTTTGGGAAAAATCTTCTGCATCTGGAATAGCACTGATGGGAGCATAAGAGTTTCGCGTGCTCTCTGTTTTTTGATGCTTTTCCCGTCTCACAGTAACATCTGCTTTGCCCAAACTGTATTTGCAGCTGATTGTGCAAGGCAAAGGTGCTGATTTCTGCACAATTTATGTACTGTTGTTTGTTGCTACATATGAATTTAAGTACTGTTATTAGGGTAGTAATTTTATAGCATTTGATCTGTCTGAAGTGGATGTGGTTGAGTCAGTCTTCCCAGCAAACACAGAAACAAATGGGTGGATTGTGGATTTCCAAATGTAATTTATCCTCGCATTCCAAGTCCCTTTTCAAGTGGTGGAGGGGGGTTAAAAGTCAGATTAGGTCAGGGCAGTGAGGTACTATCCTGCTACTCCTGCAGTTCTGACTTGGTCAGAATTAGAATATAGGGCATTTTTGATTGGGAAGCGTGTGTTGCCTTGCTGGTTTTGTGTAGAAGACATTTTTTGTCTTGCACTACATGGTAAATAATATAAAAGGATTTCGATTTTAATTTTAAACTTTCAAATGAATGTAATTTCATGACATTTTTCACTCTATCACTGGAACAAATTTTCTTTAAAGTACCTTTCATGAACCCTCTTGCTACAAATAGCAAAACAAGCAGCAGTTGCATCATTGTGGAGATGAGTGTCCCTGTTGCCCATTGTTTTAACAGTGCTTAACCCCACTGGCATCCTGGAGCTGCAGGTTTTCCCCCCATAAAAAGAATGGGGGGGGGAAAAAGAGACAGATTCTATGCTTTTAAAGTCTGGTTTTATGACAGGAGTGAGATAATTAACTGATGAGAACTGGACTTGAGCTTTTTGTCACTGCATTTGATGTAGATCCTGAAATGTTGCTTATAAATGAAAGAGAGAAAACTGCTAAGAGTGGAGGCAGTTTGAGTCCTCTTCTTTTATGGCATTCTGACAAAAAAATACTATAACACGTAATTGAAATACATGATGGCAGCTGCAAAATGCTTTGTAATTCTTCTGTTCTTTGACTGTGACCATTAGGAATAGTCCATAATCCATGTAAGAGTGCTTTCAGATTAGAACAGTATGTGCAGATATGCTCATCTGCATCCAACTTTGCATTTCTGGTGGCAGAGAGAAAGAAAGAAGCTGCTTGTTGGGGATCAGCACTTAAAGTAGGTTCCCACACCACTGTAGCAGGAGACACTGGTGCTGCTGTGCCTTTCGGAATATGAGGATGCAGTTTGTTGTTTTAAATATTCCTACACTGAAAGTCCCCATAAATGTTTCCTTTTCGCTGTCACAGGCCAGTTTCAGTAAAAAGTCCTTCGTAAATTAAATAAGTTAATCAATTATGCAAACTTGTAATAGTTGAGATTTTTCTTGAGCCTCCACCTCTCAAAGAAGCGGAGTTAAGTTTGTATGTGCTACCTCAAGGTTTGCTAGGGGAAGCATAGGGATAGAATTCCCTGCTTGCTCCTCTTTGCTGCTAAAAATATGTACAGTTTGGGAAACTATGCCTAGATCTGACTTCTCCTGACCTTCTGCAAATTCTAATAAACTGTTCAGAGAACTTGAGCAGCTGCACTGAGGAAATGTCAAAAATATCTCTTGGCACACTCTTACTTCATCCACAGACCGGTCTTCCCTTTTGAGAAAACAAAGACCTTTCTGTGAGTCATTTATATTCCTTGTGGCTTTTTCGAGTAGTGCTTCTCTGAGGCATTTCTATTTTATATTCTTGTCAGCAGAATCAAGGGCATTCAAGTACAGATGCTGCTGCAGCCCATCAGCAGCTGACCAGGCTGCTCTGGGCTGCTGGGAAAGAACCTCCTGATGGCGCAGGCAGTGGGAGAGCAGGGAGGATGAACTGCAGTTGTAAAGCAAAAAGCTGAGCCTGTGTTAAGAAAAAGAAATAATTTCAATAGAAATTTTTCATTTCTGGTGATACAAGATGATGGTTTTGAACACTGGGGCATCACAGATAAAATGCCTTTGATAGCAAAGCAGAGAGAGTATTGGGGTTTCATTCCTTTTTATGGAAAACCAGGACTGCGCTGTGACAAATTCCACGCATGGCCCCAAATTGTCAATAAGCCATCTCTAAATTTAGCCAGCTGCTACCAGCCAACTCTGTTCTATTCTTTAGCTCAGATTAGAGCAAATACTGTATCAACAACCTGGTTAAAAATCTGCATTTTCTTCATTTTTCATTCATTAATCTGGGCAAATTTTTTTGTCTTGTTTTGTTGTGGGTTTTCTTAATCCTGAGGTTTGTCTTGAAAGATGATAATCATGGTTCATGGCTGTGGATATGTGTTGGCTGCTTTCTCATGCTACGTAAAAACACTGGATATCTGAAGTGTGACAGCTTTAAAGCAGGGGGGTTTTGCTGGTTCTTCATGGGTTCAAGTAGGAAATCTTGCATTTTCCTCATTCTGAGGGAAGAGAGAGGTAAAATAGAAAGATTCCCTCCGTTGAGCTGTAGCTATGTTTCCATGGTAGTTCTAGCAAGGGTGACTCTTGCAAATAACTTGTCTGATTTTGCTTTTGTTCCACATTCTTGTGTTGCTTCAGCAGTGATGGGTTGAAATTGCAGCAATAGTTATAAACTTGATTTAGCTGCAGTGAGACGAGATGACTTCTCTGCTTTTTAGAAGTGGCATAGTTTGGGGTTTTTTTGGCTGACTAAGGAGAAGCAAAGTTCT
>NW_008246063.1:3134042-3159346 GCF_000691975.1 Corvus brachyrhynchos
TTGCTGGAGTTGATCTCATCCCCTCAATGAGTAATTCTGGGTGGTTGTTTAGCAGACTGAACAGGAGACTATAAACTCAGAACTTAGCTTTGTTTCTGGAAACTCCTGAGTGATAAAGAAGCTGGAATAGCTCCTCCACAGGATTGTCTTTACCCTGGGGATAGCGATATGGAAATAATCTACCCTGCTCACATCTCCAGACTGTCCGCGTAGCGTGCGGCTCCAAGGAATTGGCAGCTCCCTCTTTCAAAGCTTCATTCTGAGTATTTTTCAAATGGCAAATATCCAACATTAATAAGCCACATAGCAGAGCTGGGAGGAGGCTGGCTGTGGGGGCAGCAGGAGCACATTCAGCTTCAAACAGGCTTTTTAATAGTCAGAACAGTGGTGAGTAGCAAACTGGTTTTACTACTGTCTTGTACTTTGTGAAAATGCAGCCTTTTGACCTGAATGCTTAGAAGCTGAGTGAATACTGTCAGATCTTTCTGTTTTGCTAAATTGCTTTGCTGAATGTGTTCGTGGTTAGGCTAAAACGTAAGAGCTGAAGAAGTATTTTTGACTGCTTTCTTTAAAAAAGGAAAAAAAAATCCCAGTGATCTGAAGCTCTTAAGTTTCAGTAAAGAACATTTTCGGTTTGTTTTGAACCTTTGCAGCAGTTCAGTAGAATATTTTCTTGTGAAGATAAAGCTTTCATGCAAGTAAGTGCTTGATTGATTGTCTTTGGGGACTTCTCTGTGTAATTGCACATAAAAAGAACTGTTATGAAAAAAAAATGTGTGCAAGATCAACCACAGCTTTCTGAAAATTTGATGCTGTTTTTGTTGTTAAAACACCCTGGTAATCCTATGGAAATATTTCTTTCTGATCCTGGTTTTCAGAAACAAAACCAGTGTATGTAAAAGAAGTTTGGTTTTCAGTAATTTTATAGCATTTCAAGTTAAGTAGTGTTTATTATTCTGAAAAATGCAGGAGCTGTGGGGAGAGGTTTGTTAGTCACTGGAACTGGAGTTCTACTTGATTACAATATGTTTTCCTTAGTACAATACTGGAGGAAGAGAAGCTGCAGCAAGAAGAACGAATGAGAATGGAATCCAGGCGACAAGTCACAGTATCCTGGGACTCAGGAGGATCAGATGAAGCTCCTCCCAAGGTAGCTAAGACTGCAAATTACGTGTGTTTAAAAAAAACCAAAAAAACCAACCAACCAACCAAACAAAAAAAAAAAACCAAAACCAAAAACTTTTTCTGTTCCGTTTATTTCTTCAAAGCCTCCCCTGATGGGTTTGTTCAAACCATGGCATTCTGGCCAGTTCTGTCCCATCTGGGAATCCTTGCCTGAAATGACCCAGCTCTGCTTGAGCTGTGCTTAGAACTGAGCCGGGCTAGGATACTGCATTAAAGATTTTCTGTTTCTTCTCTAACTTGTAAAAGACACCCATAGCTGCCACAAAATCGTTTTCTGGCCTTTCCTTTTCCCTCCTTTCTTGTAGCACTCCTGTAAATTGTTCTCTGATGAGCTCTCAGGCCAGCGTGAAGTTTATTTATAACACATTAGTGATGGGACAGAAGTCAGCTAATTGCATTTTCCTTCTGCTGGACAGAAAATTAGGGGTGTGTTTCCAAGGAACGTACGTGGTTTAGTTTCCACTTAATTTTCATTTCTGTCCTGTTTGGATGTCACTGATGTGTTCTGCAGCTGTGGGAGTCCAGCCTCACCAGTTTCTGAGCCCTCTTCCCTCTAAATGACTTGTCTGCTTGATCTCGGAGTTATTTTTGCAAGTTGTTACTTGAAAGTTTGAGCCTGTATTTTGAAGTTTAATTCCGTGCAGTCACCACTGCATTGTCTATGTCCTGAGAGTTTGTGGTGAATTCCTGGAGTTGTTACACCCAGGCTCTGGAGCTGATAATAATTCCAGGAGTAGTTGTGTGGCACCTTGTGCTGTGCACATTCCCCAACACTCAGAGAAAGGCAACTTTTTGGTTTTGGTTGGTGTCCTTTTGTTTTGTTACGTTTTGGGGGGAGGAGGGTGGTGGTGGTGGGGGATTTTTGTGTGTGTTTGGGGTTTTTTTCTCTTTGTTTCTGGGAAACAATGTTCCAACTTACAGAAGCAGATAAACTGCATAAATTGGACCAATATGCTGTTAATTTGAAATGAGCACCTTTGTGTGTGATGTATGAACTGAAACACTTGACCAAAGGTGTGTTAAAACTGCAGTTAATTCTGCCACTGGAGTTAATCTGTTTTGAAGGGATCACTGTGTCCTCACTGTGTATATCTGATGCTGTTGTTGGTTAGGTTTTTTATACACTACTTTTGTGTAAAATATGGATGTGCTTAATAATGGCATTGGAACAAGTTGAGTTTTGTAAATAGCAGTCTTTTAATTATTATCTAATTTTCTCATGGTGACAACTGATTTTTTTTTTTATTCTTGTGATGATCCACTGTAAGAGTTGCAGATGATTATAGGTCTTAAACTCCTACACATCCTCAAATAATTCCCAGCTATCACAATCCATACTGTGAAACTACTTGCGTCTCTCAGTGGTATTTCTGTTAGAAATCTAAGACAGAAAACATCCTAGTCCAGAATGATAATGAATTTTTTCCTCAAGCAATGATAAATTCTGCAGTGTCCATTAATGTGGTTGCCTTTAACTGCCAGAAGGACTGAGGGAGCCCTTTGCAGAATGATGAAGTTTGGGGTTTTTTTCCCCTCTTTGGTTGATTTTTCTCTTCCTGAAACATCCATCAGTGCTATTCCTTATTCATAAAGAAACCCTCAGCTATATCTTTGGAGGTTCAGAATAGGATCAAAAGCACTTTCCATCTTGAGGTAATTAGTTACACAGAAGTTAATTATCAAACTAACTTCATACCTCAGAATACCACATGGAAATAGCCGTGCAAACAAACCAGTTTGGTTTGTGTTATTCTTACTGAAGCAAAAGGATTTACTTTTGGGAACAGTCACAAAAGCAACAAACTACCAGCAAAAATTGGAAACAAAGTTGTATTGCACCTGGAAATTTTTTAAGAATTATGTTCTTAGCTGATGTTCTCTCTAGAGTTAAACAGCACAGCGCAGGTCATGGAGTGCAAGCAATTAAATAAACACAAAGAATTCACAGAGCAAGCATTATTTATTGACATCCTGAGCAAACAATTCAGCTTCATCCATTGCCAAGCAAAAATGGAGGAAAACTTACTTTTAGGTTTTTTTAAAAAAAGTGTTTGTAATTATAGGAGATCTGTTTTGGGGTTTTTTTTGGAGTTTGCCAAACCTGTAAATATTTGTCTCACTGAAACATAATTTTCTGGTTTTAGTTTTGTGTGTTTAGTGATTCTAAAAATTCCTTTTTGTTTACAGCCCAGTAGACCTGGTTACCCTAGTCCCAGATCCAGTGAAGGGTTTTACCCAAGTCCACAGCATATGGTACAGCCAAATCATTACCAGGTATTACATTTAATACCGTGCATGTATTTTTTTTTCAAATGTGTGTTCTCCATCTTAGTTGCAGCTGGTGGGATTGATGCACTTCTTTCATGGTTTATTTTAATTCAGTTCTGTTCACAGAGTTTTGTTTTACATAGAAAAAAAACCCAAACTGAGCCTGGTAGGTTTGCTCCAGATGGCAAATATTTCCACATCTGATGTGGTGCTCAGATTCCTGAAACGAGTGAAACATTTCCATATTTATTGATGGAATGTGGTGTTCATGTTAACATTTGTGCTGAGCTATGAAATCACTTGCTTTATAAAATGGCATTAACTGGGGGCCTTTCCTTGGGGTCATTGGTATTTCATTTTCTGTGTCCTGATAGCTGCTGCCTTCAGCTCTACCACATTGTATACTCACAGGTTTTGCCTTTCTTCCTAAAACTGCTGAAGAAATTTAGAACAAAAGTTTGTCGTTGTACATCGTAGAGCAATTTTAGGTTTGTTCAAGGCTACAGCCATATACAGCTGTCTCAGTCAAGGGGATTTTTTCCATGAAGAGAGGGAGGTTTTCATTGATTTAATAAGTATTTCAGGCTCATTAAAACTACTTGGATTTTCCTGTGGAGAAGTTCCCAGGCCACTCAGCTCAGCACACTAATTACATGCTGCCACTCAAGCCTTAAGCCTGTAACATACAGCAGGGGGTACATTTTTATGGGGCTCTGTAGGGTGATGTTTGCAGGCTCCTATTAACTGGAACATGAGCCCTGCATGTGTAGCTCTTATATATGTATCTATAGATTTTGTTTTGTCCTCAGAGGGCTTTGATCTCCTCGACTGCAGAGGTTAGAGCACGCTCTGATGCCGCTGGCTTGATAGGCACCATAAAACAGTTATCCTCAAAAGTTGTATTTCTGTACTGTTACACTTATTCTAAAATAGTTATGTTATGATGGGCGTCCTCTAAGACTTAAAACAGAGGTGTCATATTTTGGCTCAGCTTCTTTCTTCTGATGTTGCTTCCCCTTCCTCATCTCAGTGACTGCTTGAATTGAGTCATTTCTGTGCTTTCATGTTTGTTGTCTTGAGGGGGATGTTTTCATTATGGGGAAGCACAGGTCTTACTGATATCTCTGGTTTTCTCTTTGTTTTTGCCTGGGTGGGGTTTTTTGCCCCCAAAGGTATCTGGCTACCCTGGTTCCCATGGGATACCAGCCATAGCAGGCAGCATTTATCCTGGGCAGGCTTCTCTACTGGATCAAGCAGATTCCTGGAACCATCGGCCTCAGGAAATATCAGTGTGGCAACCAAACATGGAGGTATGGTGACCTGACACATCTGTTACTGTGTTCTGTACCGTTAAATACACTTTTTATTATTATAAATTGTATTACGTCTGTTATTTAGGTAGATCTGTTATAGGAAAATTGAGTTGTTCTGGTGCTTTTTAAAATCACCTCACTGCAGTGGGCTGGGAGTCCGGACTGAATTGTTTTTTAAACAAATCCTTCTATGTGAGGCTGGCCATGAGGTGTCACCTCACGTGAATTCTTGATGAAGTTGTTACTACTTATCTTAACCGAGTGATAGCAAATATTTGGTGTTTGTTAAGAGAAGGCTTTACTGGAACTTTGTGCTGTTCATAGAGTTGGGAACACTCACGTAAAAATACCTCTTGGGAGATATCCAGCACAGCTGAAGGATTGAGTCTTCTCTACAACTTACCCAGTAGAGAAGATGAAATGGTCTGAAAGACTGTTCCTGAGCTGAATTCCTTCTGGGTGCTCTCCAGCCTGTCATGATTGCACTGAGCTGCTGAGGAACATCGAATTAATTCCCCCTTTAACCTTGTGTCTTTTTTTTCCCCTTCTCCACTGTTGTACACTTTTTTATTCCATTTTTTCCTTTCACAAAGATTCCGTTTCTGTAGCTTCTGTTTTAAATATTTTTCTTCTCTAACCAGCTCTATTCCCTGTGTTCCTGATAAACATTTAAGTGATAACTGAGATCTACATGTTAAATACAGGGAAGTTTGTTACCAAATTTCCCTTGGCTTTTTTAAAAATACTAACTTATACACTATTTCCTAATGATTTCCAGACAGCATTGGGGTATGGTGTGTGGAATATTTGTGAGCTTAAGGCAGGCATAAATATTTGGTCAAAAATTCATTTAAAAATGCTTTTGTGACATGTTTTGCCAGTGTTGGCTAACACTGAATAGTACATTTGTTTTGATTTTAAAAAATGTATCTTGCAGCATTTAATAACTGGATGGTTACATTATTGCTCAAGACCAAGAAAACAAAATTGATATATCTGGTTTTTTTGTCCAACTTAAATG
The DNA here is from genome assembly GCF_000691975.1 of Corvus brachyrhynchos. NCBI lineage: Eukaryota > Metazoa > Chordata > Aves > Passeriformes > Corvidae > Corvus > Corvus brachyrhynchos. Next base: position 3,139,830 of record NW_008246063.1, read on the forward strand.
AAGTGCAAATACAGGAAGTGACAACATTGCTGAAAAACAGAACAGAATCTTTCAAATCGTTTTTGGTTGCAGTGACTAAGAGCAAGGCAGATAAAAAAGGGCTGGAAGGAGTGTCTTCTGCTGCTCTGCTTCAGTTTTTGAGGAGCTGAAGAAACTCTGCTTGACTGCTGCTGAGAATTTTGGCTTCTAAAAATCTTTTCTTTTGTAATCTCTTAAGTTCTTGCACCTGTTCATACAACTTTTAAATTGTGAGACTGAACAAACTTCCTCTGGATTGTAGGATTCAGGCACTTTGGACATCCGAGGGATGAGCCAGGTTCTACCCACACACCTCATGGAGGAGAGGTTGATACGACAGCAACAGGAGATGGAAGAAGATCAGCGCTGGCTTGAAAAAGAAGAACGGTTCCTGGTAATTCTTTGTTTCACAGAGCTTCTTAATTCCTCCTGATTTTTGGTTTTGTATTGCAGCTGGCTAAAACTGGTCACTTCTGTGGACTGAGAAAATTTACTGGACACAGGAGTTGCTACTAAAATGTGGGTTTTAAAATAAGTGTTCAGCTAGTGAGTCTAGTTTCAGATACCTTGAACAGCTGTGGCTTTTGGTGAATCTCATTTTATCCAGTTGAGTGTTTGTGTGGGGGAAGTTGTGGGTATAATTCTGTGCCCATCTAGAGGTTGCCTGTTTGCTCTTAAAGAGATAGATCTGTGTGTACTCTATCCCTAAAAAAGATGTAACCATCAGCCATCTAAGGGCCCTGGCTGTGCTCAGAGTTGTAACCAGTCTTTCCCTGGAGAAATAATGCCACATGTTAGTGGGAAGAAATAGTATAAGAGGGAGCTTTGTGAGGAGGGGAAAAGCTCTGAACCTCACCCAGAGCAGGAAGAAGAAATCATTGGTAATGGGATCTGCTGATGCTGTTTCTTTGCAATTCCAGTTCCTTGTTGTCAGTGCCACTGGTGTACGTTTTTTGGTTCAGCTCTGGCTATCCAGTTGTGAAAATTCGAGTTGTGTGTTAAATTTCTCCTACATGAGGCTGATGGCTACATATGGAGCAGAAGGTTGGAGTAGCATTTTACCAGGAGCCTGTGGGTGCCTGAGCCTCGCAGGACAGGTGGATAATTCACAGTGCTGTGGTGTGGGTTGTGACAAACATCAGCCCTGTGCTTGATCTTAGGCATATTTCAAGGAATGTTTCAGTTTGGAAATCTCCTCTGTGTTAGCTACTGGTATATGCCCCCATGTCCATGACATCTTCTAGCTGAGATCCACATTGTGCCTGAGCTAAGAAGTGACTTTTGATTAATGGGTGTTGAAACTGGTTTCCTTTGTAAGTCCACATGGGAATTTGCAGTTTCCCATTGGGATGACAGCAAACAAACCACTGTACCCAGATTGCTTGGTCTGAAGAGAGGGAGGGGAAAGGAAAATTTCTTCCCTAATTTAGGCATTAGCTTTTCCAGTCTTATGTGGCACCAGTTGCTTGTGACCTACACAACCCAAGTCAGACTCATCCCACTGACGGTTAAAACTTTAAAGATGGCCAAGAACTTTTTGTGGAATTACGTGTTTTCTGGGAATGAGGCATTGACATTGCAGGTGGTGGCAGTAGGTTGTGTGGGAACTTTCTGCAGAAAACTTCCTGATTTTTTCTGCAGAATAAATGATGATTATTTGTAGTGTTTGTTGATTCAGTCTCTGTACCATTAGGGTGTTTATCATCCCCTAAATTGATGTTGAGAAGGAACTTGCTGGTTTTTTCTTTCATCTGTAGTACAATCGTAGCATCTGTTTGGAAGAGATTTGCTGTGTTTCCATTTTGTGTTAGTTTTATTGTGAGGAAACACCATCTCTCTTGCATCTATTCTGTTGAGGAGTTGGAATCCATAAGAGACTTCAGTTCTTTTTCTTTCCACATTAATATGTTGACTGTACAGACTTTGGGGTTCACCCTTGAATGCCTGTTACAGATTTACACCTCATGTCAGGAGCCACAAGGTGCCTGTGAGCCCACAGCAGGATGTGTGTCAGGGGAATCTTCAGTTTATAGATGGTTGTTTCCTGGAAAAGGAATGTGGCTGAGTTTCTAGGTTAGCCCTGAGGAAATGAAGATGTGGAAAAGTCATTGTGGGGAGTCACTCTTGGAGACCTTGCAGATCTGCTGAAGGATATCCACAATTCAGACATGAGAGCTCAAACATGTAATAATAAGCCATTTATTGAGGCATTAAGGCCATATAATGATGTCTAGCATAGAAATAAGCCAGATATTACACACACATGCTCCTTGGCTGCTGTCCTCTAGTCAGTGACAATTAACATTTCTGCTCTTGGAAGAAGGGCCTTCCCTATTTTCATTTCAAGTGATGTAGGGAGAAGAAATCTGGCCCTCCCTTGCCTGCTTTAGGCAGGCTTCAAAGAATATTTGTCCTTCTGAGCACAGAGAATAACAGAGTAGAGCCGGATAGTAATATTTAACTTATGTAACTATAATATTTAACTTCTGTAACCATGTGTAGTGTTTTCAATGTAAACTGTCTACTTCCAAAAGCTGCTCTATTTACTCAGTCCTCGGGCTCTACAGCACATCCCACTTGTACTACTGAGAGTTGGACTCACAGGGGATCACTGCAAATCATTTAATGTAAGACACTGCAACAAGATAAAAAATCCTCTGTGGGTTTCTGTTAGTACAATTTTTGTTTCCCCAGAGTAACACCAACTTGCTCATGACTTGAAATTTATTGCTGCTTCTGCAGGGAGAAAATACAACTCACAGCACGTTATACAGGGATAAACAGCACTGATGCTGCTGGAAGGGACTCTGCAGATGGGGAATTCAGTTGCAGTGGCATTGAAATGGAAATGTGCAGGTCTTTGGGGAAGTTATCAGTGTAAGCAGTTTCCCTGAAACCGGTCCTTGGAGAACATGGGGATTAGTCAGTACTTGAAAGGATAGAAATGTTGTGCAAGATGCAGCCTTAACAGAATCCAGAATTCTGGAAATTCTGCTGTAAAAAGAGAAAACAAACAGGTCTCTCCTCGTGGAAAGCTCCTGAACAAAAACAAATCTGTTGTGTAAAAGCTGAAGAGTGAAGAAGTGCTTAATTCTAAATTGTACCAAATACACTCATTGGGAAGTGAGGAGAGAATTGGAGGGGTTGATTTTGGGGGATCTAGGACTGACAGTCCCTTACACCCCCTGACAGGGAGGGGAGGCAGCACTAGGTCTGGCAGCTTTGATGGATGTTGATTAAAACTTTTGATGATTAAACTTTCATGCTGTCTTGATAGAAGTGCTGTGGAGGTGATCCTCTCCAGGAAGGACAGAAATATGTGAATTATATTTGGGAAAGCTGAAGTGGAGACACACAAAGCATTATTGCGCCTAAAGTTTGATAGAGATCACTGCAGGACACAGTCTCTGTCCAGGGCACATTCAGGTGGAAGATGAAATGCCTGCACTTCAAACAATATAAAACAATAAAAAATTATCTTTGAACATTTTACACTTTTCTTCTTCTAGGCTTATTTAATTGCCTGCTCCTTCCTTTATATGGAGTTTCCAGTCTGAACCTTTCTTTCTAGCTGCACTGATGTTATGTGCATTATTTTTAATCATATAAATAAAGATCTGTATGTACATGCCTGTTAGTAACTCCTCAGCAGACAGAACAGTTTTGTACTAAGAAATTTATAGTCCTTTCTGGGATAGCTTAAGAAGAAATAACTCACATAGTTTCCTTATCATGCTTGGGTTTGTTTTTTTTTTCTCTGAAATTCCCACATAGTTGTGGTTTTGTCCTATTTTGACACTGAGAACTGCAATTCAAGTGTAATTGATGTGAACTGTTACTAAAATAAGAATTTAATTTTTAGCCTGAGAAAATCCCACCAAGACATTGCAATTCAGCATGTCCTGAGAACTCCAAGGCTTACATGTTATTTTATTAGCAAGTAACCAGAAATACTGGAAATAAAGTAGATTATGTCCCAGTTTGTCAACGTACACATCCTGTCTGAAAATTCCTCTTGACATTTGCAAAGATTTCAGATAGTAGGCTTCTTTATTAGAAAAAAAATCCATTTACTTTTGAAGGACTTTGTTTTTCTGCAAGATTTTAACAACATACAGTTCTCCCTCTATGTGGTTTTTTGAGCGTCCAGAGCCATGGCAGGGACTGGAAAGATGGCAGGGTGTTCTTTGGGGCTGTGAAATGGTGTGTGAAGTACAGAACAGGTTTGGTGTGAGGCTGACTGTTGACCTAGAGAATGTTGCATTAAACAGCTCAAGGTACAGCTCAAGGATCTCAGTATTAAAAGTTCAGCAGTGCATTGCTGTCATGGCAGCATGGGGGGCTCAAATTAAATCTCTTGCAACTGCACAAGAGTATGAATTGCTGCTGAATAATACTTCAAAATATGATGGGAGTTTGATCATCAGAATCACCTTTACTGTAAAATAGTTTGCCTTCTGACATTTCCACATCTACACAAAAGAGTAAATCAGAATATCATTTAGTCAAATGGGAGTTGTTAGAATTTATTAGAACACTAAAGTCAATAAATATATAATTGTGCCTTTTCTTAGTCATTGGACACAAAAGTTGAACACTTTCCTGCTTTTCCATGTGTTCCTGACTACCCAAGTTTTGATGGGGCAGAGGAGAATGTTTGTGGAAGTTGAAAGAAGCTTATGTACTGCTAAAGGATTTTTTTCCTTATTTCTAAGGTGTAGCTGTGCAGGTCACAGGGGTGCAGCTGCTTGGGGTCACTCAGGTTTGCCATCACCCCCTGGCACCTGGGATCTGCAGTTTAGGATCAGGTTCTTGGAGATGCCAGGTCAGCACCACTGCCCTCCACAGTCTTACTTTTGTGGGGGTGGTCAATAGGACTTGGTTTGGGTTTTTTTGTAATGTGTGAAGCATTTGTCAAGTTAATAATCATAATTTTTGTGATATTTTATGAGCATTTGCAGCCTTTCTGTGCAGCAGTTCCTGGGCTGTGGGTTGTGTGCTGTCCATGTATGGGGTGTCCTGAAGGGAACTCAATGTGCTGCATGTTGACTGCTGGTGGAGACTTGGGGAATGGAATTGTTGCTGTGACGTGGAGACTTTGGATACTGGAAGGAGGGACCTTCTTAGCAAGATGAGGAGGAGGAGAGATGGATATTGTGTCTGCTAATTTAACTTTTTGCTTGTATTACTAGGAAAAAAACCCTGTTATTTGGACTAGTGTGCATTTTTGTGCTTCTGACTCTTTAAAAATGCTTAATATTTCATTGTCTGTGGAGTCTGGTCTGAGGGACATGGTCTAGATGGTCCAGGGGAAGGTGTCCCTTTCCATGGCAGGGGGTTAAAATGAGGTGATCCTGAAGGTCTCTTCCAACCCAAAGCATTCTATGTTTTAAGGTGCATCTTTTGAGTAATAAACTGCTATCAGTGCAAAGAGCATTAAAGCCCTCTGTGATAAAATAGCCTTTGGTTATTTCCAAAGAGTTTGGACACTTTCCTGGCTAGAAATGAACGTGAAATGATGACAAATTGTGAGCATCAGTGTAACAGAAATGTAGTTTATCATATGCTTTATATGGATATTTAACAAGGATAGCTGTCACTGTTATTCCCAGAGAGATGGCAACATCACGACACAAGTCCAGGTCAGATGATATGGCCGAAGCGACCTCGTTTAATCACCCATACCTTTGATAGCATGGTTTGCAAAAGAGAAATTACATGATTGGCCCTTGGCTGGCCACCCACCGCAGTGAGGGGCTGAGCAGTATAACCACCCATTTCAAAATATTATTCCACAAGACTGGAAACAATTCCACTGTTCTCACAGCAGCCTGCAGGTGTAGTCCATCCAGTTTGCATGAGAGTGAAAGCTTTCACAGAAAAGCTGTGAGAAGCTGGATTTCTCTGTTTCTCAGCTGAAGCATGAGAAAGGAAAAACTTCACAAATGCTTCAGTAGCTGAAAATTTCCTCTGCTCCTGCCTTTTAGCATCCACGGATAGCTATGTGCTTTAGCTGAAAAGTACGATGAGAATCACGGCTTTACCTGTCTAGTGAAGTTTCAAGCATACTCATGTCAAATGAGACTTTAATCAGAAAAAATTCCTTCATCATAATAAGGAAATAAACTGGAGATTAGTCAGCGGTCTGTTTCATCTTAAAATCTGCCACAAATTCCTGGAAAAACATTAGGAGACCACTTGTGTCTGTTTCAGTTCTTAGTGTTTAAGATGGGGTTAAATATTTCCCTGTCTGATACAATTTGTCTATTTTTAATCTGCAAGTTCTTTCAGGGAGTGGCTGTCTCTGTCTGTGCCTCAGTCTGCAGAACACTGAATGAAAACCCCAAATATAAGCCCTCTGACAGCCTGGCAGCACAACTGGACTATTTTTAATGACAAAAGATCAATATCAGTGTGTTTTTGCAGGTTCCTTCTGCCCTGCTGGCTTTTAGGGTCATTTAGCAGGATATGTGAGTTGGAATTATTCTTTAGTGTTCTTAAAGGAGGAAGGGATCTCAAATAGCTTTAAACAAGAAAAGGATATATTTGTCCCCTGAAATTAGCTCTGAGAGAACATGGGGTGAGTTCAGTGTGTTTAGTTACACTTACCTTTCTCTAAATAAAAAATGTGTATTCTCATGCTATGTGTGACCATTTTATCCCTTGAGTTATCAGTGACTCCTCATCCAGTCTCATAGGAGAGAGTCAGATAAATCCTGGTTTTAAATGCCAGAATTGGTGCACTAGAAACACACTGTAATTCTGCTGAGCTTGTGTCTTCAGATCAGTGTTAACCTTGGCTTCACATCCTCTTTTCCTTTGTCTTTCCATGTAATCAGTGTTGTCCTTGAAGAATAAATATACCTGTATTTGCTGCAGAGATGAGTGGGGTTTTCCTGTGCAGGCCCAGGAGCTGAACCTTAGGGGTTCTTGTGGGTCCCTTCCAATTAAAGATTTTCTATGAAAAAAAATGAGTGGTTTCTGTGTTGGAAAAAAAAATCAAAATTGATGTGGTTTTATTTTTCCTTTTAAAAACAACCAAGCCCCGGGTTTCTGTATTGTGCTTAAAACACAGAAAGTAGAAATTTGTTTGTTGCTTATATGGGGAGAAAAGGGCATCTGGATAGCTTTGCTGGCTGGCTGTATCCAAATGGAGTGTTTAGAGAGCTCCAGTAATTGGCCCCATTTGCTTGGAGAGGGAGCCAAGTACATATAAGCCATCCTGGGGCAGGAAGTGGGAATTAATGTGCAGCATTTCTCATCCTGTGGTTGGAATTTTGCTGTTGGGAAGCAAGCTTCTTTTTAGAAAAAAACCCAACTTTTGCTGCCTTTGAGAAAACGAAAATGCAGGTTTTCCAGTGTTGTGTTAGGGCAGTGGTACTATGGATATTTAGTAGAGCATTTTTACTCCCGTGCTGAGGGCGGGTGCTGGTGGAGCAGCCGAGGCCCCGGTGGCGGCGGCGGGGGCGCAGGGACTGCAGTGAAATGACATCTGGATTTGTCAGTGTGCATTTTTAACGGGATTTCCCTATCTTTACACTGCCTCCAAGCTGAGGGCGCAACTCTGGGTAAGCAGAGCACAGAGTGAAACGTTTGATTTTTGTTCCAGAAACCCGACGTGCGGCTCTCCAGAGGCAGCATCGACCGGGAGGACGGAGGTCTCCAGGGCCCAGTAAGTGTGGGGGGGATCTTTTCCTCTCCCAGCTCTTCCTCCAGTTTCCTGGTAGAACATGCTGTCCACTGTCTCGGGTGTGGGAGGTGATTTAAAGGTTTTGCTAAACGTTTCCACTGTTACTACATGGTTGTACAGCTTTCCAAGAGGCTCAGCTTCTGTGGGAACAGCAGCCACAGCAACGTGGTTCATGCAGCACAGTTCATCAGTTTGGGGGATTTGGGGTTAGTTGGTTGGGTGGTTTTTTTCCCCCCTGAAACTGTTCTTGAAACAAATATTAAAATGTTTCCACAAATATGTTGCAATAAGTGCTCATGTGCTGTAGAATTGGGCCTTTTATTTAAAAAAGTGGATTGTTTTCTGCAAGTTCTGTCAACAGGAAGCAAGATAAAAGTAACTTTTGCAGTTGTTTAAATAGCTGAAGGGTTTTCTCACAAGGAATGTAAATGTTGCTGTTGTGTTACCCAGAAATGTGTTTGGGGTAAATGATCCACTATGAAACAGTTGGAATAAACTCCACAGCCATTCCTTTATTCCCAGACAGCTGCTGTAGCTTGAGTGTTCTTTCTTAGTGGCTTAACTCCTGTCTGTTTAACTAAAACCATCTCTTCAATTGTTTAATTGCCATTGGAATCTCTGCATCATACCGATGGAAAAGGGGGATTAGGCTAGGGACTGTTAGTGACACAAACCTGGTGCTTCATCCACTGTTTCTCCCCAGGGGTCACCTGTAAAGTAGTGGATATTTTAAATTCACCTTCCTGTTTCATTTGGGATACGACTGTAAACTCATACTTCGGCTTCAGCATTTCTTCACTACTTAAAAATTTAGGGATTCTTCCTGCATTTGCAGCCAAGACACAGTCATGAATGAGTGTAATGATGACACACTGCAGCATGGTCTCTGGAGACATTCATGTCTGGAAGCTCCTAAGATTTTTTTCCATGAAATTTGAGAAGACTATTAGTTACTGTTAGGCCTTGGCTGTTGTTGCATCTTTATATAAGAGCAAGGAAAGTGTTGCTGCATTTTGTGCATTTTGTGAAGATGCTTTGAGATGCCAAGGAGATTTTGAGGTCTTGTCACAGGTTACAGCCCCAGATCCCAAACTGTTTCTAGGGGAAGTCCTATCTGCCCAGGCAAGGTAGTACAAAGTAACACCCCATTTGAAAGAGTATGAAGAAAACACTTTGTGGTCATGGACAAAATGGGTTTTAAAAGAGACTCTAATTCATGTTAACTACGTTTCTAGTAATTTGATCTTGGAAGTTCTCAGTAGATTCAGAACATAACTCTGGCATCATTTGCAGTGGGAAATGCCTAATGCTGCTGTGAGTCAATATGAGTTTCTGACTGAGAGGATGAGAAATTGGGCAGTGATACAAATGAGAAGTTAACACTCACATTTTGGTAGTTCCTGACTGATCACATTCTTTTGACCTCTACTTTCAATACGCAATTTTTTGGAAGTACAAATGTAAGAATTGTTTTAGTGGGATTTTATTGTCCTCCCTCTCTTGCTCCCTTTCTTTTCCCGTGGGGTTATCAGATTTGAAATAGGTTAACAGCACGAATCAAAATTAATGACATGACTGAATGTCTCCACTTTGTGTCCCTGTTTGTGAGGTGACCAACCTCACTGAGCAAGAGACCAATGTAATTTCTGGTTCTCCTATTGCTGTTGCAGTTTTTAAAAAGCCCTTTTTTGTGGTGTTGTCCAGGTGAAACTGTGGTCAAGCTTTGTCTCACAAATTCTCTCCCTGCGGTGGTGAACAACATCTATGTAGGGATGTCACCTGTCCCTGTTTCTAAAGGCTGTACACTTCCTTTGTCCACCTAAGTGCTAGAAGATCCCATCTCTGCCAGGCCCTGTTCTGTCCTGCGTGCTTGACTTCCAGCAGTCTGGAACTTCCCACTCTGTGCTCTTAAAGGATGGCTCTTAAAAAGCACCTGACATCCATGGACTCCAGTTCCTTCAAAAGCAGATTCCCAAGGGACGTCACTATTTCCTGGAAAGAACCCAAAGTCCGCTCTCTACATAGCAAAAGTTTTGCTGGATTTTTTTCTCCTATCTCCAACAATTTGAAACTCAACTCCTTTGTGGTCACCATGACCAAGGCAGCCACTACTCACCACTTTGCCCAAGAGTCTCTCTCTGTTTACAAACAAGAATTCCAGGAATCACTTTTCCTAGTCAGCTTCCTTAATACCTGCACCAAGAAGTTACCTTCACAGAAATTTCGTGGACCTCTTTGTGTCCACTGTATGATATTCCCAGTTGAATTTTGGGAAGTTAAAATCACCCCCAAGGGCAAGGGCAGTTGATGCAGAAGTAATTCCTTAATATTGTGCTGACACTGGAGCTGCTCACCCTGGTGACCGAGGTTGGCAGAGAGGATGTATGAATGCAGTTATCAGGGAAAGTCACTTCCGTCTGTTAATAAATTCTTCCAAATGAATAAGCAAATGGACCTTGACTAAGAGCATTGCAACAAAACCAAAAAGCAACAGCAGGAAGTTCTGGAGTCTCTCGTTGTGTTGCCATTTCTCCTTCACCACCATGACCTCTACAGTTGGATCTGTGGACACAGACTAAAAATACCTGTGACTGTCCCACCACCTTTGAGTAGTAAGGAAGGGTGAACTGTAATGTCGAGGCCCGGGGTGTTGTGAGCGCTACAAAATACATGCAGATTCTTTTCTTACTTTCTAAGTAATAGACCTGTAGTGAGGGACTGACGATGGTGAATCAGGATATATTTTTAACCAGTGGGAAATGTGCTGAGAACTGTCTGCTCTCAGTATTTGAGATTGAGACAGTGCTTATGAAAGCTGTGAGCACTGCAATAACTACTTTATATGTTTATTTTATTTTATAGGCTGGTAACCAGCACATATATCAACCTGTGGGAAAACCAGGTAAGCAGTAAATGCAGATACTGTCATTTTGAATCCTTGATTACAAATCTTGCTGCAGCAGTAATGAACAAAAGTTCATGGCAGTATTTCCATACGGGGTGAAACTCAGTTCCAGGTACTACACATTGATGTTTGTGTACTGTGTGTTCAGGTTCCCCGTGCAGGCCTCAGACATACAGTCAGCAAAGCCAAGGAAGTGTTTAGATCAACAAGCAGGAAATGTCTAGAGGAAGCTGAGTCAGAGTGGGAATTCACCCAGTGTGGAGTTCAGACATGTAAAACAGCAGTAGAAACCTAAAGCTGGGTTTCTTGGTCTCAAAAGTGAACCACACCCAGGGTTGCTGCCAGGAAGAAGTCCAGTTTACCCAGGCACACACAGCATGTTGGCACTCAGCTGTGGTACCAGGGGTGACACAGGTACCAAGTGTGCCCAGAGCAGTAGCAGTTGCCCCACAAGAAGAGTTTCAAAGTATTTTACTAAAACAATCCTGTTCTCATAAAGTGCAGCTCCCACAAACAATGGGTTTACTGCAGGATGCCTAAAGATGTCCACCTTTGCAGAGGAGGGCACGTGCAGCCTGTGCAGTGCTGGCAGACCAGAGGCTGCAGGTACATCTGACACGTTGGTGCTCTAAAAACACATTTTTTGTCGAGCAGATCACGCAGCTCCGCCAAAGAAACCTCCACGCCCCGGAGCCCCCGGGCACCTGGGCAGCCTCGCCAGCCTCAACAGCCCCGTGGACAGCTACAATGAGGGCGTGAAGGTAGGTGAAACACCCCCAGCAAATGGAACGTTACCAGGGCCACGTGAAACACCCCCAGCAAATCAAACATGACTGCTCCGAGGTAGTTTGGTGTTCCTGAAGTAGAGATTGTGGAAAGCAAAAGGCAACCAAACTTCACAAGTTAATGTTGTCGTGGGGCAAGTGTGCCCTGGCAGCTCTCCAGGGGAGTGGGGAGGGAACTCAGGTTCTCTCTGGCTGTGATTCAGTGTGTTCCTCACCTAGAACCTGCCCATAAGGTGAGCTTATTTCTAGTTTAAAGAGTGTATGAAGTGTCCCAAATGGACCCAGCTCCCTGCTCAGGAGGAAGGAGCACACCCAGGGATCCCAGGGCGTGGTACCCAAGTCTCCTGTCCTTGGTCATAGGGAGATGAGACCTGTCCAAACTGTGGTGCTCAAAAAGCTCTTGCTGCAGCACCAGGGCTCCTCAAACCCTACCAGCTCTGGGAGACAAGGGAAGAGGGGAAATGGGCTGTCTGACCTGAGAGTGAGATACTTCCTGATGTCTTGTTTCATCTCCCATAAATAGCAGTAAAGCCAAAACTGAAACTCAACAGCAGTTTTGTAGCAGAGGTGCTGCAGGGTGCTGTGTCCTGCCCCTGCTGCAGTTGGTGTCCACAGAACTGCTCCTTAGGAGCACTCCCAAATGTCAGGCACTCCCAAAATTATCCCTTTGTGTGCTGTTCCCTGCCTGTGGGACTCTGCCACCTTTCTAATCTCCAGGAAACAGCCCTGCCAAGCCTGTAGTAAACAGCAAAAAAAAAGGAGCTGGGATAAGTGACCCTTATTTTAGGTGCTTTAAGAAAATATAGAAAAAGCCCAGTTCATCTGAACATGAAATTCAAAACCTGCCATCAGAGCAGTGTGTTCAGCACAACTTGATCCTAGCCACTGCCAGCCTGTCTCAGTCCTGCTCTTGTTCTGGGATTATTGGAATGTTTAAGAATCAGTGTAAATATCCAGCAGTGGTGAATTTGAGCAGGATTATTTATTATAATCTGATGCCAGTGCTTTACGAGCTGCCAAGCCTCAAAAAATGTCAAAAAGCAGTAACAGATGTGTTACTAAACTTGGCTTCTCTAAAATTTCCTTTTTAAATGCTGATACTGGAACATAAAAAATGTTTTTTGAAAACAAACAAACCTGAACAGCCAGAGACATCAGTAATGACAAGTGAACAGGATTTGTGTACTAAATAGCTTTTTGAGTAGGAAAGAATGGCTGATTTTGATTTTTTCTGTCCAAATTTTCTTGAAATTGGGTTATGTCTCTTGAAAAAAACAGCCCATTACTTTTTGGCATAGCTTTTTTAATGGCTGCAGTCCTTAAACTGAAGATGCTTCTAGGGTTCATTTCAGACTCCCTTTTCTGTACACCCAGTTCAGACTCCCTTTTCAGGGAGAACACAAATTAAGAGGATTGGAACTGCCTGCTGTCGGGAGACTGCAGGGCAGGCTTTAGGGAGCTGCTGGGTGAGGCAGAGTCAGCCAGTTCCATGAGGAAACTCAGGACTTCTGCAGAGCAGTGGTGTTGGGTTTGGGGATAAACAGAGAGAAACCAAGTGCGAAGAAACACACTGTCCATAGTCTTTAAAGTTTAGGGCCTGGAATTCCAAGGGTTTGGGTATCACCTAGAATGGGTTCTTGGTAGTTCTTCACCAAGATTGTGATGAGTTACTGTGAACAAGCCCTGCACAATTAAATGACTGTGTATTTCCCATCATAACTAACCTAAACAAAAAGTTTCAGAAGGATGAATACAACATTTTCTTAAATGCATCGAGTCCTGGACTGTTTGTGTAGAGGGACCAGCAGTGCTCCCAGGACAGGTGGTTTCCCAGGCCCTCTGCTCCACTCACCACTCTGCTGCTCGCCAGACTGGCTTGCTCCTGTCCAGCTTTGCATGATCTCATGCCCATGTGTTTAGTCAGGAGGAAGCATGGGGTGCATGGCAAACCCTTCCACTGCCCACACGGGTGCACAGCAGTCGCTCTGTCACACAGGACCCAGAGCTAACCCGAGTGGCTGCCGGTTCTGGTGAGGATGCATTTTCGTTGCAGGCTTTTTAACTGGTCTCTTATTGCTACACATATTTTGGGTTTGGTTTGGTTTGGTTTTTTTCTGTTAAAATGAGTTTTATTAATACTGTTTTTCTTTTTTTCCCTTCTTTTGGTAAATTTCTTTAACTTCCCCCCCACATTCTGCTCAACCATAGCCATGGAGGGTAAGCAGTGCGTGAGCGTGTGTGTACGTGCCCTATTCCAAAATGTCTTTGCATGTGACTTTGCCAAATGACTGTTTTAACTTCTTGATTGCTGAAACTGATTCAAATCACAGTCTTTCCCTGCTGATTGAGGAGATTACAGTGTTCTTTCTCCTAAGGTATTTTCTGATCAATGCACTAGATTGAATCGCTGTAATAGCTGTTGGTACCCACTTAATGAAACGCTACAAAATTGAATCAAATCATGTGCTGAATGCTGCACTCCTTCGTTAGAGAAGGTCTCATCCAACTATTTCACAGTTTCTTCAGGCAGGGTGTCAGGTGCTTGCAGTGAATCATTTCTGGAGCTGGGACCAGTCTTGAGAGCAGCAGTAACCCAGTGTAGGGAGCTGAACCACCACGAACCATCTCAGATCCAGGAGAAAATCAGGAATTCTTTAACCCTCTCACACAGAGTGGTTTGGGCATCCTGTAGTAGGGAATAGCTGCAGGAAACTGGGATGGTTATAGTTTTACAGTTCAGAGATACTGAAGACCTTACAAAGGAAGTTGGCAAAGTTTCTTTCATTTCAGACCTGGGATTATTTCAGTCTGTCTTGGATTTAACTCCAGACATATCCGACTTTGTTGGAAGTTCTGCTTGAGTAAGGACCACAGGATTTTTAACTTACTAGTTTTTTTCTGATCTCTTGGAAATCAACTGTCTAAAAGCATTCCATGTTTCCCACCTGTATTGGTGACACCATTTTTGTTAACCTGCTGTAGATTTTTCTCTAACAATAATAGTATCATAGAATCATGGAATTAGGGAAGGGACCCTCAAAGATGATCTCATTCCAGTTCTCTCTTTAACATATCAGTATGTTACTATGTGCTCTGACGTTATTTTGGAGCACAAAAATCCCTTCTGGAATGAGGAACCTGATACCTGTTGTCCTCAGTGGAACTTGAACCACTGAGACCTGTGAAGTACTCAGTACTCTCATTCCTCAAATTATTCACTTCTCTGTTGAAGGAGTTATACTGGAAGCTTTTCAGGGAAACCCTGGTAGAAGTTGCCCAGTGTCTTTTCGCAGGTTCAGTCAGAAGAACTAAAAGAAACTTCCATCAGCCTCTGGGGCCAGCGTGCTCGGCCAGCTCAGGGCAGCAGCGGGGCCGGGCGGGGGCTGTGGGGAACACGGGGAACCTGAGCCCCTCCCGGCAAGTTGGGAAGAGGCTGAGCCCCATCTGCTGGGCAAGGGAGGGTCAGCAGCCCCTCTCTGCTTGCAGATTCAGCCGCAGGAGATCAGCCCTCCTCCCACGGCCAACCTGGACCGCTCCAATGACAAAGTCTACGAGAACGTGACCGGGCTGGTGAAGGCGGTGATAGAAATGTCCAGTAAAATACAGCCGGCTCCGCCCGAGGAGGGGCTGTGGGGAACACGGGGAACCTGAGCCCCTCCCGGCAAGTTGGGAAGAGGCTGAGCCCCATCTGCTGGGCAAGGGGGGTCCCCCAGCCCCTCTCTGCTTGCAGATTCAGCCGCAGGAGATCAGCCCTCCTCCCACGGCCAACCTGGACCGCTCCAATGACAAAGTCTACGAGAACGTGACCGGGCTGGTGAAGGCGGTGATAGAAATGTCCAGTAAAATACAGCCGGCTCCGCCCGAGGAGTACGTGCCCATGGTGAAGGTACGGGGCAATGCTTAAAGTCGGGCTTTATTCCTTCCCTGAATGAGGTCTTCAAGTGGTGTGGGAGAAAATGTCTGGAAAGCTGGAAGTAGAAAAGCTTTCTGTGTTCATGGGATGGGTGACTTGTGGTCAGAGGTTGGAGCTTTGGATCCTGTTCCCAGTATTGTGGACAACAGTGCTTCATTCCCAGCTGGCCTGTGCTTATCCAGGGTGTTGAGTTATGTGCTGTCTTCTCCACCTTTTCACTTTTTTTGAGAAAAACTTGTTATTAACCCTTTGGCATCTTGTTTTGATGGTGATAGACAAAATTGCAGGTGGGATTTTGAAGTGCCTCAGGCGTGTTCCAATTCACTCCTTATCCAAATGAGTTAAATGTATCCACGGTCTCTTGCACTCTTAAAATTCTGTCATCCATTTCTTCCAAGTTTATTTCTTTAATCTTTTTTTCGTAGGAGGTTGGTTTGGCACTAAGAACTTTACTGGCAACAGTAGATGAGACCCTCCCAGTGCTCCCTGCAAGCACCCACAGAGAGGTACGTGGAGCTCTGCTCACCTGATGCTCAGCCATTGCCTTCCCACTCAGCCTCAGCCACTTGGGACAGGTTTTGGTGCTCCCTTCTTGGCACAGACACACTTTTTGGCTCCCTGAGCAGTCTGTACTCTTGGGTTATAATTCTGCATTAAATGAATTTTATTAAAATTGCTGCATGGACTTAGGCTTGGTATTAGTGAGGATTTTCAAACTGGATAGAGGTGTCACCCATAGGAAGGTGACATAAACCCCAATATTCCAAGGCAGGGAGACCATCTGGGGTTAATTCTTAGCACAGATGTCATCTGTCATTTGCTTGCAGACCACGCCATTGAGCAGGTAACTGAGCAGAGCTTGGTGCAGCTGGAAGGTGGCCTGTAGCTCTGGATGAGGAGTGACTGAGAGCTTTCAATGAAGTTCGGGAGTAAAACAGTTTTTCTCCAAAACCATGAACGAGTGTGGTACTGAGAAAGCAGAGAATGGTTCTGGAAGTGCCATCTCAGAGGTTCATCCTGACTTAGCCATGTGCTTAAGCAACCTATATCTGCCTTCTTGACCCATTTTATTTTTTAGAGCTACTTCTATGCTTTAGAGCTGCTTCAGTAATAAAAAGAGTGATGCTAAAAGGGACATGAAAACCCATAACAAGCTGTTAATGCCAAGTTGTGGCATTTAAAATCTGCTACTTGGGTGTTGGTGCTGTTTTACAGTGGGTGGTGCAGCAGCTGGCAGGGCTGCTCCTGATCTCCACCAGGCATGGAGCAGCAGGTGCCAGATTCCATCTGCTGCTCCACGTGGTGCCCACAGAAACAGCCCAGTTTCAGTCAGGAATCCCAAGCAGGGGCTGTGGCTCTGGGATTGCTCTGAGTGTGGTGCTTCAAACACCCCCCAGGGCTGATGGGGTTGTCTCGTTGCAGATCGAGATGGCACAGAAGCTGCTGAACTCGGACCTGGCTGAGCTCATCAACAAGATGAAGCTGGCCCAGCAGTACGTTATGACCAGCCTGCAGCAGGAGTACAAGAAGCAAATGCTGACAGCTGCTCACGCCCTGGCTGTGGATGCCAAAAACCTGCTGGATGTTATTGATCAAGCCAGACTGAAAATCAGCCAGTCCAGACCGCACTAAGCACTGAGGGAAGAGCATCATCAGCCTCGGAATTCTGCTTGTGACAGGATGTTCCTTCACCTTCCACCAGCAGTGAGGATTAACCCAGTGCAGTCCTGGCCTTCCAGCGCCTCTCGCTTCCAGACCTGCCCCACGGCCGCTGGTTCTCTCATTGCAACAGTTTAACCAAGTCTTTCTCGTGGAGCCGAGCTGGGCTGGGATTCAGAACGTGGCATTATCAGCAGATGAGGTTTGTACAGCAGCCCTCAGGCACTCAGAGCCGGGGGCACAGGGCAGTTCACACCATCGCATGGGACACGCTTCGCATTGAGCTGCCTCCGGGTCCCGGTCTCGGAGCCAAAACTGTTGGAGCAGCAGATGGGAGAAAGATATTGTGAAGTGAAGAATTCGGGGAAACCTCAGGGCTGAGAATTCTTGCCCACAGTATATGAACTATCCAGACTGGAATTTTTTTATTAGAACACTTACTTCGCAATATGCTAATCACGATTTACAGAGAAAGAATAAAAAGCTATATTTTCAAGACTTCAGTCATTTCAAGACAAACTAAAGCCCTCTTCATCTTCCTGCCTTTTACTTTTATGTGACTGTGTGAAGCATTTGTTTGGAACTAGCTGTAGGACACAACTGAACACTCGTCTTTTTCACCAGGATAATGTGCCAGTTCTTTTGTAGCAATGTTGTTTTCCTTGGAAGTGAAAATGCTGCTTTGTACCAGAGCAATTCAGAGCTGCATTTAGAGGAGATCTGTAACCATTCATGTCCCCCATTTTTATATAATTTATGAAGACAGATTAAAGCCATGACGACTATTTTAAACCCACTGTAGTTAACTAACCCACCCTTTTGTCTTTCTTGCCTGGGAGGAGTTACAGTAGAGCAGTGTAATTAGATTTTCCTTGGTTTTCCAGTTATGCCATCTGTTCTGTTAAAATAAAAACCACACTCCCTTTTTGCTGTTGAGGGGTATAAATTATTCTCAGGAAGAATATAATGAACTGTACAGTTACTTTGACCTATTAAAAAGGTGTTACCAGTGAAACTCTGAGTCTGTTATTTTGTGTGTGTGCACTGCAGAATTCTTCCCTGAGTACCTGTGTCTTTTTAGATATAAATGAGTTGATAATACAAATACCTGCCATCGCATCATAAAGTTCTTATATAAATGTAAAAGATGGGACAGTGCAGAGTGCATCAGTGTTTGGTGTGGATGTGGAACAACTCTCTCCAACTTTGGAGCCCTTCTTACACACAAATTTTGGAATGCCTCAATGCTTTGGAATACTATTTGGAACACAGCCCTTACTTACCTTGTTCAATTGCTCTGGAAAAGTCCTGTTCAGAAGTTATTTATGAAATACATTCTTTTTAAGTAGCTCCTTTCTAGTGCAGCATTACATCACCTCCCACACCCACCCTTCAAACCAGTTTTCAGACTTTTTTTAAAAGTCTGGAAAGGTAAATACATTCTACACCTTTCAGAACCTCAGTCCTTCACCTGAGAATTGCAGCCTTTTCCCCCACTGTGAAAAGCCCCCGACTCTGCTGTGCTGCTGCTGCCCCTGCACAGGTGCCATGGGAGTTGCACTGCTGCTGAAACCAGAGATGTCACCACAGAGGCTGCAGCACTAGCAAACCCTCAGCCCTTTTACTGAATACGATATCCTGCAGCTCCAAGCTGTCACCACATCCCTGTGTGAGCTGTGCTCACTGGGATTTCATTCCCACCTTTGTCCAGAGGCTGTGGGTGCCTTTAGGAGCCTTAACTGTACTTCTGAAGCACCAAAAAAAACCTGACAAGTTGTAAAGCCCCCTGCTGAGGACTCAGGAGAGCGATTACCAGGAGCTGCAGGTAACCTGGCCATCGTCCACCCAGCCCCCTTCACAAACATCCACCTGAGAGGCACGAGTACAAGTAGATATTCTTTATTACAGGCAGGTACAAAACTTAGTCAAAAAGACCAAAGCCCATGTCATCATCAGATTCCTCTGATTCTTCCTTCTTCTCCTCTTCTTTCTTCTCCTCAGCTGGAAAAGAAAGACAAGATTTATCTTTTTATCTGCTCACAGAAGTCACTTGTCACAAAGGATTTCACATACAATGACTGTAACATCAAGCATGAAGACCTGAGCAGTCCTAACAAGCTAAACCAGCAGCCCAAGAATAGTGTCTGCAGTATTAGCAAAGTGGCTCCAGAATTCATTTCTATCAAACCTTTAAAACTTTAAGAAGAGATGCTAATGTACGATCCTGATGACATTACAGGAAGAGCAGTCTTAATTCTGAGGGAACACTAATCCTGTACACTGACTTTATGTGCCAGCCTTTCTCAATAGAAGGGTGCTTTGACCGAGAACACTCACACAGATACTGTTAAGGCAAACCTCATGAACACAGCTTGTGTCACTGGTCCTTGCAAGGTTGTGGCTGCCCCATCCCTGGAAGTGTTCGAAGCTAAGTTGGATGGGGCTCAGAAGAGCCTGGTCCAGTGGAAACCGTCCCTACCCGCAGCAGGGAGGTTGGAGAGATACGCCCTTTAAGACCCTCCCAACCCAAGCTGTTCCATGGATCCA
>NW_008246063.1:3159974-3167418 GCF_000691975.1 Corvus brachyrhynchos
CCTCACAGGGAAGAATTCATTCCTAAAAACCACAAACAGCCCTCCCCCAGCCGCTCCCCCAGCACTGCTAGGCCCACCCGTGTCCCCAGGTGCCACATCCACACGGCTTGTGTATCCCTTCAGGGGTGCGGACTCCATCGCTGCCCCAGGCAGCCCGTGCAAGGGCTGGAAAACTCTGGGGAGGCAATTTTCCCAGTATCCAAACTAAGCCTCCCTGGCACAGCTTGAGGGACCCAAGCCCCTTCCCCCCGCCCCCCATTTCAGGTCTCACTGGGTCGCTAAACACTCCATTTTCTATATGTAATAAAATGGGAAGAAAAGGTGCAGAATAAGCCCTTGGTACAGAACTGTGTAGCCTGATTTTTTTTCCACCTGAACATAAGGAACAACTTCTTTCCTGTGCAGTGACCAGGCACTGGACAGATTGCCCAGAGAAGGTGTGGAGTCTCCCTCACTGGGGATATTCCAGAACTGTCTGGACACAATCCTGTGCCATGTGCTCTGGGATGGCCCTGCTGGAGCAGGGAGGTGGGACCACATGACCCCATGGTGGTCCCTTCAACCTCACCCATTCGGTGGTTCTGTAATTCTGCGCTTCTGATGAGCCTGAGCTAATTCCAGAGTTTTGCTCCAAAGGAATCATCAGATTGTGAAAAATAAATATTCTCTGGGGGGTTTTTTTGTCTTCTTGACAGATGTGCATTTGATGAGCCTTGGTGGCTGGGTAGATCATGGAACAGATTTCCTAGAAGCTGTGCTAAGGCACTCCTGGAGGACAGGGAGGTGATTTGGGACAGCCATGGCTCCATCAAGGGCAAGTCCTGCCTTACCAACTGAGGGGCCTTCTATGATGGAGTGACCACATCGGTGGACAAGGAGAGGGCTATGGATGTCACCTGTCTGGACTTCTGTAAAGCCTTTGACACTGTCCCCCACAACTTCCCTCTGCCTGATTGGAGAGAGATGGATTTTATGGGTGGACTGTTCAGTGGATAACTAATTGGCTGGATGGTCACATCCACAGCACAGTGATCAACTGCCCAAGGAGATCAGTGATGCATCCCTCAGGGGTCTGTTCAGCACCAGTATGACTTAAAATCTTCCTTGAAGACATGAACAGGGGGATCAGGTGCACCCTCAGCAGATTTGCAGATGACTCCAAGCTCAGTGGTGTGGCTGACATGCCTGAGGGACAGGATTCCATCCAGGCTGGACAGGGCTCTGAACATCCTGATCTAGGTGAAGGTGTCCCTGCTCATTGCAGTGGGGCTGGGCTATCTGCCTTCAAAGGTACCTTCCAACCCAAGCCAAGTAAGTCAAACTATCAAAAATAAGCTTAAGGAAAATTATTCCAAAAATTGCAAAAAACTTGAAAGCTCAGAATCCTAAAATGACAATTTTCTATTACCAGCAAAGTGTATCCAACAGCCTGTTTTTGAAGTGCTCCTTTGTAGAAATCTGAGGATTTATTAGACTATTACAAGTAAAAACTGAGGTAGGCAAGAAGGACCTGACCTCTAGTATCCACCCCTCCCTAAGGATCAGAAACCACTGAGAATTTCACTAAACAAAGACCTAACACTGGTCACTGCTGGAGATGATAAATGCAGAGAGTTGCAGTGCTTAACTTGTGGGTGCTTATACCTATTAGGGAGGTCACCAGCTCTGAATTTAAGCATTTACTTAAGCTCCTATTCAAGGCACAGGGCAATTGTCTACATTTTTATACCTAACTCAAAGTAGCAAATAAATGCACTTTTCCATTGGGATGTAATATCCTGGACCCTCTGTCATTGCTGTGTGCTTGAGGATGGGATTTCACGGGGACTTGCATGAGCCTGCCTTGTCTGTCCCTCACTCCAGGGTTGCCAAGGTCTCTTGTGCAAAAGCCCTCAGAGCTGTCCCAGTGGTGCATGAGATGATGATCTGACTGAAAAGTAGCAACAGTGAAATAGATTCCTTCTCAATCAAATAAACTTGCAAATGATGCTGGCCTGGGAGTTGAGTACTGGAAGTGTGCAAGCAAACAGTGAAATACAGGTTTAGTAGACATGGTTTTGTAACAGTTCTGATGTAACAGTCTTTAAGGTAAAAATTATTAGAAATGCTGATGGGTTGTTAAAAAATAAAATATGAAGACCTAAAATTTAAATGTGGCATTCACATAAGCTTAGGCTTTGGTTGGCAAAGATGTTAATTAAATGAGATTTGCCTGCATCCTTGCTTCATGGCTGTCTTGCTGCATCTATTGAGTGACACTGATAAAGCTGCTCTGTAGGAGCCCAGAATAAAGTTCTGATGAAAACAAATCACTGTATAATAAGAAAGAGGAACACCGAAAGAAGCCCCAGTTTGCTGCTTCCTAAAGTTCTTGGGAGACTAGGTATCTGATCAGGATTGCTGGTTAATAAAGCTTAATTAATTAATTAATATTTAAAGCTTAATTAATAAAGCCAGTTAATAAAGCAGACCAAGGATCTAGAAATTTGCAGTGGTGTGTGCTTTTCACCTCTGATCCTGTAACAGTCTGTACTTTTAGTGTCTAACATTGCCATCCTTTTGGAACAGAAGTCTCTGTTCTGGATGAATCTACAAATAGATGGAGGCTTAAAAAAAGCAACAAAACCCCCTTACATTCTTCTGTGTATTCTACAGTCCCAGGGTAGTGAGTTATTTCCAGGGTGGTGAGGTTTAGGACGATGACACAGCTGTGTACTAGCAAGATGTTGCAGGGTCACACAGGGCTGTTTTCATGATAAACAAAACAAGTAACTTGGCTATGAAACTTCCCTGAGGTGGATCTTTGACACTTGGAGGATGGATGGTAAAGAGCAGTGGCAGAGATCTGGCTGGATGCGCTTGTGCATTGCCAAGAAAGATGAAAACATCAGCAAAATCCGTCATTATTGTACAGAAAGCAGTCAGTCCTTAGCACCTCGTCCTAAATCATCTGTGAGTGTGCAGCACTACGGAGCTGATGCCTGATCATTAGAACATGACCAAGGCCACTGGTGGTCATCAAAATGGTCAAACTCAAGAGGTCTTTACCAAGGACACATGAAGTTTATAGTTCCTTTCTCTTCCTCTGTCCTTGCTTAACTATTTTGTTGCTGCTTATAACCTTCCTGAGGTGACTCTTCCCTTCTTAAGCCGCCTCTCTCCGGCTCTCAAGGCTTCAGTTTATCAGTGAGCAAAGGCAAAGTGTGGCCAGCAGGACCAGGGCAATGACTGTCCCCCTGTACTCAGCACTGGTGAGGCTACACCTCGAGTCCTGTGTTCAGATTTGGGTTCTTTGCTACAAGAAGGACATCGAGGTGCTGGAGCCTGTCTGAAGAAAAGGAACAGAGCTGGGGAAGGAACTACCTGACAGGAGGCTGTAGCCAGGTGGGGGTCAGTCTCTTCTCCCAGGTAATAAGTGACAGGATGACCTCAAGTTGTGCTCAGGAAGTTTAGATTCACTATTAAGAAAAATTTCTGCATGGAAAGGATTGTCAGGCATTGGAACAGGCTGCCCAGGGAAGGGATTGAGCCAACAGCCTTGGAGGTATTTAAAAGACATGTAGGTGTGGCACTTAGGGACATGTCTTTTTCTTAGTGAACAGTCTCAGGTACAGTATTTGCTTCTTTAATCTTTTTGGAAACTCCTTTTCGTTCCTAGTTGGGTGTTTTGGTTGTTTTGTTTTGTTTTTTTTTTTTTTTCCTTGTAACCAGGTTATTACAATGAAGAACAAAACTCTGGTACTGCTTAAAACTGTAATAACCAGCGTGTGTAACACATCCCCAATAGGTGGTGCTGCATCTTTTCCATCATGTTGAATTGTTGCATTGTTGGCCCTGATCATCTGGAAAAGTTATGGGTTTGAGTGATTATTATCATTGGTAATCTAATGAGAATAAGTATTTTTCATTGGTTTTGTTTTTTAATAAATAATTACTGCAATCCATTTGACAAAAGAAATCAAATGCAGCTTTGTAACTTAGTAGTTGGGACAGTCATCTGATTATAGAAAGACATAAATCAGGTTTTGGTCCCTCCACCATGGATTAATTGTGGTTAAATCATTACTTGTTAAAATAAGAAACAGTTCCTGAGCAGGGGACCAGAACCCTCAAAGTCTTTGTAAAATGTGAACACATTAGAGCACAGAGCCATGGACTTCTTCACTTTAGTTCTGATTTTAAATTCTTATGCAAAGCAGAACACAGAATATATGACAGATCTAATGCATGTACTCCAATATAACATCTTAAAAGTTAGGCCAGTTGAGAGATGGCAAATATAAGCTTAAATCCCCTCCAAGTCAAGAATAAAATTTACATCTTTCAGCTCTGAGCAGAAATTTTTGCTGCTGTATCATTGTAAGCAATGACTGCCATACATTTATAAACTCTGGGGTTTTAATATTAATTCAGTTGAAAATGGTAAGGGTTGTTACTTAGGGAGGTCAATGTATGGTTTCTCATCAAAAGAAAAGCTTTATCATTTGTCACTGGCCTATTTGTATATAAAATATTTTCCCTAGATTGCTGCTGCTGCTATAAATGATTTTTAAATGCTGCTCCTAAATACCATCTTTGCTTCCAGAATGATTAGAACATGAACATGCTTTTTTCCAAAATTAATAATTTCTTCTGTGACAGCTATCAGTACTGGGAAATGTCATCTTGAAACCCAGCAGTTAAGACAGGTATTGTGCCCAACAGTCCCTCACTTTTTTTTTTCTTTAGAAAAACCTAATTTTAAGTGTTTAAGCATCTGTTCTTATGCTACCATATAATTGTTAATACAGTTTATAAAGAGCATGCATAAAAGAATGCTGTTACAGAGCTTTCAAACCTCTCTTTCAGAACAAACCTTTTCAAGAACTGAGGCCTTTTTTGAGTGAAATGGCCCAGTAAGACATAATTAGGTTTCACTGTGCTCCCAAACAGCAGTTGTCAGTGACAGAAGGCATTGGAAATAAAACAAGTGACATGGCCCAAAATGAGTGTGTGAAGAGAAGCAGAAGAAAGTTGGAACTCTCTTTCCTCAGATGCACAGAAATGGTGCTGGAAGTGCTCAGTACCATGAAAATATAGCTGAGGAACAGCAGCACTTCCACATGGGAAAACAGTGCCTAAATAAAACAATTTAACTAATTCATTATTTAGCTGAATGTGTAGTTCTACACAAAAAAAAAAAAAAAAAAAAAAAAAAAGAGATCCCTTTGCTTATGAAGTGCTAAATCCAGAGAAATCAGCTTTAAATCAGTACGAGTATGTTGCACTCTAGGATGTTCGAGGCATTAATTGCCATTTTCAGGATCTCTATTTTTCAGGGAACTTCTGAAATCAATTGCAGAGGATCCTATGGAGCCAGAGAGAAAACCTCCCCTTATAAACCTCCCCTTATATCTCACCTGTCTTCTGAGGCTTGTTAGCTTGTTATTTTCAAACTGCTAGCACAGTATTGTAGTGGACTTTTAGCTTCAGTGGAAGTCAGTGCTGATAGGCAGGGTGACCAAATTAGTCCAGTGAACATTTCCAGAGAGTTGTCAGTGTATTTTTATGCCTTTTTTTTTTCTTAAATGCAGGCCTAACAGGCATGATAGAAGGTCTGATCTTAGAGGAAGTTACATTCCTAATCAGGTTGAAGAGATTGGTTTAAATACAGCATAAAAACCATTAGATGTTGATATAGAAAACTGCATGTTTTCCCCCTGCCACCACAGCAGAAAGGCCAAATGTGCCTCTGATAACTCTCTTCTGGCTCTTGTTCCTGGGGATTTCCCCCCCATCCACCCTCTTTTTCAGCCTCTAGTAAGGTTATATAGCATAAACTGGAAATTATTGGTGGTTGTGCAAAAATGTTACCTAGCTCCTCTGAGAGAGGAAAACAGCAACCTCTTTGCCAGCTCCAGCTCCCTTGCTTATCTTTTTGCTAGAGCTGCTTGGCTTTACTTTAAAACTAAAGTTGACCCATAATTTTGTCCTTTGTTTATAGTTACGGGTAAATCTTTACTTCCCAGCAATTTGAGAAGCCTGGAATGGAGACAAATCCAAAATCACTCCAGTGGAAACTCTAGTGGTGACAATGGTTTCAGGAATAGTTTACTTGAAGTGAAAGCTGAGCTGTTAATAGCAGCCCTTGAATATCTGCAAGTTTGACCCAAAAGGAAGAGTATGAGTCTGAGATGCTTCCGTATCACTTGAAATATGAATTGATGAAGAAGGATATTAATTGGCTTGATAAACACTACAAGCTGTATGTTTGCCTTGTCTTTTGGCAGATAATACTTGGTGAAGGAATTCAGTTGACTTTGATGGGGCTTGACTGTTCTGGATTGAAAACTGCATCAATTTTTTAAAGGCTTCCATATCAACATGGAGGAGGTGATTGAAAGTATAGATCATGGCTATGCTGGAACTCTGTAAGTAACTCTAGTGGAAGTGAGCATCATTAACTTGCTTTTTGCCTCCTTAGCAGGTTTAACTTTATTTTTCCCACTTTCTTCTCCTGAAAGGAAGAGGTACCAATTAGGTGAATACAAAAGGACGACAGTTCCTGCAGGAATTATCATCACTGATGTGGAATCATAAAATCATTTAAATTGGAAAATACGTGTAAGATTATCACGTCCAACCATTAACCCAGCACTACCAGGCTCATCACTAACCCATGTCCCCACATGCCACATCCATGTCTTCTAAATCCCTCCAGGGGTATCACCACGTTCTCAGTGCATCATACTGATCAGTACTCTGCCCCTTTCACATAACTTCTAGTTTGTCTCCTGCAGTAGTAAACTTTACATGTGTACAACCAGACATTATCTTGTTGTACTAAACTTTACATGTGTACTGTACCAGGCATTATCTGGTTGTACAAGGCAATAAGGCAACCCGACCACAGCTGGGCTTCATAGATATGACCAAAAGTGGATGTGGTATGGAAGTGTGGGATCCATGAGGTAACCAAGCTGAGGTTTTCACAGCAACAGGAGGAATAAAAGAAGTTAAACAATCAAATCCAAATTTAATTAAAGATCCAGCAGTATATGTAATATATATATAATATATATAGATATAATTCCAGCATTCCTTTCAAACATGTAACAGGGAGAGGTAGCAGAGAGAGTGCTAGAGGCACACCGTCATTTCCCAAGGTCTCCCTGAAAGCTCCAGGATGACAGGACATAGTCTTAAACTGTGCCACGGGAGGTTTTTCCACAGCAAGGGTGACTAAACATTGGAATGGGCTGCCCAGGGTGGTGGTGGAGTCACCATCCCTGGAGGTGTTTAAGGAAAGACTGGACATGGCACTCCGTGCTCTGGTCTGGTTGACATGATGATGTCCGGTCACAGGTTGGACTCGATGATCTCCGAGAACTTTTCCAACCTGCCTGATTCTGTGACTCCGTGGTCAGAGCTCAGACGAGGCTGCAGGCGGGGAGCGGGGCCCCTG
>NW_008246063.1:3168013-3185819 GCF_000691975.1 Corvus brachyrhynchos
GGCCGCGCTGCTGTAGTTGTGCCGCGGAGGTGCCGGTGGAGCGTCCGCCTGTCGGGAGGGCTGGGAGAGGTGAGGGGCAGCGTTAGATATCCTCAGACTGTCGTGTGAGTAAATCTGGGAGCAGAGGAAAGGTGAACGTGCAGAGCAAGATTACCGACTCTATTAGAGACGTTTAATATTACTTTGGGGAAATACAGGTTAATACTGTGCGAGTTTGTGCAGTTCATATGAGACAATGTTTTTTCCTTTTTAGTGTTGGGCTGTTTCTGTGGTGAGAATTCTTATGTAGAAACAACAGTGTTCGGGTGACTAGCACCTAGTTTTCTTCTGGAAAAGTTCCAAAATAAATGGAACTTTATTTTATGCTACTATTCTGAAGGGTTTGGCATAAAATCTCTTTCCTTAGACGGATAATCTAGCAAGGAATAGTGTAGGAAAATACAGGACCTGTAACTGAGATGTCTTTTACTGCTTCTCTTACAGACGTTTCTGTAAAAGCATTAATGTCTTGGGATCCGCAGTTAGGTGCTGGCTTTTTTTTTTTTTTTTCCTTTTTTCTTTTTCCTCTGATTTGGTTCTCTTGAAGGGGAATAATCAAGAAGGACAATCAGGATGATTATTTTCCTCTTGAAATACAGCTCCTCTGTTTTTACTTTCTCACCAGGCTCTTCCTAGCACAGCAGAGAGACAGGTCTCTACAGCTCTGTGTGTCCAGACTGATGTTCAAGATTCTGTTTTCATGTGTAACATCTTTTGCACATTTCAGTGCCAGTAACTGTGTAGTGCTATAGATGTAATCCTTTGGTGGCTTCTGGTGTCGGGTTCTCTTGCTCAGGCACAGGTACCCTTGGAGTTTGCAGGGGCTCATGGTGGCTCATGTCAGGCTGTTGCTGTGTTCACCTCCTGGTCATAGATCCTGTTCGAAATTGTGCTTAAAGAGACAGATAATTAAAAATATTACCAGCATATGGGCTGAGAGTAGTTTCATGTGTGGGAGTCTCTTTATCTTTATTTACTCTCTGTCCAATCCTACCACTTTCACTTGGAATGATTTCCCAGTTGGTGGCTGCTGTTTGCCATCAGAGGCCCATGTTCAGTGTGAAAGAATGTTTTCCCCTTCCTGGAACAACAACCTTTTAACCTCGGGCTCCTGACACTGCTGTACTTTCACCAAGTTCGAGGTGGCTGTGTGTTGTCATTGGTGCGTGTCTCGGGCTTCTGCTGTTCTGCTGCCTCCAGCCAAGCTCATCTTGTGTCTTGTTTACTTCCGAGTTTATCAGTGTGGCTCAGCCCTTTCCCCCTGCGCGGCGCTGGGCAGTGGCCGTCTCTGTGCCGGCGTAGGAGCTGCGAGTTGTTCTCCACATGGTGATTGAGGCTCTGCTTCCTTCCTGTGAAATCATCCACGGAGAGCCTCAGCAGCACGGTGGCTTCTGGCAGCCCAGGCAGCTTCCTGCTCCATTCCACACACAAGGCAGGGCATCTTGGAGATTTTTATTATAGCGTGGCCGTTCCGTGAAGCAGCCTGGAAGCAGGACTGGACTGCTGAGTCCCCTTCCACATGCTAATCTGAAAACTACAAAACCACTGTATGTGAAATCCTGCTCGGAGGAGAGAGCAGAAACGTGGTTTACAAGCTGTTCACAGCCAGAGCTGCTGTGAACATACGAGAGCTGCAGCCTCTCCAGGTCTGTCAGCACATCCTTGACACCAAGGAAAGGCTCCATTCATCTCTGCTGTATCCGGATCCTGCCGCCGCTGCCCTCTCCGCACGCTGCTGATTCGCCCGAGCTGCTTTTGCTCTCCCAGCTCCTGTTGCCGAGCTGGGCTCTGCAGCCAAGCCCGTTCCGAGGGTGCCCCTGGTGCTGGCCTCCTGCCAGAGGAATCGCTCGATTTGCCACAGGGCTTGCTATTTTAGTCTTAAATCTTTTTCTGGAAACAGTATCAAGCAAGTTAGGAGGCCATATCTGATAGATTTCAAAAAGTTGCTGCTGAACGTGGAAAGTTTGTTCAAACATGATGTTATGTCAGGAGTGAGATGGGTTTTTTAAACGTGAAGGGGTTTTCATGAAATCACTGTTTCCTTAATTAGGAAAATAATGATCCCTTTTGCTTTCTCCCAAATACTGTCTGAATTCTTGACTTGGTGTCAAATTTGCTGTGACATTGTGTCCATACCCTTTTTATTTAGCTTCAAGAAATTGTGAAAAGTAAAAAATCTGAAAATCTGAGAGGGAATTTTTTAAAGAAAAATTTTGCTGCTGCTACTTTTTGGTGTACCTTTTCTTAGAAGGACAAAAAAATGTCAAAGTGGCATAATAAAAATACTGTCATTCAGTTAAAAGACTTGAGTAAAAGCTGCATAAACTTCTGAAACTTGCACTTCTAGGTCTTAATGTATTTATAAATTCTAAACTTTGCACACCACAGATTTCTCTTTTATTCTTTGAAAGATTATGTGGGTTTTCCTGATGCTGAAGGTCTTAATTTATTGTTGAAGCAGCAGTTGTCTGAAAAAGAATGTGAAGTTGATTATGGCTTTGCATGTGAAATACCACCTTTTTTTCTTGGTACAAGAAGCAACTTTATCAAATCAGCGGAACTGAAGTTATTTTCTTGTCATTTAGTTTTAAGTTACCCTTTTAAAATTGTGAATAGACTGTTGAAACTTTTAAGTCTCTTTTGGTTTTTCAGTGCATGTACTTGTTTTTACCTTCCATATATTTTCTTGAAGATTTTGGATGTTGGATGTTGTTTCTCTTTGGGAGTCTTCAGTCTCAAAATGTGGTGCAGGGAACTGTAGATGCTGAAAGGGCTGGCAGAGGGATTTTCCTATTTTTTACAGCTGCCTGTGGAAAGTCTCCTTTCTCACGATAACTAGCTGGGAAAACGGTTTGAGGTTTTGTAAACTATATTGCAGGTGCAAGCTGTTTGTGTCGTTGTTTTTCACACTGGGAAAAATATTTTGGAAATGGGTGTTATGCTGTTCAGCCAGTTGCTCTGGGAGGCGGATGGTCAAGCACCCCATGGCATTATGCTACTCTTGTGAACAAAGCTATATGAGCTGATTTATATAATTAAATATAGCCACTTCTGGCCTTTGAACCCGATCCTGGACTGTGTCGTTCCTGGTACAACAGCGACAGGGAAGGGTGTGCTCATGCCTTGACTGGGGTAGTAGAAATGGCAACGTCTTCATCTGGTGGAATTTAACTCCACCAGTGTCCTCTTAGCTTGTGTTTCAGTGGCAGCAAGAGCTCCCCTGTACCTCCTGCTAAAGGTCTGCCCTTCTCTTCTTAAAAAGGCTTTTTCTGTTCTTTTGGGGGTATGTGAACCTGGTTCTGAACTCTGCTGTTGGTATCACAGAGTCATCCAGTTTCTTTGGCTTATTTTGAGACAGTACATTAATGCTGAAACTCCTTGTAAGCTGCCACACATAGAAGAGGGAATGAGAACTTCATATACAGCCTCAGATCTCTTCCTTTTTGCATGAGGGATTTGCTAAAATTAAAATTGCATTTGACAAAGTTACAGCCTACAAAACACAGCATGACTTTTTCAAATGTGTTATTGTCATGATCAATATATTTTCCTAAGGAAAGAAAAATTCTGTACCATTATGTTGTCTCTGTTGTCTTCAGGTGGCTTAAAGATGAGGTGGTTTGATGGAAAGATAATTGGTGGCATCAGATGTGTCACCAGACTTTCTCCTTTCCCTGGTGAGCTGAACTATCCTATTTGCTCTTGAAAAGTGAAACATCTTTTTTTGCAGTGATTCTCTTGCTGACTGTGCAATTATATGGGATTTTGTGTACTTACTCTTACTTCATCTTGAAGTTTTTCACTTTTGTGGAATTGTTGCGTGCTCGTACGTACTTAGTAGTGCATTGTAATGTGCAGAAGCAGTGCAGAGGAACACCCAAACCTTCCTGACTTCCAGGAAAGTTCTTTCTTCACAATTTGTACCCCTTCCTTCACTGCTATCACCACCAGTCTGCCTCTCTTTCACAGAAGGGTGGGAAAGGCATATAAATGCTTTAACTCAATAAGAGGAGTTCTTCTACCCCTTAGAGCTGTATAGGAAGGCAAAATTTTTCCATTTCAGAAACCAGCCCTCCTGGCCTTCCAGAAATCACAGGGATCGAGCCGATGAACGCAGTAAACTTCTGCTAAATTGGCTTTGCAAATACAGATAGTTTTAACTAATTAGGGACTTTGCATGCCTTATGAAAGTCCTGTTCACGTTGGCTAAGCCTGTACTGACAACACCTTCACAGAACTTGTAAGGTCTGTCAAAATTTTGTTGTGTTTTGCTTCCCTTAGTTCATGTTTAAGCAAAATACTTGGTCCTATTTTTAGTGATGAAATTTCTAATACTCAGCCTACCAGAAATTGTTGCTAAATCTGAAAATGAAGAAAAGCCTCCACTATCTTATTTTTGGTAAGTTATGAACTGGAGGAAAAAAAAAAAGCTGGTGGAAAATGTTACGTAGTTTTAACTGTAGTGGCTGTGGGTAGGGATCTGTTCCATGCATTGTCCAATTAACTTGTTTTAGTATCTTGCATCCTTTCTGATGTGCTCACAAAGCAGCCCACTAGAATGTTAAAATACCTCTTATCCTATTGACTAGGGAAGCACAACACTTTGAATTCAGTGCAAGGGGATTTTTGGTTTGTTTGGTTTTTTTTCCCCTACATACATTGCAATACCCAAATTTGAGCTTAAAATTTTCATTATATGTTTTATACTGCAAAAACTGGGAAAAGCCAGACCTGAACAATATCAACCCCAGGTAGACTGCATTTGTGTAGTGTTTTACACCAGAGCTGTAATTTGTGAGTCCCTTTGGTAGCCTTTTCTAAGAAGTTGTGCTTTGAAGAGACTTTCTAGTATTGTCCAGGAAGTGGAGTTTTTTTAACTCCTTGAGACTGAGGTGATGCCTGTATTTTTATGTACTCAGGCCTGTTTTAAGTGGTGTCTTTTAGTCTGTTAACTGAGCACCACAGATTAGTGCAATTCATTTTAACCTTTCAGTTTCAATTGTTTTGCTTTTACTTTTCTCTTTTCAGAGTAAACTTGATTCTTTCAAATAAAAAGTTTTAGTGTGAGCATTATTTCATCTGTTTCTGTACTCTCTCTTTGCATTTCGTATTAAGCAAAATTACTTCTCCTAAATACCCTGCTTTATAGCTGTGCTGCAGCTGTGAAGCCACGTGGTACCTGCTGCCCAGGCTTTCTAGGAAGGAAAGTTTTTTTTGTTTTTTTTTGTTTTTTTTTTTTTTTTTACACTGTATGACTTCACAAAAGTGGACACAGCCATGGTGGAAGCAAACCATTAATTGAGATGGGAAAGTACTGTGGATCCTGGCATAATCAAATCAGTCCAAAGCTTGCTTTTTCTTTTGAATTGGGTTCTCATTGAGCTGTCCACAGTGCTACCAAATTTTGTTACTATTTGGGTTGTGAAACAGATTTATTTTTTTAATCACAGGTGTGGCAAGAGTAATTTGTTCTCTCCTATTGTAATTTGTTTGTCCTGTCCTGTTGTGTTCTTTGTAGTGCTGCTCAGTTGTGTTCTGTCTTGTTGTATGTGAGTTTATTGCCACCTGCAGTGAAGTTGCTGGGGACCAGGTCTGAACATTAATAAGTCTGCAGTCATGCAAGTCTCTATCTTTGGGAGAAGCATTAAAATATTTAACTTGATGCAGAATAACTCCAGACATCTGTAGTTTGGGCTCTGCGCTTTTTCCCAAAAGCTCTTCTAGCACAACCTGATTTAATTCCCTTGTACAAGCTACTTTATAATGAGAAGGTGGAGAATATTCTTAGCATTAACTCTTGCACCCATGTCAAGAGTTAAATCCCATAGCACATCATTCCATAAAATATGTTAAGTCTGAAGACTGTGTGTTTAAGCAGTACTTGAATTTTATGCCTCATTGTGTCACTTCCAACCTGGGTTGGGTGTGACAAGAGGGGATGCAGAGCAAAACTGAAGTTTTCATTTTTTTGAGAAATAAGCTAATCTCAGCATGTTGTCTCGGGAAGCTTGAAAAAACACTTCTGAAACTTAGGTGTATCAAGTGATATTTGTGATTTTATATATAGTCCAGGAAAAAAGTAACTCTTCGGTGGCCGCCGAGGAGCTGCAGTGGCAGTGTTGGACACTGTGGGTGGCTCTGTTTGAGCTGCTCATGTCAGAGGTCAGAGCATTGCAACTTTTTGTCTCCGTGATGCTTTTTTATGTTCCTAGTTTAGTCATGAAATTTACAAAAGCGCTTATTAATGTGAGAAAATAATGAAATTTAAATTTTAATTTAGTAGTAGGAAGTGTGTGTGGATGTGCTAATTTAGATTTTTTTAAAATAAGCCAATTTTAGAAGAATTCCCAAGAGGGGAGGTTTCACTGGCTTAGCTAGATCAATCAAAAAATTGTTTGAAGTTAAACCTGCCATGTAGATGAATAAAGTTTTAAAACATAATTATTACTGGGGCCTTCTTATATACCTTCTAAAACTTGTTTAGCAAGTGTTTGCTATTAAAGGACAGGAGTCTGTTCATACAGAGGGTGAATTCCTGTCTAAATGTTGCTGTGTTCTTCACTTTGATAATGAACTTATTTCATTGTCCTTTCATACGGCTTGTGGTTTGCACTGAATGCTCCCTTTCTACTGGTTTTTTTTTTGTTTTTTTAAAATCAATTTCCTCTGTTGGTTGTACAGTCTTGCCCCATCATATTCCTCCATCATCTCTGAAATCCTCACAGAGGACAAGGCTTTGGGAGAGCAGGGGGTTTCTTGTTTGTGGTTTTTAACCACCAGTGAAACCTAAGGTTTCTCAAATTATACTAGTCAACTTCAGCTCTGCTGACTTACATACTTCTGTTGAAAAATCTACTGAGAGACATAGGTTTAAAAAGAAAACCCAAAAAACCACCAGCCCTGCAAACCACAAGCAAAACAAAAATAAAATAGAGAAGAAATCCAGGTTCATTTAGAAATGACAATGCAGAAGAATTAATTTCTCAGTGAACCAATGTGTTTCATTTTGGGAAGGCCTTCAGTGTTTAATGAGGGAGTGCTTAGGAATAACTTATAGGGATTCAGAATATTTGCATAAGGGTGTGTTGTTTAAAAAGTCAGAGCTTCTTTCAGAAGGAGGAAACTTCCCACCAGGGCAAGGAAATGAAGCTTTGTTGTCTGGGTCTCATTATGTGGTAAGAATACAGTAGTGGTGGGTTTTTTCCTAATTATTTGACTTGCAAATTCCCTTTAATGTCAAATTTCAGGGAGACCTCTCTGTAGCAAACTTGTATGTAACTTTTTTTACCTTTCATAGCTGAGTTTTAGTTTGTATCGAGTAATATGAGAACATCAGTTGCTTACGAGAAGCAGGTGGAGGAAAAAACCCTGAGATGTAATAGGAAAAAAAATTCTGCTAGGGGAGTTCTGCTGCCAGCCTACGCTCTGTAATGTCTCAGTTATTCCACTATTAGGAACCTGCACTTTGCTCTCTTTGCAGTGATGCTGAAAACCACAGCCCTATCTCTGGAAACCACAGGAGATACTACTGGATGTTGAAGATGCTGCTACAGCTGCTTTCACTATCTAAAATGATAAAATAAAGCATAACCTCAGGTCTTAACTGGGAATTTTTCTATTCCGAAACTAAACCACGAGAGTGTTCCTGTGTTTGTAGATTAATCTAGTGTGGGTATGAGAAAAGATTTTTTTTTTTCTTTTTCAAAGAAGACATGACTTCTTCTGAGTTACAGCTCTACAGTTGAATTTTTATATTAAAACGTTTTTAGGAATGAAGACAACTTAATTTTTAGTTTTAGATTTTACACAAAAACAGTGCCAGCCAAAATCTGTATGGGTATGAGATCTGATTGCAAAGGTAGAACACAAAACAGACCCATCCTAGCTTCTTGCTTTAATTAGCTGAGGACAAATCACTTCTGTGTTTCATTAAGTTGTGCACAATGCGAATCCCACAGGGAACTGGGATCTGGGGCCTCTGTGGCACCAGTTCCCAGCTGGTGAGGCACAGCACTTGGAAAACCATGCCAGTGGCCATGGAATAGAGCCTGAGCCATTAGAGCTCGTTCAGTTTAGTGGGGCTGGTGTGCATGTGGGCACTGTTGGCTCTGAAAGTGCAGGAGGCTGCAGGAGAGGCATGGGGTGTGATGGCCAGGGAGGGGAAAAGTACTGGGGGAGCAGCACTGCTGAGAACTCTGACTCTGGTTCAGGTGATTTAATCTATGCAGCGTCTGCTAGGAGGCTGTAATGCAGAGACCAGTCCTTTCTATTTCTAAGGAAGAAAAATAAAAATCTCTGAGAGCCTGAGATGTGGAGGTAATGGAGTGTCATGGTGAGCTGCACAGTTCTCACGGTGTTATGTGATGGCAGTTGGTGTGTGCAGAAGGTGTTGAAGTACCTAATGATGGGGCTGGAGCCGTGTAGCCCTTGCTGAGCTCAGCTCTGCACCTGGCAGCAGCTGGATTGACTGTGGCTCCTGGGGGCTGAATGAAAGTGCTTGTCTGTCTCACATTCACACCAAGTAGTGATGGAAACTTCAGTCTTGTGTGTTAAATTTTTTGGGAGGGTCAGTACTGATGCATAAAGAAGTCATGCTTTACCAGCCTTGTAGTGACTCAAAACAAAACAAAAATAAGTAAACACAGTGAAGGGTGGGTTAAGCTGTTTCCTACACACCTCTGCAGTTCCAAGTGTCAGATAGCACAAAAGGAGGGGGAGCCACATTTCTTTCCTAACCTAAATGTAAGCAAGGGGGTAAGGGAAGCATGATATGGGATAGTGAATTTGGAATTTCTGGTCTTACTTTCTTTAGGGGAGAAGCAGCCTGAAGGGAGCAATAGGTGCTAGTAGGTGGATTGGGTTTTTTTGTTCCCTTTTAAAAGATGTGTTTATTCACTTTGGGTCTTTCAAAATGGCAAAGAACAGAGATTGTATTGAATGGAGGCATTGCTCTTTATGAATGCAGAAAATACCATTATATTCTGTATTTCAAATTGTTAGGAAAGACATTTGGAATTAGATCAACATCATTTTCTGAAGCATGGAAAAGGGAATGAATCATGATGGTCAAGTGTGATAAATAGCGCTAAGAATGTTCTCCATTTCCCCCTTCATTGAGTAGAGGTTTGTCTGAAGATGGAGTTTTTTTGTACTTTGAATTCACATTTAACTTCAGACTAGGCTGCTGACTTGTGGGTAAGCTGTAAGCATCCCTCCATTGTTTGGATGAGGCTTGCTATTTGGATGACTTAGTTCAAACTGCAGCTTGTAATTAAAAGCATTTCTCTGTGGCCCTTAAGGGTTGTGGTAGGACTTGGTAAAACTCCACGTGCAGGGATGGGTTTAGGCACCTGGTTTGTGAGCAGTGAGGATGGAAGTTCTGCACTTGGGTGCTCTGGTGGTGCTCTGCCACTGCTCACCCCACTTGTAGGTGTGGAGAAGCAGCTTATTACTCAAAAATCTGGAGGCTGACTTTGAAGGTCAAGGCTGCAAGAAGAATGTGGGAGGAAAGCAAAGTACTAACACTTGGTGTCTTTTGCTAGTTGACATTGTCCAGAAGCAGCTTGTGGGCTGGAAAGAACCATTCTTAGTTTCTTTCCTGCTGCTTTCTGCTGGAGCCTTGATCTCTCCCTCTTCAGTTCTTTTGTTCTTACATATTCTTCTTTGAAATGTGTTCCTGACTTAAAAGCAAGCTGGATTGATGTCTTGCTTCTCCCTTTGATCTGTGACTGCAGCTCACCGTTGGTGTGTGGGAGCGATTCTGGTCTCAGTGGATCACATCCCTTGCACCGTAAGAGATTGTGTCTGTGTTTTACAGAGGTCAGAAAGGAATCAGGGTAACCAAGGGAGCTGTAGATCTGTAACTGCTTTTTTATTCCAGACGAAATCATCATAGAATGGGTTGGGTTGGACCTCTAAAGATAATCCTGTCCAACCTGCCTGCTGTGGGCAGGGACATCTTTCAGTAGGTAAAAAGGTTGGCTTCAGAGTTAATCTTGCTTGAATTCTTTCACAGGAAGTGAAAATTAATCAATAAAATTATGTCTGAAGTAGTCTACTGACCATAATGAGATTACAGTTAACGAAGGCAGTGCTGTTTCTCTAATGCTTTTACTCTTTGTTAAGGTATTTCATTTCATACTACAGCACTAAGAAATTGGAAGCAATCTGGCAGAGTAGCATCAAACATCTCAGTAGTCATGCAAGGAATTTAAAATATGAACAATTATGAGGACAACTCCTTCATTTTTGGTCATCAGTATTAAGCCAACCCTTTTTCTTGTGGCCCACCTTGGCATTTGCGATGTGCTGTGGTTAGAAAGTGTGGTAGCTGCTCACTGAGAGAACCTTTAGAGAGGGGTTTCGTCAAAAATGATAACTGAAAATCTCATTACATCGTCTCCTCTGCTGTCCTTGTGATTTGTTGAATTCTTGGAGATTAACAGACAAGTCTGTAAAATTTTTTTATTGTGCATTATCTAATCAAGAATGTTATAGCTTGACTGTAGAGCTGCTGGTTTCCATGCTCTAAAACATCCTTAATGAGCAGCAGACAGACTTACAGGTTCCATATAGATTCCTCTGCCCCCAAAATATCAAGGGACTATGAGCTGCAGCTTTGGGTTTCCCTTATCTCATAGAAAACACTGCCAGCCTCTCTCCTATCGTTCCCTAACGGATCTTAACAGAAAGCCAGAAGTTAAACTTCTTTGTAAAACCCAGACTGTCAGAAAACTTGAAGACAGCCCCAAATTTTTCTTTAGTTGAGTCCTAAAAAGAAAAGGCTGAACTCAGTGTATTTTGTTTTCTTGCTCTGACTATATATGTGTAACTAAAATACATAAACACTCTGCGCAGATCCTGTCAAGGATCTGTGCTGGGTGTTTTCCATGTTCTTTCTGAATGCCCTCTATTACTGGTAGTTGAATAACTATTTGTGGAAGTCCTGTTTCCCCTGGTGTGGGCTGTCCCCTCTCCAAGTCTCCCTTTCTCCCAGTTCAAAGAGCACTTCCAGAAGTGGATATGATCCTTTTGCAGGCCCTGTGACAGGGCACCGAGGCAGCAGGAGGAAGGAGCACATAGCACACACCAGGAGAGGTGAAGGGAATCAGGTGTGTTCAGCCTTAGGAGAAGGAGGGTAAAGGATGATCTTCCAGCTTCTCCCACTGGCTAAGGGGAACCTTTGGAGCAGATGGAGCCAGACTTGTGTCAGGTGCACCAAGAACAGAGCAGAAGCTGGAGCACAGGAAACTTCACTTGAGTAGAAGACAAGTTTATTTTACCATGGGGGTGGAACAAGTTGTAAGATGTGTTGTGGAAACTCTGTCCTTTAAGATACTCAAAACTTGACAGGTCAGCCGGGTACCTTCCCACCTATGTTGCTCTGTGTTCATGATCTTCTGCTCCTCTGCAGCAGCTGCTGGAGGCCGTTCCTTTACCAGTCTTGGTTCTTCTTTGGTCATGATGAACACATTCGTCATTTTATTTATTTCCTGCAGTTCTGGAGGCAAAATAGCTGCTCAGTAGTTGAGGACAAGTTATTAAGTCCCTTTTTTTGCCCAAGGAGTGATGTATCCTCTCTGGATCTGTGTGATGGCCTCTGTGACTGACCTCGAAGCAGCAATGAATGTGCACAGTGTTTGTACCTGAAATCACCTGTAGCGATGATCTGAGAGAGCAGCCCCATCATCTGATATTGGAAACCTTAACCCAAAGTGATGCTTTCAAATAAGGCTTCCTTCACCTTAGTTTCATTTAGAGACTGTATTTTTAGAAAAATGGTTTTAGAGAGTCTTCCCCTTGGCAAACTTAGATTTCATGAGCCCAATGCTAAAACCTACGGAGAGTTGTGAAAACATCACTTGATTATTAAATATGCGTTAGGACTTGCCACACAAGGAAACTTATTGATATAATTGCGCTGGTATAATTATGCTCAGATGATTTCCTGTGTCGACAAGCCCTTCCATGCAACTCGTTTGGCCCCTTCTTATTTAGTAACTCATTAGGCCTCTGACTGCACATTAAAATTGCATAATTCTGTGCTAAAAAATCTCCAATGTGCAAGTTTAATGCTGACTGGCAGCACTTCCAGCATGCTGAGCAGGCCAGCAATTAAGCTTTAAAGAATGGTGAAGGACAAAAGAAATGCAGGCTCCAAATCTGGGAAATGGTTATGGAGCACATGGTCCTGAAAAACCATCATTACATAATGGTGTGAATTTTGGAGTAGAAACTCATCGAAGTGTGTGGCTCATTCACACCTTTTATAGACGAGGAGTGTCTTGGCCTGCTCACTCCCTGAGTCACTCTTATCTCTGATTTTGATCCTCAGTAATGTGCAGGAGTAAGAGCAGCCAGCCTTG
Source organism: Corvus brachyrhynchos (assembly GCF_000691975.1). NCBI lineage: Eukaryota > Metazoa > Chordata > Aves > Passeriformes > Corvidae > Corvus > Corvus brachyrhynchos. The sequence goes on from NW_008246063.1 coordinate 3,180,418, forward strand.
TGTTTTTTGCAATAGTTTTCAATTTGCAAAAATTATTTTTACTAACACAGTATTTCTGTGATTGTCCAGGTTTCCTCTACCTTCACCTTTCTTCCCCTATCTTTTGACAGAGTAATTTTGCTTGATTGTTAATTTTATTTAATAAAACTGCTGCAAGACTGTTATTTTTCTGATACTTTTCTTTTCCAGCTTTTTTTTTTTTTTTTTTTTTTTTTGCATCTTTCTACAGAATTTACTAAAATTTTTTAACAAGCATACTTAAGATTAAGTAATGCATCTTCACATTGAATGTTTTTTTTTTTGTACTTTTTTTTTTCAGGTTTTTTTTTTTTTTTTTTTTTTTTGGTAGAAATTGCTGCTTTTAAGATTGATAGCTATGAACATTTAGTTTATGTAAATGGGATGAATTATAATAGGAAGTCTGGATTCTTTCCTGGTAAAAGTAAGCCTAAAGACAGCATACAGGCACCTCATTATTCCACACCCAGCTCACCTTAATTCACACCTTGAAAATGGGGCTCTTGATGGTCTCAATCATCATATCAAGGCTGAAATGTTCTCATTATTCATTTTATCATCTGGCAAATGAGTAAGGAGCTTCCAATACTTATCACATGGATGCTCCAGTTTAGTAGTCTTTCATCTTTTTTCTAATCCCTTCTTTCCTTGACAGCACTTTAAAAGTAAAATCTAGGAATGCATGTAAATTTTCCAGTGCTTTGAAATACTGTCTCCAGAAGCAGCATCTGTGTTCATGAAGGTGTCTCTGCATGAATTTTGGCTGGGTTCCTTGGGTAGGGCATCACTTCCAGCTGAGATGTCCAGTGATATCCTCTCTAACACATCTCACCAGGCTGCAAAAGCTTCCTAGTAGGAACCTTGGCACTAAGGAAAATATTCCTGTATTGAAACAGCTTCTGTCATGTTTAAAAGTGAGTGATGGGAATTCTACAGGGAGTGTTTGAACAGGGAGATGGGGCAGCTGAATCACTTTGAATCCAGCAATTGTGCCTCATGATCAAAGCTGAAAGCTTCTATCGTGTTTTGATAGAAGGTCAAGCCTTATTTCTCTGTTCTTTCAGAACCAAATTCAGTATTTTGTGATTCTACCCTTCACAGCTGCTTGCTGTAGTAAGTTCTACATAAGATAATTTGATTTTGCATTCTTAATTTGAGGCAGTAGTCCAAAAAGTGAATTCAGCTCAGTGGTTGCAATATTTAGTTCTTTTCCCCTGAAGTTTGGTTCCCACCCCTCAGCGCTGTAGTTGACACATACGTGTCTGTTTTAGGCGGCAGAAATGTAGGTTGAGCGCTTATCGGGTCACTGCTGCTGTTTAATAAACACTACTTATCTCCTTGAAGCAACACCCTGCCCTAAATAAGTTTTGCCTTGGGAGTTGAGCCAGAAATAGCTTTCCCCCCCTTTTTTTTCCTTTAATTGGATCATAAAACCCAAATAATTGAAAAAACTGTTTAAAATTAAAATAGAGGGTGGCAGTGGTCCTGCTTTCTGGACAGCTTGGTGCTTTTTTATCTCTGTGAGTCATGCAGGTTATAAAACTGCGTTCACATCTTTACCCAGGAGTCTGTGCTTCTTTCAGCATTTCTTATTCTCAAAAATGTGGCTGAACCTTCACTTTTATTCACTGTCACTGAAACTCCAGTGGAGGAATGTAGTGGTGTTATTGAGCAATATGTGTTCATGTTGATCCCTGAACACTTACAGATATGGCTTTGTTACACCCCTGTAAAGCAGTAAACAATCCCATTTTAAAACAGGAGGAGGATGTATTGCTTAATTACAAAATTACTTAATTTGGCAGCATAAATAGCTTGGGGATGTGTGTCCCCTTCCCTCATGCTTGTCTTTGTACTTCCAATTTTTAAGTTTAAATTTTTTGTAGTTTTGAAAATCAGTCATTACCAAATCTGGCACTGAAAAGGAAGGGCAGTGGAATTAGGATGTGGCAGTAATACAGAAATTTAGAAGGCATAAAAATCATCAGGAAAGAGAAGGGAAATCAATATATTGATAACACTTGGCCAGGTAATAGTGGTAAGGCAATGTGTGGAATGCAGAGTGTGGATAAGAAGAAATGGAAATGTTAAAATACAGGAGCCTGGGCAGAAAATTAAAATGTTTTCTAATGGCAATCATGGAAATACACAAAAATCACAGAATAAAGTTAATGACTAGGACATAATTTTCATGGGAACATTGCTTTACGGAAAGATGGAAATAAAAATGTGTGCAGTGGTGATCTGTGAAGGATTCGGCAACAGAGTGACTGAAAACATATGTGGGAGACACATTATTTTAAAATTTTTTTGAGGGGGAAAAGTGATGGCAAACAGGATTCTGGAGGAGTAGAGGTGGCTGCTTTGTGCACATCCTCCTGATAAGATTTGGAGGTGGATCGCAGCAACCTTTGGTGTATTGCAAGTACAAATATTTGTGGGAGTATTTTTTCTGTTACTTCCCAGCTATAGTGATAATGCCATAAATAACTTTGTTAGGTGTCCTATCTACAGCAGAGGATTCTTTCCACCTAATGGCACAGACAGTGTGAATTTGTCACACCAGACAGGGGGATATGGTGACTGCAGGGCCACCTGATCGAGTTAATCACCATCAGAAAAATGTGAAGTAAGCAGAGGGCCTGGAAGTGTTTGGAAGAGATGAAAATTGATGTCTTAGAAGTCAATATGTGTAGGAATTTAGAAAAAAAAAACCTAAAGGTTGAGCAGAATCAGTGAGCTGGGTGTTCTGTCTTCCTTCAGGTTTGGAGGTGGATAAGGTCAGATGCAGAGGCAGATGGGCTGCTTGTGGCAAGACTGGGTTACAGTTAAGAGCTAAGGTGATACTTGGCTCCATTTTTCAGGGTAGCTGTTGACACTGCAAAAGCAATGTGGATGAATAATACTCAAATGAAAATTGCTGTATTGCCATTGAAGGCAAAACTGAAGTACTGAAACATGAAGTTTTATGTCATGGAAATGCAGATCTTCAGCAAGAAGTGACTTTAATGTGTTGATTGAGTTAGTGCTGGAGAACCAGAGTCTTTAATGGCAATGTTTCTAAAAGGGAGGGAAAGAAGGAAATTGGATTTCAGTAGCTTGAATTAAAAGGGTGAATGCCTCAGAATATGTTTGGGAGACAAGATCAGAAACAAGATTTTCAAAAAATAGTAACAAAACCGTCTATAGTTTTCCCACTGTCAAATCGGATTAAGTATTTGGTGCATGGGGAAATAGGTGCTGACAGTTAGTAGGGTGGTAAAAATAAGGAGATACTCATGAGTGGAAAACTGGGCAGTGTTGAGGGGTAAAGTGGGGAATTGATGCTATTAATGTCGGGAATGGCCTTACTATTTCATTAGCAAACATTGCATAAATTTTAGGAATAAGTACATGAAAATTCATCAAGAGGTATAGGAGGCATTGTCAGGAAAAGGAGAATCTGAGCATCATTGAGAAAGAAGCAGGGTAATAGATATGGATTAGAAAAGTACGTATATTAAAGACAATGTAGCTGGGAGTTAATAGGGAGCTGGGGGATGATCATCAGCAACTGAAATGGGTGCACATGCACTGAGTGGTCGCTGGATGACCTTTACAAGGCAGTGGTACAGCAGGCAAAAGCAGTTTAGGGCTCCTTAATCTGCCTTTTCCAGTTGAGAGGTGGAAGCAGCAGTGTGATTATCACTTAGTCTTCTCCAGGAAAGGTGAGCTCAAAATGCACTGGCTTGAAAAATGACTGGAAGGATGAGAATGATGAAGCCTGATTTATGAGCAGGGACTAACAGAAGGACTATAGCCTAGAATTTAGTATTAAATGGGAATTTGGTTTGAATCTGAAAGTACAGTGAGGAGTACTCAAGATGAAGGCCAGTGAATATAACCTACCAATAAATTAAAATGGAAGGATGTTTTCTGAGCATTAGAGCATCACAGTTCTGGAACAGCTTTCCAGTAGAGAAATCCAGAGTGGAAAAGTGGTGACAGATGTGTTAATGAAGGCATGTGAGTTGTTTTTGGTGCCAGCAGAGAACTGAATTTGATAATCCAGGAAACCACACCTGGATTCTTACATAAGTAATGAGAAACCTCCTGGGTTATTTCACATGTGAAGAGTTTGCTGCAAGTTCTTATTGCTCCAGAGCACAGAACATCTGAGCACTGAGGCTGCAGGAGTTTTGAATACTCATATTGGTACCTTATGCACTTCTCTGTGGATTTTTAGTGAACTTTCCTGGATTGAAACAACAGCAAGCAGCCATTGTGCTTCTGCTTCATGTTGTCTGAGCAACAGCTGATGTTTGAGCTCAAGAATTGAGCACAGCAGCAGTAGAGTATTTGCTCTGTTTTCTGTGTGAAGGAAGCAGTAGGATATAGTTTAGTTCTAATACAGGCTTTTGCAGAGAGCTGCAGCACAGAGGAACGTGGTGGAAACTCCATTTTACAGGTGTTTGCTCGAATAAATGTGGCTAGGTCTGTTTTGAAATGAAGATTCTTCCCTGCAAGGAAAATCTTGTTTCTTGCTTCCCTGCTTGGCCTGTGAAATTCCTACCCAGCTGACTTGTGGTATAGGAAAATGCAACTGATTCTAAGATTGTTTTCAGTAATTGAGTCTAGGAAATACAACAAATGGTGAACCAGCATGAGAAAGAAAGAGGAAAAAAGGGATTCATGGTCTCCTGAAAGTGGGGTTTGGGGTTTTTTTTTTATTTTTTAGGTTGTTTAGACTCATGGTTTAAATGTGCTGAGCTTCACTGCCCATAGCCTGTAAATTTGTTGAAATGTCAATTTGAGACAGCTGATGGCTAACTTGTGCTTTCTCTCTTTTACAGTGCTCACACCTCCTCCCCCGTTGCCACCACCAATACAGGGATATGCCTTTAAACCTCCTCCTCGACCAGATTTTGGCACTTCTGGGAGAACAATCAAACTGCAGGCCAACTTCTTTGAAATGGACATTCCTAAAATAGATATCTACCATTATGAGTTGGATATAAAGCCAGAAAAATGTCCTAGGAGAGTTAACAGGTAATGCTGTGCTTTGCCTTTCCTCAATTTATTTGCAGTCTTGTTTTTCTTTGAAAAAGCTGGAGCCACATGCCCTCACTGATGTCTGGGAAGATGTCTGGCTTTAGTCAGTGATTGTACTGATCACTTCTAAGTTTGCATATCCATCAACAAGATATGCATATCCTTTTTTTTTTTTCCCCCCTCCAAATCTTTACTTGGATTGAATTTGTCAGAATCTTAAGGAGCTGCTGATCGAAGCCACTGGTGACAGATGGATAAACTGTATTAGCTCTTTTGAAGCTGGGTCAGTATAAGCCAGCTTGATGAACATGATTTAGTATTGCCTGGTTAACTATTGGAGTGTAATTGGCTGA
>NW_008246063.1:3185868-3215986 GCF_000691975.1 Corvus brachyrhynchos
TTCCCCGCTGTCCCTACCCACAAGGGGAGGCAAAACCCATTTATTTGTGGGAGAGGATTGTGGAGTTACTAAAGCATGTAAGAAATTATCCTTCTTCAGTAGATTCTATGTAAGGGAAAACTATGCTCCTGAAACAGATAGCAAGGTGAAAACACAGATCAGTTGGCCAGCGAAACAAGCAGCCAGGGCTTGAATTTGGCATCTGTACCTTCTTAGTCAGTGTGCAACTTCATTGACTTGAAAAAGAGCTCCATTGCCAGAAGTGAAACTTGAGAATGAGACTTGGCACCAACTGGAAACCACAAGTGTCATCATCATAACTGCATCTTGACTGTAGAGGATCGGAATGGTCTGTTTATATCTTCAAGAGCAAAGCCTTTCCTTGTTGAAAAAGGTCACATGGGTGGAATATGCAGTCATGAGAATGAGCAAAGTGTAGAGTCAAAAAACGCAACCCGAAAGCCACGGTTTTCCTAATGTGAATTACTGAACCCGAGGGCATTCTTCACTGTTGCACTGAGGAGTTGGTAATGAGTGTTTTCACAAAGCAGCATCGCTGTGCTTTTCTGCCCTGTTTTTTTTTTTCCTATGGTGATCTATTATAAGTTTAATTTTTCAGCTAGTTGAAAAGTGAGGTTAATTTTAAAAGCAAACACCATTGCTAAGTGTATGAAGCTGAACTCTTTTCTTGCCCAGTTTTCTTGCTGATTTCACTGAGATGCCCTTTCTGCATTGGAGCACTGCAAAACACTTGGAGCAGTCACTTTTTCATAGTGGGAGCCGTGAGAGCTTTGCTTTCCTTAACTGATATTCTTGCCATCACTCCAGCCCTGCCAGCTGCTGCTGGCTGATCCCGATGGCCTCTGCTGCTCCTCTGGGAGCCAAGTGCTGCACAGCTTGTGTGTCTTCTGTGTGATCACCTCCCTTACAGTCTAGTGTATGGGTGCTTGCCATAAAAAACTAAAGCAGTTTTTCTCACTGGAAAGGCAGATTCTGTTCAGTAGCAAGGTTTTTCTCCAATGCCAGCTAATGACTTGCTCTGCTTTGTCAGGTTAGTCACTCCTCTTTTGTGCTAAGAGGAGCAGGTACACAGATCTATGCAGATTAAACACCTTTTGCAGTAAGCAGAGATGCCATAGATGCATTCAGCAGTGGTGTGTTGGATGTTTCTCAGTGCAGTGTGGTGAGAATACAAGTTGGATTCACTTACTGAAGTGTGTTATATTTATTTCTTTTGAGTGCTTACTGCTCTGTGCTGTAGATGTATCTGCACTCACCTGCACCTGGGTTTTTGTGAGCTGTGACCTCTTGGTCCTGTGTCTATACCTGTACTTCTGTGTGTGCTTATATATAAATACATATATATAGGATTATGCAGGATGCACATCTCCAATTCTGGATTATGTTTTTTTTACAGCTGGCTTACATGTTTCTAGTATTTTGGTGATATAATTCGCATGTATACAGTAAGTGGTTTTTATCATTACTTCATATGTTGTAACCTCTAGAAAGGAGAGAGGGAGATGTTATTTTTTGCTCTACTCCCTCATCTGTACCAGCTTTGTTCTTCAGTTTTATTCCAGCTTGTACTGTGACCCTGCAGACCCCACTGCAGGGTGTATCCACTGTACATGCGAGTTCCACACTGAGGCATGAGCTGAAGCAGGACTGGAAAACACACAGCTGGGACAAAGTGCTCCTGAATTAGTACAGTCTGGCTACAATTTTGTACATGTGGCAGAAAGGCCAGATACATTTGCGTAGTTGAGCAGTCAGAGTGGGCAATGTGAGTTTGATTCTGCACTATGGGTGCTCTCAGTTTAATTTTTGAGGACTTGTGCAAGGTGAACTCTGCCTGCAGTCGCCAGCCCAGGGTTCTTGGTGAGCTTGCATGAGCTTGGTAGAACAGTAGTCCCAAAGGGCTGAAGTTAGTGAAGTGGTAAATAACTCTTCTTTTAACTTCACATGTAGAAAATAGCTTTTTTTTTATTAAAATATCTCCACCCACAGCTGAGAAGCACCGTTGCTAAATGTGGATGTGGTTTGAAGCTTGAAAACATTAATTAAGTGGAAGTGTTCATTTTTTATATAAAGCAGTTTACAATCAGAAGAACTTGCTCAGGAAGAGAGTGGGGTTTCCATTCTCAATCTTAAACTCAAGGTTGAAAAGTACCTACTTCCTCCCACCCTCCCAGTTACGTACTTGTTCAGTAAGATACTCAAACCTGAGGCAGATATTACTGGGTCATGTTTGATTCATGCTTTGCAGGAGGTCAGAGTTTCTTTCAGTGGGTACATCTTACTTTAAGATAAACCCTGGGACACAGCAAAGAAATTGCCAATTAAAACAGTCTTAATTCTCTTCTTGAATGAGTTCAGTTTCATCTCAGATTTTGCAGCACTGTAGTACCTACCTGAGTGCTGGGTTAATCACCTTGCCAAGTCAGGGTGCATGAAAGCATCTCTGCAGCATCTCTGAGCTGGTGGTTGTCAGCAGTGCTGGAGGAACAGTGGTTTCCTTCCTGTGTCACTTTAACCTCTTAATGCCCTTTTGCCCCTGGCTGTATGTTAAGATTGCGACTGCTGATGGATTTTGGGTGTTACAGGTAGCCTGAAGGATATCTCTCTGGGATATTGGGAACAAAAGACCTTTGGCATCAAAGGGTGTTATTATTCCAACTGACCTCTCACTGGCTGCTGAACTGCTTTGGATGACCAGTGTGTAAACACTGTGGTTTGACAAGAGCTGTGTGAGTGGTTTCCCCATTCATACAAACATGCAACTTAATTCCAGCTACTCTTAAATGAATGTGTACTTTTAATATCCACAGGTCCCACTGAATGCACATACCCAGTTTTGTTGGATGGATCCCAGTTTTGTTGTGTGTATGAAAAAAAAAGCATTTAAAAGTTATTTTCCTCAGTGAGCTGCAAAACGTTTCACTGTCATTGTTGGCATAAACTGTTGTCCTGGCACTGGGGCTGTAAGCTGGGATAATGATATTTTTGAAAGCTGCTCAGGCTACTGAGCCTTTGGTCCAAGGTCCTCTGCAGAAAGGGCTGTGGGACGGGGGAGCTGAAGCCCCAGGGTCTACCATACACCTGTTTTGAGCTTGAGAGAGCACGGGCTTTCACTTCACCACTTCCAGTAGGTCACAGAAAAGAGGAAGGAAAGTTTAAATCTGAAAAAAACTAAAAACAGCAGCTTTAAGAAAACAGTCTGAGAAAATGTTACTTTCAATTCAGATCAGTCCGACAAATCTTGCCTTTAATAGACAGAAGTGGACATCCCTTTCAGTTACCTAATGCCTCTATTGGTAAATATTAGTGTTAGTATTGGTCTGCTACTTAACATTCAAAGTAAAAAGTTGGATTAACTTAATCTTTTTGCATTTTCAGAGAAATAGTGGAGCATATGGTTCAGCACTTTAAAACCCAGATTTTTGGGGATCGCAAGCCAGTGTTTGATGGAAGAAAAAACCTTTATACAGCTATGCCACTTCCCATTGGGAGAGATAAAGTAAGTTTTAAATAGAAAAATTTCTAGAGGTGTGGTTATTTGCAGAATATTTGCAATAACTAATAGAAACTGATTCTGTTTCTGATTTTCTATTTCTGGAATAGATGTCTGTATTGTTGCCACTCTGCTCAGGGTGTGCTTTACCAGGACACAAGTGTGAGCTTGTTGCTATCCCAGTGGTCACTCCCTTTTCTATATCACTTCATTCCTCCCTCTCTTTCTCCCCACTGGTGTGGTTTCTACTGCTTTGGGGAGCTGGATCAGTCCCAGACAGCACACAAGCTCCAGAGTGGCACTAGGGAGAAAGTGAGAGCACTGTTAAATTTGGGAGAGAGAGGGAAAATGCTGCTTTGGGCAGCAAGAAGCTGTTGTGTCACCTCACTAATCTCATCAAGGCCCACTCTAAGCTTATTCTCACTATCAGTAGCTGAAAGAAGCTCCTTCATCTCTCTGCTGCTTGTGTTGGAACCTCTCCTCCCTAATCCTTTATGACTGAGAGCCAGTTTACACCGAACAGGTTAAGACCTGCAATCTTTGCCCCGGGGCAGCTGGGGAGGACTTGGGTTTTGTTTGCCAGCTCCGGTGGCGTGGTGACCTCTTTGGGCACTGGTTGTGGCTGCTCCTGTGCCCATCGACTGCTGAAGTGGAATGGACTCTGTTAGAACATGCTAACACACAAGCCTTAGAAAATAATTTAGTCTATGCACCTGTGATCTAATACCAGACTGAATTTTCTGTGCCTTTTTTTCGTTTAGGTGAGTCCCTGAGGGAGGGCACAGTCATTCTTGTTGGTACTACAGTAGTTCCCTTCTGCTGTGGGTTACACACAGTTACAGAGGAGGACTGTTCTACCTCATAAGAGTTGATTGCAACTTAAGTAGACAAAAATAGAATGTAAGGGGAAAAGGGAAATACAGAGAAATGTGGAAACTGGGAACCACTCAAGCCCTCTGAAATTCAGCAGCTGTGAAATAGTTCAGACTGGTCTTTGCTGCCTCATATTGGATGCCTGTGCTATGCTTGACAGAGTTAATAGGTCTATCTGAATCAAGCTCTTAATCTCCTATGTGTAATTTTTATTTTCCCCCAGTCTAAGTGAATGCCATGCAGTAAAGGTCAGTCTCTACTCCAGTGTTAATTATTTTTCGTTAACTGATAAGGTAATGTCTGGGAAAGCTATAAAGGAATAATTAAAAGTCTTAGAGATTTTCTTCCCCTTGCTTTCACGTACAATATTCCAGTTCCTACAGGTTTGGCACACAAGATTGCAAAGTATTTGCCGAAGGTGGAAGGATACTTGATGAGAGTCCCTTAGGGGTTTAAACAACTCTGGATGCATGCAGAGTTGCCTTATACTTTACAAGCTATGGATGAGTAACAATAGACATTATGACAAGTTCTGCATTTAATAAGTAAAGTTAAGTAAAAAATGGTTTATCTATAGAGGATGAACAGGGATCAAGTTAATTCTCAGATCTAATGAGACTTTATGAGATGCAAGTTGATCCTACTTGCTCTGCTAACTATTTTGGGTGGGACAGAGTTAACAAAATCTTCAAAGCAGCCTTTTCCCAGGTGTAGGTTACAACATTCATTTGCACAGACACAAAGGAATTGGGGCATCAAGAGCATTTCCTGCTGGCACACTGTCCCTACACCTCAGTTTTACCACATATAATTTAGTGTGTGTGGGCTGTAAAATCCAAAGCATCAGGAATGGAGTCCGATTTGGTCATCAGGCACAGACAGAAGGAACATCTCATCATTCCCAATCATGCCAGAGCAATGCTTATTTGGAGTGGTCACTGAGGAGAGTGTTTGTAGTGGAGTTTATCATGAGGGTAGTTCAGGTGGTTTCATCTGTGGCTCACATTTAGGCTCACTTTCAGTAAACTCCTAATTTTTCCCTGTTTCCCATGGGTATAGGGCTTTCTCAATTGTTCTGCTCTACATGTATTAGTGTTACCCTGGAGGAAGGAGCTAATAGAGATAAATCTTGAGCTGTTTTAAATCAGACGTGGGGAAATTTAGCTTAATGAAGGGAATTTTTACATGGTGCTAAATTGGTTTAAGCATGATTTAAACCACTATAAAGCTTGTAGGTATTAGGACTTTCCTCCTGCATAATTAGATTAGGTTTCTTTGGTGGGTTTTTTTTTTGACTGTTCTGTACATAACAAATGTAGCAAGTTTACTGCACATCTGATTACATTTAGGATCGTATTGAAAAGATTCATGAACATACAGTGATTAATCTAAGAGGAAGATCTTAATTTACTTGCAGTATACATTGGTAATGGAAGAACTGATGCTAAACAGAGAGGGCTGACACAAAATTGCCAAGGTTTTTTCCCCTCCTATTGCTCTTTTAAGTTAATTAATGCACTCTGTCCTCATCTCTTGTTGATAGTGGTTGTTCTGTGCTCGTATTTTTGTCCTTGCTGACAGCTCTGCTTTTTTTATAACTTTTTCTTGTATAGAAACACTTCTCCGCTTTGCTTTTATGGTTATCACATCTCTTTTCATTCTTTCCTTATCGTACCTTATTTTCACTCTTTAACGTTTTCATTTTTTTTTACCTTTCAGAACAAATATGGAATGTGTAAATATTAACATGATCTTTTCTTACTTTTTACTTGTACCCATTGAGAAGAAGGAAGTGTTTAGGACCTTGCCAGGGTAGGAAGATATTAACAGTCTCCTCTTTCCTTGTAGGCTCTACACAGCAAACCCAAGTCACCTCTAACAGCAGCTTTGTATTCAATTCTTGCTCTACTTTTGTATTTCCCTAAAACATCCTTTTACAGTCAAAAACTGGAATTTAATTTTACCTGAACTTGGAAGTTTTCTCACCTAGCAAGATTCAAGAGCAACTGATGTATCTTAACCTACATCTTAATTAGTCTTTTATTAGAAAAACAGTAATTACGAATGAACAGAGCAGCAGTTTGATACAGAAATCCTACGTCTATTCTCTTTTCCAGAAGGAAAATGTTAATCCTGTCTGTGGCCACAGACTTGGTCCTCTGACTTTGTCTTTCTGAAGTACTGCTAAAGACTCTGCACATGACAGAAGCAGAGCTCATTCCTACATCCATAGTTTGTTGTTAATCTGTTTTCCTCTGAATCCCTGGGAGGGAAAAGCTCTTGGATTAATAGAGAAAAGGTACATTGTATGCTCAAAGCATGATAAAGTAATCATGTGATGTTTCATTTATTTTATGGAGAAGAAGGAATACTAAGAATTCCTCAGAAACACATGGTCAGGTTTGATCTTTATAATTTTTAAGCAGTGATACCTTGATTTGTGTGACTCATTCAGACCCCATCAGCTTCAAGACCTATTCTTTTTAAGAATGGCTTTGACGTTTTTCTACAGGCTTAATGATTTTTCATGTCCTGACAGTAAAATCCCTTTCATTTAGCTCCCTTAGCTGCAAAATTGTCAACTCTGTTGCAGTTTAGCAGTGGGTCTACAAGGTAGCAGGTTAGTAACTTTTTTTTTATTTGGGGATAGATAATAAAACAAGTCTTAAATTTTGCTTTAGGGTTTATCCCTAATAGTAAAGGAGATAGTAAAATTCCCATCTAAAACTACTTTGTCTTAATTTTTTCGTGTTTTGCTTACTTTGTCAAACATGAATGTGTTACTGTGTCCTCAAAAGCACAGAGTGGGATAAATAAAATATTACTGAGAGACGAAAAATTCTGATTAGCAGTGCTTAAAAGTATATGTGAACTTTTGGATGTGGGATGTGGATTAAGGACTTTTTTTTATATTTTTGAGATTTTTTTTTTTAAATAGGGTGAGATATTTAATTATTAAAAAAAAAACCAAAACAAAACAGGAAAGTTGTATTTAAACCTTACTTATTTGAGCAGTAACTCTTAATTCAACTCATTTGGAGTTAGACCCAGCAGCAAAACTGGTCTGGGCCAAATTCAGCAGTCACATCTCTGCTAAAGTTAACTGGTGTTTGCAGTTGGGCACCTGGAAGAGATCCTGGGCCTTTTATTTCCACCAGGGACCACCTGCAACACAGGTTCCTTTTCATCTCCCATTCCATCATAGTGAAGGAGTTTTGCAAATTGAAAACAGAAGAGGAAAAAAAGTAAAATTAAATCCTTTCTTTAGGTTAAGGGCACCATAGTGGTTAATAGTCAGATGAGTTGTGTATTAACAGTACTGGGAATAAGTATAGAATGGTTGGGATGGGAAGGCACCTTAAAAGCTGTCCTGTTCCAAACCCCTGCCATGGGCAGGGACACCTTCTTGCTCAAGCAGGAATTCTGAAACTTGATCTGGAGGAGAAGTTTAAAGGAAAATGCAGGTCAGGTGCAACAGACATCTTCCATCTGCTGTAAATGAGATGCAAGTTGAAGACTTTTTGATGGTCTGGTGGAAAAAAAGACTTCATGGAAAGCTTCCAGCATGTGTGAGCTGAAGACCTGTCCCTTTCTTTGCACAGCTTTCAGTAGGGTTGACCTTCTGGGCCAGACTCTCAGCAGTGACCCCACGGTTAGACTCAGCTCCCAGTGCTCTCCCACAGCTGTGCAGCTCCTTCCTCCGCTCGAGTCTCCCTGGGGAATGGTGTTTGTGCTAGAGGAGAGATGCAGCTGTAATCTTAATTTTGTGTGCCTACAGTAGATGGTCAACTCATTTTTGGGGGCACACGGGAAGGCTTCTTATTTGTGTTTTATATTTCTTTCCTATTTTTGGACTGAAGAAGCAAATTGCTGAAGAGGCCAGATGTTTGCAGATATTAGTTTGCTGTTAGCCACCTATTATTTTTGCTAATTACAGTTTGCCTGTTAAGTGGATGCCTTTTATATTTAAATTGCAAACTCCCTAGCAGGGGAAAATACAAGGTTTTTGTTTGTATCCAGCACAAAGGATACTCTGATCTTGGTATTTCCTGTAGTCACTCCCAGACGTTCTGATCATTTCAGACAAGCCTTGATTTTAGTCGGCTTAAGAACTTTGGTGCTCAGACTTTCTTTGTTTTAAGAAAGAGGAGAAATCAGCATTACAAATAATTCCAAGTAATTGGCTGAAGTAATTTACCACAATGTAGTTTGCCACTGTTTTTTAGACAAAAAATTCAAAGTAGGGTGTACCATGGGAAAGAAGTGCCCCTGTTTCTTGCCTGTACCATCACTGGTACTTGTGTTGTAGTTTATTCTTTCTTGGGTATTTAAAAGTAAGAATTTCGGCTTGGTAGGTTTTGTGGTATTTTTGTTTTATTTGGGGGGTTGGTGATTGTTTTTTGGTTTTGTTTTTCTATTGCCTGTCTTCTCTTGTTTGAACTGTGTGTTCAGCAGTAGTATGTAGAGCACTCTGGTGCTCTCGAGAGCAAATACCAGAAATTCATGAATCTTGGCAGGTGGTGACAGCCCATGTTTTATTTTAGGCATGCAGGAACTGACACGAGTGGTGATGCACTGGGACATGTTAGGGATCTGAAATCAGGTTATCGGATCTTCACCGAGACCTCCCCATTGATCCAAGCGCCTCCAAATTCCAGTGTTGCCTCACAGAGGGAGAGAGATGCCAGCTGGGAGGCACTCCAGGCTTCTGAAATACCCCTTTGGGAAGATGTAGCTGTAAAAAGAGGCTTTACCTAATGTGTGCTGTTGCTTCATCATTGCTTTTTGTCTCCTCCCCTGCTTCGTGGCGCTGTTCAGAAGAATCCATTGTCCCTTCTGAGCCCCTTCCATTTTCCCCCCTTTCAATGGAAAGAATCATCTTGGTTTGTTGTTTGGTATTGTTGCAGGTGGAGCTGGAGGTCACACTGCCAGGAGAAGGAAAGGACAGAATATTTAAGGTGGCTATAAAGTGGATGTCCTGTGTGAGTTTGCAGGCTTTACATGATGCTCTCTCTGGTCGGCTGCCGAGTGTCCCATTTGAGACCATCCAGGCGCTGGATGTAGTGATGAGGCACTTGCCTTCCATGAGGTGAGGGGAAGACTTTGATGTGGTTTAGGTGTGATGTGAGTGCTTTGGTGGCTCTTTGGGTAGGAGGTGCTCCCATAGACCAGCCACAGTTGTGGCCGTGTGGCAATGGCAGGCTCAGGCAAGAGACAGTCAGTGCTTTCCTGCTCATCTGGTGGAATTCGGAACTTCCAGCCTGGACCCAAGTCCCTTTCCCCAGAGGTTTTCAGACTGGGCCCATGTTTGTGTGCTCTCAGGTCAGGGGGGCTCTGCTATCTCCCTCTTTCCTCTGTAGCCTTGGAGAAGGAGGCTCTCCCCAGGTGGGAAGTGCTTGGAGGCTGGTAGACGTGGAAGGGTGGTTTTAAGACAACTTCTTACCCTGTTCCTGTGTGTCCTTGGACAGATATTTACTGCCAATTTTGTATAAACGTTACCATGCTAGGGGGGCATTAATGTCACCCCCTGTGGCTATTTTGATAGGAAAGAAAAGCTTGAAAATTATTTGGTTTGTTTTCCAAGTGGGACCCACAGCATTTTCAGTCATGCCCAGGAGATAACTGGGCTTAATTCTGCTGCCATAGAACAAATCACTTAAGACCACTGTGCAAATGATATTCAGTTAGAAGCTAAGGAACAAAGTTTAGTAGGGCTGAACTTTCCCATATCGAAGCTCTCAACAGGTAATATGAGTTAAGTATATGTAAATGACTTTAAATAGCCTTATAGTATGTTGACTTTACCCTCAAATTAAGGATAAAAAAAGTAAAATTACTTTAATCAGGTTTTACAGCACAGAAAACAGCCCAGACTGTCAGATACCTTTGTTCAGAGGAACACATTGGCTCTTGATATGATTTGTTTGCTATTAAATGTGAAGTACTTAATTATCAAGATGAAAGATGGATCAGAAATACTTGTTATATCACTTATTTACCCTCACATAATGTCTATAATTCAGAGTATGGGGAGAAATGATTACATTGGTATTTTAATAGCAGAGACTTTTAATTCTTTTCTTACGGAAGCCCAGCTGAAGTTATTAATGCTTTTCTGTTGGAATTAGTAGATATGTTAAGGGGTGTACTGAAAATAAATTTAAACTTGAGTAGTAGCCTATTTCTTACAGTAACAAGCTGGATTTTGAGAGGTGTAACCTGAGTCCTGCCAAGAATCTCAGATTATTGGTAATTTTAAACACTGACATTTCTGTGCTTTTCGAAAAGGAATTTCCATTAGTTACGGCTTTATTGCAATTTTTGCTTTAGTTTCCTGATGTGGGTTTATTTGCTTTCTTGCAGGTATACTCCTGTGGGGAGATCTTTTTTTACAGCATCAGAAGGGTGCTCGAATCCTTTGGGTGGTGGCAGAGAAGTTTGGTTTGGCTTCCATCAGTCAGTCAGACCTTCATTATGGAAAATGATGTTAAATATTGATGGTAGGTAGTACAAAATGTTTTCTTGTTTCTTCTTGCTCCTTAATGGAAAGGCAAAAATTTAGCTCCATTTGTTTTGTTGGATTTCTTGAGAATTTCCTCTGTATTGTTGTAACACATCATTAATGTTTTTGTCTGCAGTGTCTGCAACTGCATTTTACAAAGCACAGCCAGTTATTGAGTTTGTCTGTGAAGTTCTGGACTTCAAAAGTATTGAAGAACAACAAAAACCTCTGACAGATTCCCAAAGGGTAAAGTTTACCAAAGAAATAAAAGGTAATAAATTATATAAAGCTGCTTTATTCTGTCTGATGTGTTACCACTGCATTTTAAATATTTTCCACAGCAGTTGCCTTATTGGGAGACAAAAATTTCATATTTTTCGCTTTTGAAACCTATAAGTAGTGCCAATTGCAGTTTCATGGCAGATATTTCAGTTCCTAATCTGATGATTCTAAATGTTTACAAATACTGGGATTTCATGCTTTTTTAATTACCCAATCTTAATTTTTTCTAGTTATTGATGTCAGGGTTTTCATATTCCAGATTTTACTTATAATTTAGCAATGTGTTTTTGTCTACTTAGGCATCTGTCCTGCATATACTCTTCTGGAAGTAAATTAGAGTTATTCTAGTGTGTAGTGTCTGAATCAAAGAGGAGGAAGAAATCTTACTGGTTTTGTTCACTGAAGGTTTCTTCTGCAAAATGAAGATCCTTCCTTCCCGATATTCCTGGTAGAAAGCAAGCAACTTTAAAAACTCCATAAATCCATCCTGCACCTTCCTTTTGTGTTTCCAAAAAATGTCAACAAAATTATCTTTGCCCAACCAGAAGTTAGCAAGGAAAGTATAAATAAATCTTGAGTTTGCATTGGTTGTAAATGTTTTGAAAAAATAATCAGGCACCAAATTGCTTCACTGTGGCCTCGTTCCCATGAGCTCCTAGAGAGGCTGTTTGGGGATTCTGCTCCACCCACACCCCCAGTTCATTAGCTCAGGCTCAGTTGCAGGAGTTGGAGGTCTTACAGACACTGTATGTTTAGACAGAAAGTATAAACAAGGGGTTTTGTTTCAAGGATCTTTCCCCGTCCTGGGCTTCCTTAGAGGTACAGAACTGGAATTTGCAGAATGTGCTCAGCGTCATCAGTGAGCTCTGGGGGCTTTGGGATTTCTTCTTGGCTCTGAAATTCTGGGTTGAACTTTGGCTGAAGCTCAGGAGTTTGAATTTTAAGACTGTAAATTGCTTTTTGAGTTCTGTCCGGGCTGCTGTTAGGGGCTAAATAGAATGGCTTTACTACACTGTTTTACAGGTCTTTTGTAGCAGTTTAGGGCTGACACCTTGATTTTGGAAAAATGGTGATTTGTGCTTTCTAATTTTTAGGTCTGAAGGTGGAGATAACACACTGTGGACAAATGAAAAGGAAGTACAGAGTGTGCAATGTCACCAGACGACCAGCAAGTCACCAAACGTAAAGTATTTTCCTACCTTTTAAGCATATGCTTGATCTCAGGCTGGAAAAATACCTTGCCTGCCTTACTGAGGTGGGAAAAGTTGCCTTGAAAAGTGATGCTTTCTTTGGTTAATACCCTTAAATATACCTCAAAGGATTTTCCCAATTTTGCTGTTCTTTTTGTTCTATTTTTATACTGTAATGAGTATCAGGGCATTTGAACCAATTGCTTTGGTTTAGATCTGGGAGGTTTTTTTTGGTTGGCTGGGGATTTTTTTCTGTCATTTATGGATTTCTTCAAAATTGGAAGAACAGGGTGTCCTATATGTAGCCTAAAGTTTCCCACAACAGGAGTAGAAAAGTGGTGCCAGCTGGGATTGGCTTCCTAATGTTGCTTATTGGCAATCTATTTTTCCTCTGGAAAAAGTGTTTCTTTTTAATCACCAGCCCAAAATTTGCAGGTAACTTGAATATGGAGGCATTGACTCCCATTTTTAAGGAAGTAATACAACAAACAAAACTGATATCAGCTTTATACAAGAAGATAACGGCTCAGTATCTGAATCTGGTGTTTAATTGCTTGGGCTTTGTTTCATCCTCTTCCAATAGGCTTAACTTGTGCCCAGAAGTGTACTAAGGAACTGTGGGAAAGTATTTTGCATGGAGTAATAGCTGTTTTCATATTTGCTTTCCAACAGATTCCCACGTCAGCAGGAGAATGGACAAACAGTTGAATGCACTGTAGCTCAGTATTTTAAGGACAGGCATAAATTAGTTTTACGCTACCCTCACCTTCCATGTTTACAAGTTGGACAGGAGCAGAAGCACACATACCTTCCTCTGGAGGCAAGTAAACTCATAGAGAATTCTGGGGGCTGGGGGAAGGGGGTCAGAGGGAAAAAGGGTTCAAATGTTGGCCAATTGTTTTTTTTGAGCAGCCAAATGTTGAGAAATTCTGTAGTGCAACAGTGAAAGAAAAGCCAAAAAAACAGTTGGACTGTGTTTGTAATTTCCTTTCTGTGGGGATATTTCAGGTGTGCAACATAGTGGCAGGACAAAGATGCATAAAGAAACTCACTGACAATCAAACTTCCACTATGATTCGAGCCACTGCCAGATCAGCGCCGGACCGGCAGGGAGAGATCAGCAAATTGGTGAGTGTTGTGTCAGATGGGAGTCAGATGTAGGAATGGGCTTAATTTTGCTCGCCCTTAGCAGGGCCTGATGTGTTTGTGCACTGCACACAGGTTATGAGCTTGGCTCTGTATATTTTTACAATTTCAGATGCGGAGTGCGAGTTTCAACACCGATCCTTACGTCCGAGAATTTGGGATAATGGTCAAGGATGAAATGACAGACGTGACTGGCAGAGTCCTACAGCCTCCCTCAATCCTCTATGGAGGCAGGGTATGTCCAGTGGGTTCTGTACAGTCTGTGATGGCTTCCAGCATCAGCTGGAACTGGTAGTGGCCTCTATAATGTGTTTATTTTAAATTAATTGTGTTGTGTGCCATGAGAGAGCTGTCATAGGTGTAATGTTCGGAATTTACATTTAGGTTCTCAAAGTCCTTAAATGTATTGGCCATTTTGCATCTCCCTCAATTGCTGTTTTATTTCTGAAAGTAAAACTGGGTTAAAAATGCCTTTTTTTGCCTCAAACACTGTTACACTGTGTGTTGCAAGAAGCAGCCTGCAAATAGTGGTTCAAATCAATGTGTATGGAGAAGAACAATTTCAATTATCACTATATATATTTGAAAATATACCGAAATATTCCTGAATTTCTGTTTGGTTTTGAATATTCTGGGTGGAGCAACTGTGTTTAGGGCAGCTGTCTTAAGGTGTCATCTCTATCTGCATATCTTTCTCCAGAGTCATCCCTTCCTGTTGGAGTATTTACCCACAGGTTTTTATTTTACAATGGCTTTTCAGATCGCCTTTCTGACAGTCTTTCTCCTGTGATGTCTTTTAAAATAAGCTTGAGAAACAGGATTTTCCATCAGTTATATACTGTGACTTTTATGCAAGATGAAAGCTTTGATAACTGGGATAACTTCATTTGTGGAGGCTTTTGATGAACCTCATGCACTGCCAGCTGAATATAATTCTGTCCCTGTGCACAACAGACTCTGGTGCCTCTGTAACCCATCATGGGAGAGGATCTTGAGTCTTCTGCCTAAAATTCTTTGGACAACTCAGGCAAATTAGCTCAAACCTCCCTTCACTGGCAGGTTGAGGTACCCCAGGCCTGACCCTGGTTAGGGGAGTGCTTTCATGAACTATTCTGGCACCAGCAGGTTGGGGGAACTTAATGGCAGATGAATGTTGGAAAGTCCAAGTGGGGAGGTACTGCCTTCAGCAGACACAGCTCTTTGCAAGATCCATTATCAAATTCATGTGTGTGTCCTGAAAAATTCCCAGAAGTTTTAGCTGTTGCTGCTAGGTGAGTAGAAAGACATCATGGTAACTTGTCTAAAACGTCTATCAATATTTATTAATGTAATTAATATCACCAAAATTACTTCAGCTGCTTTATAACATCTCTTGTTCTCCAGATAATCCATCCCAGTAATATCTGCTTGGTGGGAGAAATAAAAGTGTTGGGCAGGGCCAAGTTGAATAACTGATCACCTTTCTCAGCTTGTTCACATTTTTTCTGGAGTTGTGTGAATGACATTGAACCAATATTTGCCTCTACTTAGTGATGTGTAAAATATTCACAGTACTTAAATGAACTTTTCCCCTTTGGAAAGTTCACTGAGCAGTTGTAAAGTCACGGTAGAAATTTAGGTTCTTGTTAATGTTCCATACCAAGCATGAATCTTACTTTCCATATATAAATACAACCAAAGGCAATGATCAGCAATAAAAATGAACAATGTGAGCTTTATTTTTCACCTGGCTAAGAAGCTGTCTTTCTACAGTGATAAAATGATTGTTACAAGATAGGATGGATGTTTGTTCAGGGGAGAGAATGACCTGAGAGTATAAATCACCTGCTGGTTGGGGGGAAATAGAAGCAAAGCTAATTTTTGTTTAGCATCAATCAAGTTTTGCATTAATGTTTAATTTTTACCTTCCACTTCCAGAATAAAGCAATTGCTACACCAGTTCAAGGTGTCTGGGACATGAGGAATAAACAGTTTCACACTGGAATTGAAATAAAGGTTTGGGCAATTGCCTGCTTTGCTCCCCAGCGCCAGTGCACTGAAGTTCATCTTAAGTAAGTGTGTTGTGTAAGATGGTGATTTTATCATTTGTTATGGATGTAAATGTCATGATTTCACTTATTTATGAAGAAAATATTTTTGGCCAAATTGTTTAACATATGGCAATACATCTTTAACAGTGCTTTCAAAGTTCTGTCTCTTTGTGTTTTGCATGATGCCAGTATGATTTCAATGCCAGCATCAGGAAATCCTCCAAATCAGACTTAACAAAAGCTGTTTGTGCTCTATGGCAGGTTTCTGAGCAGTGAGGCCATAGGATAGAGTTTAAGATAACTGAAATGATGTAATGATGGGTGTTTATCACTAAGTGTTTCTCAAGAGTCAGAGCTAATGTGTATTCTGTTAGGTTCCTTTCCTGGATATATGGAGTGGATTTATTCATGCAGAATTTCTTTAGAAGGAAAATTTTTCTCTATAACTTCTTCCCCTTCAGAGTTCCTGGAATGTGCAAGTTGAATGGCTGTATTTGCCACATCAGTAGGACTGGTTGTTCTGTTGACTTGAAGAGTTTGAATGAAACTTTCAGATTTGGTTTCTTTGCCTTTGGATGAGATGTGATTGTTCAAAGCCTATTGTTAAAAGTGACATCTGCCATTGGCTCAGGGAAGGTGTGCAGGCCCAGATCAGTGTCTGATTCCTTCTCTCACACGCAGCTGCTTTCCCTTCATGCATGGACAAGTGCAGCCTGTGGAGCTGCCCTGGCAGTGACTCACCTGCTCTCTGGGAGGTGAATGCAAGGCAGGGATTGCTCATGCCAGTGGCATTGCCACAGCAGTGTTCCTTCAGATGATTTGCCAAACAGCTTGGGAATTTTTCCCTAACAAGTGATGACCAAACAGTGAGAATCTTACTTTTTACTGCCCGTTGTGTGAGGAGGGGAAGGACTTGTTCTCTCCAGGCACATGTCAAGAACTGGGCTGCCATAGAATTTTCCCTTCCATGCTGCTTCTTGTGGTGGAAATGCTTTGTAAGCCAAGTTACTCACTTTTGAGAAATAGGCAGAAGTCTTCAAGATAATGAGCCAAAATAAAATTATTTGAATGGCTTAGAATGAGTCTGTGCTTACCATGAAAGGACATTGCTTCGTGCCCGGAAAATGGCTGCATCCCGTTCCACCTTGTGGCCTCTTGTTACGTCTTGTTGAGCAAGTTGGAACTCAAATGCTGTTGATTTACCAGAGTAAACACCTTCAAATGCCCTAAAAGTCTTCAAAATCGCCCTGCTTTACCTGTTGGGAGCAGGGAGAGAAACTTTCCTCATAGGCATTGTAGTTCCAGTTTAAAGGCTCAAACCCTGAGCTATTTTAGACTTGAATGTTGAAATCACAGAAGGGTTTGGGTTGGAAGGGACCTTAAAGATCATCTTTTTCCAACCCTCTGCCACGGGCAAAGATACCTTCCCCTATCCCAGGTTGCTCCAAGCCTCTTTCAGCCTGGCATTGAACATTTCCAGGGATGGGGAGATGTACTGCCACTGACTCTGCTATAGTGGGTGCTTGTTTTTCCGGAGGAAATATCCATTTTCTGCAAGGAGCCTCAGGCTGCAGGGCCGAAGCTCACAGCCTGTTATGATTCATGCAAGTTAACAATGGGTTTGGAAGAAACTAAATCTTCACACCCTCTCAGTCAGTGGCATCCTGTGGTGAAGATGAGTAACTTTTAAACACCTGTGGAGGGGCCACCCAACTTAATAAAAATGGGCTTTTATCAGTGAGCTAAAGAGGCTCACAGATGGAAGCCTCTGAAGAAGTTAGGTTGTCTTCATATCTGACCAATTCCATCAAAGGGTGACTTTTTTTGTACCAGCCTAGGAGAAGGTTTGCCTTTAGCTCCAGGATACACATTTTCTCTGGTATCTATGAAATTGTGCATTATTATGGATGCTGAAGCAATTCACTGAAACAATTGCTGGTAACTTGGTTGCTTTCCTCATCAAGAAAAAAGGGAGGAACTCCAGCCCTTTTTTTTGTGGTAACACATGGAAGAGCAGGCTGTCCCACATCGTAATTGTTACAGTCTTTTTGCAAAAAGTAGTTTATTCCATATTTCCCATAGAAATAAGGTAGAATTTTCTTTGGAAATGAGGTTTTTTTATTAATGGTGTTATTTATGCAGCATATTTCCCGTCTTTCCTTCAGTGACTACACAGGCACTGTCAATTAAAGATGCACTTGGGGTTAAATTCCCAGGTTTTTGGACAGCACAACTCTGCAAGTTTAACAGGATTGTTCCATTAAAAATAAGATCAAATATCAAGATGGGTTTTTACTACCTGATAATGTAATGTATTTGTTTGCATTCCTCAGGTCCTTCACAGAACAGCTGCGGAAGATTTCCAGGGATGCTGGAATGCCAATCCAGGGGCAGCCCTGCTTCTGTAAATACGCCCAGGGAGCCGACAGTGTGGAGCCCATGTTCAGACACCTCAAGAACACTTACACTGGGCTGCAGCTTGTCGTGGTCATTTTGCCAGGAAAAACACCAGTCTATGGTCAGTGAGTGGAAATGGTGCATTTCAGTCACAGTTCGTGTGGTTTTTGTGAAGTACCCAGAGGAGAGAGGTTTAATGCTGGTATAGCTCTACAAATTCCGGTTAGGGAATAGGCTGTAAATTAATTTTGTTATTTTTCTTGTGCTGCATGGTGCTTTATATTAAGCCCTAATTATTTTCATTATTTTTTCTATGCTTTTAATTTGCTTTTCCCTATTCTTCCTGCTGGTTGCATTTGAGATGGAGGTTGTGAGAAAGCCAACCCAGGGCTTTGGTGAGATTGACATTGATAGGTGGTGAATTAAAATATACTTAATAAAACTTGTGTGCTGAAAATTCCAAGTGACTGAAGAAGTAATGACTTCAAGAACTCTGTAGCTTTTAGAACATCTTTGCTTACTCACACAATCTCCCTTTGGCAAAAAGTGTTGAGTGAAGGAGATTTCTGTCTATTTTTCCTTTTATTTCAGTTTTTAAACTCGGATTGCGAGGATACAGATGCATGGAAAGTGAAAACTCAGCAAACTAAACTGTTTTTTGGAAAAAGTGACAATTAGTGCATTTTACATAGCATACACACATGGGTTTTAATATGTTTTGTATAAACCATGCATTTTTGTTTTAACCAGCTCTTCCTGTAGGCAGGACCACTTGTTTTCCTGTCCTCCCTCCCTCGTTTTTTCACTTACCTTGCCCAGCTGGAGCAGCATCCACTGTTTTTCTCTCATAGCTACATGGTCTCTTCTCTGGTGGATCAGATCTACCAAGCAGCTGCAGAGTTGTTTTATCCCATCCCTCACCAATTTAATATAGCACAAAATAATTTTCTTACTTTATTATTATCTCTTACAAGATGAAGAGAGATTAAGCAAGGAATCTTAAGGAAATAGTACCTTTTTCTTCCCCCTTGAATTCAGCCTTGCAAAGGAGGTGGCTCATCTCTAATTTGTACAATAGAAATTTGGTGCAAAATGACATTTTTGCTATTCCTGCTTGGCATTAAAAGGGAATTCTTTTCCTCTACTTAACCACTGAGAGGATGTGGTACCGCTCTCATCTTCTTTCCTTGTCATTATCTTTGATTACAGTTATTTCTGCCCCCTCTAATCATCTCTCCTTATTTTCTCCCTATGCTCTTCCATACCCTGCACTTCCTATACCCACAGTCTTGTCTTTTCTCTTCTTCCCACCCTGCTCTTTTCCCCCTCCTGTTGCCAAAGAGGGGGGTTCATCTTCTCTGAGCCAGTCTTGGAGCCTAGATTTCTTCCCAGAGTGTGAGAGTATGAGGCTCTCTGAAAGCCTTCAAGTCTCATTTTTATTGTTAACAATAGGATTTGATTTAACCTTTGGAATTGTACAGTATTGAATGAGTTTCTTGGGAGTTTTTATGGACCATTGTCTGCTAAACTGGCCACTTTTCTATGCAGGTGATAAACTTGCAGTGATGAACTGATGATAAAACTGCTTGGCTGAATATTACTCAGCACTTTACTGTTAGGTTTTTGTTGCTAGTCCAGTGTTTAATAATGCAACAAGTGCTCATCATCCTAATATCCACAGTACCCATATCATTAGGCAAAGCTGATGATATAATGCTACATTCTAAACTAAGAATTAATTTTAAAATTCTTAGTTAATATAAGTGAACAGTGCCTTTAGTTACTGCATTTAGGACCCAGTTAGGTGGAGCAGAGCAGACCTGGGGGGAGGTTCTGGATTTGGGGAGTAGGATTCATTGTGTTCCTTTAAGCTTGAGCACCACTTTGCTAAAACTCCAGGTGTAGTGAATTGGCATCAAGTTTAAGTCTCCTCCATTGTTTGATTTGCAGTTTGCAAATACTTTTTTCGGTTTTTCTCCATTCTGTAGCGGAGGTGAAGCGCGTTGGTGACACGGTGCTGGGGATGGCCACTCAGTGTGTGCAGATGAAAAACGTCCAAAGAACAACACCACAAACTCTGTCCAACCTTTGCTTAAAAATAAATGTCAAATTAGGAGGTGTAAATAACATTCTGTTGCCACAGGGAAGGTAAGTCATCTTTCAAAGGGGAAGAGGTTATTGTATTGCAGAGAGGGCGTGCGTCATGCTGAGATAACTGGGAGCTTTTATCTGCAGTCATAGCACTGTGGCTTAAGTGACTCTTCAGACAAACTCTGTTTTGGCTTCTAATAAATAGTCCTGCAAAAGTTAAGTTATGAAGACAGGAGAGGAATACTTGTTTCTGTTGAAATTTATAATAAAAGTATTGTTTTTACGATCTGACCACTGAAGTACACAGCTGTCACTAGAATGAAAAATCTCTAATACTCTGTTTGCTCTGAGTTTTCAGAAACAGAGACCATCTAGAAGAGTAGTGCCTTTTCTTTTGGTCCACATTCTTCTCTTTGAGACTCTTAACCACAGAGGAGATGTGAGCCTGCATCGGGCCCTGGACTGTGCTCTCAAAATTCCTGAGTTTGCTGGCTGTGGAGCCCACTGTCTCTCGGGTGTCCTCAACATTCAGTATTGCCATGAAGGTGGAGTATTGGGATGGCCCTAGATGTGCCAGGCCCCCCAATATTTCCCCTGTGCACCTGACCTTGTCAGGGTCGTTACCGTGCTGTCCGTCCCTTCCAAAAAGTGCCTCTAGTGCTGCCACTTCTCTCAGCTGTTGGATCCCTTCCTCAGTGGTCTTCCAGGGCATTCTGTGATGGTGCTCCTGCAGTCTGTCTCTCTGAACAATCCTCTCTCTTACATTCATTAAAAGTCCCTCCCAGAGAGGAAGGGGTCCTGGCTGCCTCCCGAAACCTGATCAATACTTGAGTCCTGGGTCAAGGATGCTTTAGGTGGAACCTGGACAGTTGTAATCTCTGTTGGTTCCATGGCTGCACCATCGGACTTTCCCTCTTTGAGGCAGGAAGAGGGCTTCCCACCAGCTGAGGAAGAGTATTCCCTCAGCACCCAGCCTGTCTCCTCCTATACCCCCATCCAGTCTGGGTGGTTCATTTCTAAGGTGGACTGTGGGGCAGGATCAGGCTGTGGGGCAGTGTCCCTGGCCCCTGTGGCCTGCTCCTGGCCAGCATCCCTAGTCTCTGGGGTAGGTGTCAGGGTGGTTACCCAAGACAATCCCACCTTATCTCTAAATGCTAAATAGATTAGGCCTATCAGCAGCACCAGCCATTGTATGGTATCATGAGCATCTAGAGAAAATTTGAGTGCTTCAAAAGCTGGTGGAGTGCGTCCAAGCAAATGGGTGAAGGATTGGGGAAAACCCCCCCTGTATTGCTTCCTCACAATGGGTACCATTATTAATGAAACCCCAAAGACAATCTCCTCTGTGATACTCATTCAGCTATGTGCCCACGTTCCAGAGGAAGTTTAAAATCCATGAATTCCTCACCTTATTGACCCATAGTGCAAAGTGTAGCCTTAGTCAGAGGACCCATGTTTAGATAAGGAGCTGCAAATGGCAAAAATGTAGCCACAACCATGTGCCACCTGAAGCAGGGTAAGCTGGACCACATGGTGCTGCCTAACGAGGTTTCTATATTCAGCAAACAAAAATTAGGTTACCCAGGAACCGTTACTCCTTTTTCACCCTTTCCTCTCAGTGCCCTCGAGCCCCACATTGGGCACCAAAAACTACTGGTTTAAGAGACAAGTGTCTGCCAAAGAAAGTGGGAACCTTCCTGGAATGGAAAAGATGACCCCCTCACTCCAAATTACTGTAACTTTGAAATTACGGGGGCTTTCAGGCAAAGATATGGGTAAAGCAATAACAGTTCTTTACCACTATATATATATGTTATATATATATATATATATATATATGGACAAACAACCAACAGTAACAGCAGTAACAAAAAAGCCCCAAACAACAGCAAAAAATTAACAGAATTCCAAGACACCCAGCCATGTTTTTTGTCTCTTAAGTACAGTCTATTCATCATCTCTTAGGCAACAAATGGGAAGAAAATTCCCTGAGAGAAAACTCCAAATTACTGTAACTTTGAAATTACGGGGGCTTTCAGGCAAAGATATGGGTAAAGCAATAACAGTTCTTTACCAATATATATATATGTTATATATATATATATATATATATATGGACAAACAACCAACAGTAACAGCAGTAACAAAAAAGCCCCAAACAACAGCAAAAAATTAACAGAATTCCAAGACACCCAGCCATGTTTTTTGTCTCTTAAGTACAGTCTATTCATCATCTCTTAGGCAACAAATGGGAAGAAAATTCCCTGAGAGAAAAAAAAAAGAAACAAGAAAAAAAATGCCTAATCCCCAACGTTCTCAAGATTTCCTGTATGAAATTGTGTTATTGAGGAATAGAGTTGAAGCTTAAAACTTGTGCTGTAGTGCTTTGGTGTTCCTCTCTAGGTGCCATGGTTTAATATCTTAACCTAAATATTTGTTTAAAACTTTCAAGCACAGTTTTAAAAAAATGTACTTTGCAAATAATGACTTTGATACCTACAAGTTTTGGACTTCCTTACTAAGACTGTTTTTTATTTGGAAAAAAAATTTTTATTCATAGGTTCTGAATATGTCCACAGTCCTTCAATTTTCTTAGATGCCTTTTGTTACTAAGGGATCAACCTTTACTCCTTTCCACGATCCAGTTAATAAAAACTGCAATTCTGAAAGGTAGAAAAAAACTAGATACATTTTTAAACTAATTTGTAATTAAGAGCTACAATTAGCTATGCTTTCAAAATCTGCCTAAGTATTTAGCATGAGAACCTTAATCAGGATTTTTAATTACTGCCACAGGACAAGTGACCAACTCTGATCAAGTGCAGTTGTTGATGATTCACTGCAGGAGTACAGAGTACTGTTTATTTGAGTTTTAATGTGCTTTATTAAGCATAAATCTTGCTGCTCTTACAAATCTCCCTTCTCTTTGCCAGACCCCCAGTATTCCAACAGCCTGTCATATTCCTTGGTGCAGACGTAACTCACCCACCAGCTGGGGATGGGAAAAAACCTTCCATTGCTGCAGTGAGTAAATTGTGTCCTGGTCTTTCACCCCAGCTCCCTCCTGCTGCTCAGCTCTAATGCATTTTATTGCTTTCAGTCCTTTTGTGGCCCATTGCATCTGATTGCCTAATTACAGCACTGTAAATTATTTTTCTGCAGGAATTTAATGAAACTTCAGAGAGCTTGCTCTGATGCTAATTACTTAAATGTGTATATTAGCTTGTAAAATTCCAGAGCTGCTGATACACAGAGGAGCTTTTCTGGGAGCTGATATTTATCAGCAGCCTGTAATGAGCTGGTGCATGTTTTAATCTGCTTCTTCAGCACTTAGAAATGTTCAGAATTTCTTCATTGCTGATAAGGAACTAGGCTGGCTCAGTTGTGGTTTCTGGGGACTCACGCTTCCAGAAAACACAAAATGTGCAGTAATCTGTTGGAAATGTACTTCTGAACTACAGGGAATGGTCTTTAGTTTGTGTTATGTAAACACCAGTAGTGGCTACTCAGGGTTGTTTAATAATGAAGATCTTTGGTGATGTTATGCATCTGTTTTAAAAAATTACACCTGTGTGTCCAGAGAAAGCCAGGTGGAGATATGATCAGTGCTGGCTTTAATTTTTTTTGTCTGTTTATTTTTAAGTCCCATGCCACTTTTACAGTATATGAATGTTGATTTTCATAAACAGAAAAATCCCTTCCTTTGGTGAACAGTGTGGATATTTCTGTGGTCCCTCACCATTTCAGTTTGATGGATCCAAAAAACAGACTTGGTCTCCCAGAGTTCAAATTCCTGTGCTGTAGTCTGAACTAAATTAATGGTTTCATGGTATCAGTGGTCCAAACTGTATTTGATTTTTTAAGTGCTTGTAGGTGGAAATAGGGAATGAGTCTTTTAGATTTAAAACAAGTTTTCTTTTTCAGCAGGGTGTGCTGCCACAGGTGGACTAAACCCAAAGCTGTTTCCAAGCACATTTTGATTTCCACTTCATCTTTGCCAGGCCAACCACTCAGCGTGCAAGATACTGTTGAAGACAGTGCAGTTATCTCATGAAACACCTTTATTAAAGTGCTTTTTGGTTTGATGCTAAGCATTTTTCCCCAGGTTGTAGGAAGCATGGATGCTCATCCCAACCGTTACTGTGCCACCGTCCGGGTGCAGCAGCACCGCCAGGAAATCATCCAGGATTTGGCTGCCATGGTCAGGGAATTGCTTATCCAGTTCTACAAATCAACGAGATTCAAACCAACTCGCATCATCTTCTACAGAGATGGTGTTTCTGAGGGGCAGTTCCAACAGGTGATATTTGTCTTTTTGAAATTCTGATGGTGTAGTTTTGTGGTACTAATGGAGATTTATATGAGTCCACCTTTGTGGTTGGAGTTACAAAAAGAAGTACAACCTCAACAAATCTTCCTCAACAAATTTGTTGGATTCTAACCAAGCAGGCAGGAGAAGTGTTTCCATATTTTTCATGTGCTTTTTAAAATACTTTCCCCCTTTAAAATATTTCCCTGTTACAGAATTATAAGTGAAAAGTGTAGTTTTAGCACTCAAATTATGTTCCACATCTGCTTCCTATTGAGGATCTTTTAGTCAGACTGTATCCCATGGAACTTAGGCAGTAAGGAAAAATAAGGTGGTTTTTTTCAACCAGGAATAATAAATACTGGATTTTCAGTCACTTTTATTCCGGATAAAACTCATCAGATACTTTGTCATATTTATTATGTTTGCTTGCAAGTACCATATTTTATGAAATATTTTTTAATATATTTTAAAGACCCATATATACACTTTTCTTTCCAGTATTTATGTATGTAAATAAAAGATACAGAATTGAGTCAGCTTCTCAAAATCCAGGGGGAAGAGAGGAAAGGTCACTTGCTAAACTTGAATTGATAAAATAATCTTTGTATGAGATTTTGATGTATCCTTTTTTCAGTTATCACTGGTTTTCACTGAATTTTTCATGCATAATTAACCCACATTCCAAATCATTGCTTTTTGGTTTGTTCCACTTTCCTTATTATTGATGTCTGTAGTCCTGCACGGGATTGCACAGAGCTGGGAAAGAGCAGCTGAACTCTTCTGGTTTTCATCCCTTGTACTAGTCTGAAAAATAATTAGTCTGTTGTATATTCAGCAGCCTAATTAAATGTTCATTTGTATTTGGCAGTTAAAAAGATTTTGACATGCAGCTTGTTAGTCTGAGCCTCGTGCTTGGAGCTGAACAAATATGGAAGCAGTTCTCTCCTGGCTCAGGAAACTGCTGATGTAATTTGCCTTCATCAGGGGAAGAAATTAATGTTTGATCGTGAAAGCTTTGACATCCCATTACTCTGAGTGACAGTGCAAGAAGGAACATGATAAATTATCTGTGGATAAACAAACCTGTAGATAAATAAGAGTTATTTGTATGATAGTAATGGTTCATGTTTATCACACTTCTCTCTGTGTGTGGCTCAGGTTCTCCACCACGAGCTGCTGGCTATCAGGGAGGCTTGCATTAAACTGGAGAAGGATTATCAGCCTGGCATCACATTTATAGTTGTGCAGAAAAGGCACCACACCAGACTCTTCTGCACGGATAAAAACGAACGGGTACGTTCTGATTGGGACCCACAAACGTCCAGCAGGCAGCCAAGTCACCAATTCCTGTTTATTCTTGGTACTTACTGTGAAGAGGAGACTCCCAAAGTGCAGGATGGAGCTGTTGCTGAGAATGGAGAGTTCCTCATGGCAAAGCTCTGCTCACAGACTGGGCCTTCCACATTGTTTTTCCTTCTGTCAGGCTTCTCTGTGGGAGCACTTGGAGCCCACTAGGCTTCAAGGCAATAGTTAGTAACTCCCAAAACTGACATGAAGGTGGTTGTTATATTAATAAATGCTGTGATTATGGATGTTAAATTGTTTGAAAGTTAAGAATATTTATACATTCTGCTTTGAAGAGTTTTTGAGGGAAGAGGTGGCCTGTCTGACAAGGAAGGATTGTCCCCTCTCACATATAAACAGGAAAAGTTACTCCTGTCCTGGAGTGGGAAGGTGAAAAGAGTTTGACAAATCAGTTGCAGGAACTTCTTTTTACATTATTCAGAAAAACAAATCTTTTTAGGTAATTTCTAAGAAGATTTTGCTGCTTGTCTCTTCTTTTCTTTCTCCATAGTAGAGACACTCCAGATTGTAAACTGGAACAAAATTTCAGTTTTGCATATTCTTTCTTCACTTTTCTGCTTTTTATAGATGTTTTCCTTGTGTTTGTTTTCCTGGCTATATAGCTGAAAAGAAAAAAAAAAGCCCTTTGTGTTGTGCCTCAGTGTCTTTGTATTTCCTGTTCACACAGGTTGGAAAAAGTGGAAACATTCCAGCTGGTACCACAGTAGACACAAAAATCACCCACCCCTCAGAGTTTGACTTCTACCTGTGTAGTCATGCTGGGATCCAGGTAGGACATTTTGTGTGGCATGGTAACTTTTTAGCTGTTAAAGTTTGGCCTAAAGCTGCTTTATCTGATGGGTTTTTTGTCCGGTCTGAGGTTTTCAACGTGAAATTGCATTTCAGTATGATCATTTAATTTCAGAGATGAAATTCTGGGAAACAATCCTGTCAAAGAAAAGGGGAAGGGATTAGTTTGATGGGGAGCAAGGAAGGAGGTGGTTTGCCTTTTAAAGGAAAAATTAGCTGAGATGTGTAGAACTGCTCCCTGTGACTTTGGAAGAAGCGGCTGTTTCACTGCAGTTCCCTGCAGGGGTGGAAGTTAGGAGATGTTTTGGGAATGCTGACTGCTCTGTGATCTGGCTCCAGGGAACAAGCCGACCTTCTCACTATCATGTGCTCTGGGATGACAATCGCTTCTCCTCGGATGAGCTGCAGATCCTCACCTACCAGCTGTGCCATACGTACGTACGCTGCACGCGCTCCGTCTCCATCCCTGCACCAGCATATTATGCACACCTGGTGGCCTTCAGAGCCAGGTACCATCTGGTGGATAAAGAGCATGATAGGTGAGTTCAGAGGTTTGAATCATTGCAGAATTGGAAAGCAAGGAGGAAGGCAGTGGGCTAATTAATTCTCAGATCAGTGGTGTCCTCAGCAGTTTGAGGGTGAATTTGCTCTCACCACTTAATTATGCTTCTGAAACAAAGCAGAAGATGTTCCTGTGTGTGCTGTGTTCTGTTTCAGAACCTCAGTGGTGCTTTAAGGGTAATTAATGTTTGACCATTCTTTTCAGAAGAAACGAATTATACAGAAACATGTCCAAAGAGATGCAGATTAAATAGGGTTTCTCTCCCCGCCCCCCAACCTGTTGTTTTTTGTCATCCCCTGCCCCCCCTTTCTCTTTCAGTGCTGAAGGAAGCCACACTTCTGGCCAGAGCAATGGCAGAGATCACCAAGCACTTGCTAAGGCAGTCCAGGTGCACCAGGACACGCTGCGCACAATGTACTTTGCTTGATGCGTTTTAATGTTCAGCGGCTCCGGACAAGGCAGGATGGGATTCACACCAGAGCAGCTGCACTTAGACCAACAGATGCCCCAGCCCAGGGACAGCCAGCTATGAGTGATGCATCTTAATTCCTTTCTTTCCCATTGCAAGGAAGCCTTCCGTCCAGAATTTCAGACTTGATCACAAACTGCATTCTTCTACCAAACCCTCCTATTGTCGGAAATGTGGTTTGCCAAAAATCTCTGAGCTGCTTGCTATAAAACAGACCCAGATTTTATAATTAAATCAAGAGCTGCAATCTCAGGGCTTAGGGAAGAAAAACAAAAAACCAAACCAACAACCCAACCCACAAAACTCCTCATTCAGTTTGCTGTTCATTGAGTTGCTTTTGATAATTTGGAAAGATCTAATTCATACTAAGATTTGATGAGCTAAAACGCTGTGAATCAGCTTTTAATACAAAGGAAAGCAAAGCATCTTTTGAGTATTTATGAAGCCTTGATTATTCTGGATGCATTTACAAAATTTTTATTTTCAAAATAAGAGCGTGACAAAGTTCTGGTTTCTAATTGTCTTATAAAGATTATTCTCAGATTATTCTCTGCGTGTCTAAGGGCATATGTATTTTCTGAAGCTTGTTCTTGAATGTTTTTTATTGTGCTGCATTTTAAAATGTTTTTCGTAGACTAAAGATGAATATAAAAAAAAAACAAACCTGTAACTAAGCTTTTAATAGCTCCAGTTAGATCGGCAAAAGAGAATGTGCCATTCAAAAAATTTGTAAAGATTTTTTTTAAATCATACTGACAGCTAACTTTAGGATTTGTCATACAGGACTGTGACACTTACTTTCCAAAGTCTCTAAAGAATACGGGTCTGTGGTGATAAATACAGTACAATCCTTTTTCACTGTTGTTTGAGTTAATGTAAATTTTATATATGTTTCACAGTATTAATGTGATAGACTAGATGCTATTATTTATTTTTATTTACTAAGGAGTGCTCATCATACTTCTGTTAACATATCAAGAATGCTTTGAACTTAGAAAGTAAAATCCTTTTTGTGGGGACATTACTCTTCAAATGCAAAAAAAAAATATGCAATCGATGTGGTGAGAGGTCAGAGATGCAGCCAGTGTCTGTTGTAGCTTGGGATTTGCAGAAAGGCTTTTTCAACATGCACACAACACAGCAGGTTTTACCTCTGCGGTTCAGACGCACACAAGACCGACATCCTCCGTTCATTCAAGCACAAAACAATTGTATTTTATTTATATGTTGAGTAGTGGTGAAGCAGGAGCTCTGCTAGAGGAGAGTGGCTCGCTGGAAGTTAGGCAGAAGTCAGAGAATCTATGCAGTAAAGATAAAAATTAGGAAACTGAAGTTTACTTAGGGAGGGAGGTGAAACTCTCTTCATTATGCATAAGATCTGTAGGAGATGGAGAGTTTGGCCATTCTCTTAGAAGAAGCATTAATTAAAACTGATAATTATTAGACAGATGCTTCTGTTAGTTTGCACACTGGATTCATAAAAACCATAACACACATGTAAACCATTGCACTAATGACAATGCCATGAGCAGGTTTAGGAGAAAATGGAAAAAGCCCAGGAAAGTTGTTTATGCTGAGTTGATCTTGTTTGTTTTTCCATGGGATAACTGAAATGACATGCTGAGAGGCAGGTTGGAAAACCTTCATTCTCTTCCATTGATGGATTTTGCTTTGTCTTTTCCCTTTTCTCTGAGCAGCTGCTCAGTCTCTGTTTGGAGACTTTTACCTCTGGCCACTGGGATGGGCGAGTAGCTTTAACCCATGCAGAGCTCTGGGCCACAGAGCAGGTCATCTGCGACTAGGTGGTGTTGGATAAGCTAGAAAATGCCCAACCTTTGCTGCATAAAGATTTTTAGGTACATAATTCCAGTTCAGATCTTCACCTTGTAGCAGTGTGTTGGTTGTCAGTGTTTTGTAGGTGAAATGTAGAACCTGTTAATGGAATAATTGTATTTGTTTCTCTTACTATTTGTTACTATTACTATTGTAATAGTATCACTATTCTAATTGGTGATTAGGCTGCTGGCTCAGAGTGTCTTCTTGGTCATAGTTCTATAAATTCAGATTTCTGTAAATTTGAAGCAAATCCTAGGTAGCATTGACTGTCTTGCTGTGTGCCAGCGAGGTTGTACCTACCTCCCTTCAAGTACCCCTGAGCTGCAGATCCTCCCCTTGGTGGGTGTGTTGCACTTCTCTGTGTTTCCTTGAGAGCTTTCCTATTTCAGTGAAGATATTAATTTGGCAGAGTTTTATATAAGAATTATTTTTATATGGATTCTTCTTATCAAATAGGATAAAGATCATCCATTTTAAGACATCATTTAACTTATTTGCTGTCTGTTATGCAGAGACCTCTTGGATGTGAAATTCATCCCCCTCTTTCCACGGATATCTGGGACAAAGGAATTGTACAGGTGGTCAGATGGGGTGAGGAGAGCAGGATCTGTCTTGACCTCAAATCCCATTTCTGAAGCAGCCTGGGACTGCACTGCATCCTGTTTAAGATGTTTCCTTTGTAAGAGAGTTTTAGGCAGCTCCTTAATCTGAGAGTAGTTGTTGTTCGTGTATCCTCTTGGAATGAGCAGATATTCTGTGT
>NW_008246063.1:3216007-3229106 GCF_000691975.1 Corvus brachyrhynchos
TGTTTTTACCTTTTACAGATCTTTCTAAGCCTCTAATAACTGCTAATCCTTTATGCCTTGGTGTCTCCCTCCTTTTCCCTCCCACCAGTGGTGAATTAGTGAATAATTTAAAACGTTAAAAAAAAACCAAACCCACTGATTAAGTACATGCTTTGTAAAGTACAGCATGCTGGCAGTCCAGCAGCTCTCCTTCTGGGAGTATTTTTAATATAAACTATGTATTCAAGAATGTCCAGAAAAACCCACCACAAACACCTAAGATCCCAGTATTATTTTTTATTCTGTACCTCCCACATGTCTGGTGTAGAGCAGAAACTTCTCAGGTCAACACAAAGGTCAAGAAGTCTCAATCTCCCACAGGTTGCTGCTGGAGAAGTGCCAGCTGAGGTCACAGCTCTGAGTCTCTGGGTCACTGTGTAGCTCAGGTCAGCAATAACCAAATTTGTGCCACCCTTGGGCACTTGGGGCATTTTCCAGCCCATGCAAAGGAGTCCCACTGCAGAACCCCCAAAACCAGCATCAGCAAGTGTGAAATGCTCCTCTTGGCAGGTGACAAATACTGTCAGAAGACATGAAATACTGAAAAGTTAGGTTTTTTTCCCCTGATGTGCAAAATCTAATGCAATAATGGGGTTTGCTTAATGGTGGAAATTTCTGCTCCAGTGGCTGAACAAAGTAACGAGTCCACTCCATCTGTTCTAGCGCCCAGGAAACAACTGAGCTGATCCTTAGGAGCAATGTCCTGTTGGGAAATGCTGGAAGTAGGTGGATTTGTCTCTGCCTGTATGTGGCATTTAAGACAGCCCTATGCAATTTAACACTTGTGTGTGTGTGTGTGTGTGTGTGTTTGCACTGATGTACAGTGTGAGATCACTTGTTTTATTAGAGCTCCTTATTTTGGCTCGGTTTGCTTTAGAATATTTAACTTAGTGAATTACAATCAATGATCTTCCATGTAGAAGCTTTGGCACAGGAATTCCCTTGTTTCTTGATCTGTCAGGTAACAAATACCATTGATCTCTATCCAGGCCCCCAGGCAGCGTTCCCTGATAGTAAAAAAAAAAAAGGTTGTGAAGGTTTGGCTTTGATTCTTCCTCTCTCAATAACTCCTGCAGCCTTTGTCCATTGTAACAGAGTCTTGTTCTTGTTGGATCATTTTTATAAGACGAGGTATTTCCACAAGGATTTTCAAATTAAAACTTTTGGAGAGTAGGTGTGAGGAGTTCAGGGGTTTTTCTGAAAAGATTGAATTTTCTAAGATGCTTCTTAGTTTTTCTTTCTGACTCAAGTCATTGGGGCCCAAAGGCTTTTGATTAAATAGCAGACTCAGTCAAATAAGCATCTCTGTTGGCATAAATAACCCATAAGGGACCTTTTTTTTTAAAGATATCTTTGACATCTTTTACACACTTTAACTAAACGAATGTAAGAAGAGTTCTCAGTATTTTTCACACTTGAGACCAGTGTAATTAAACTCACTTGTTTTCCTGTTTTTTTAATACTCTTCTCCTGCCATAGCATCTCTCTTTGTGTGGCTTTCCCCATTCCTAATGCAGGGCAGTCCTTTGTTTTTTACTTTTATATTCCATTTGGTAACATGCTTCTTGATGCACACATGCCATCTTTCCTAAGGAAAACTTCAAGTAGAAGGTAATTGCACTGATTTTTTGGGTTTTTTTAAACTCTTTTTACTGTATGATTTTTTTTTTTTTTTTTTTGCATCTGTTGTGGCTCTTTGAAAATACTGTAAATAGTGCTCTGTACAGCAAATACTGAAATGCTGGGGATACCATTCCTTGTTATATATTCCAGAATCCTGCCATATTTTCCAGTGTTGATATACGAGCTTTGGTGTCAAATGCTCTTAGCCTTTGTTTGCATTATGGTGTTAATCCAAAGCACAGTTGCTTTATGACAGTGGAAATATTTAGGGTTTGTTGGAATTTATAAAACATTTCTTCTTTCTCTCCCCTGTGCACATTTCTGCCAGGCCACAGAGATGCATTTTTTCAGCTCTCACTGTGCTCGTTGTCTGTGCAAGGTTCAAATGCCAATTTTGGTATGAGTTAGGTGACCGATGGCATTAATGTAATACCTGGATCATCAGCTGTACTCTCACAGGTTTTCCTTGGTTGCTCCAGCATCTGATTCTTGTGTCGTAGAAGCAGAACCAGTGGATGTGGCAGAATTAGTGGAATTACAGGGATTTGGGATCCAGTTAGGATGTCTTGCTGTCTGTCCCTGCATGGTGTGGGATTGGGGAGTGCAGTGGATGTTTCAGTGCTCTGAGCTAAAGGAATGGTGTCACCTCTGCCCATGGATCTCCCGTCCATCAGCAGTTGCCTTTTGCTTCCATAACCCTCGGGGACAGGACAGACCCCAACTCCAGCCCCATTGTCTGATGTTAGGATGCAAACCATCAAGTCCTGCCTTCTGTTTCTGAGGGTAAATGACTGGAAAGATGCATTTTCTGAGAGGGTTTAATCCAGATTGTATGGGAGAGGGGTGCTGTGTGTGCTTGGTGTGGCACAGAATCTGTTTAATCTCATTTAGTGTTTCAGTTGCTTTGTCACTTCTTCGAAGTGTTAATTTGAATGTAATTACTTGGCCAAATCACTACAAAAGTGGGTTTGTGAGAATCTTTAGTTACAAAGCAGGTGCAGTTCAAGGCTACCTCCTGTGTTCCTTCACAGAAGAATTCATTGACGTGAACCTCCCACTAAGCAGCCAAAATGCTCCCAGAGGGACTGGATTTGTCCTGGTCTGTTCCTTCCTGGGAAGTGGCAGTGCCATACTGTGATCCTGGGTGGCTGCTCAGCCTTCCCTCTGTCTTCCAGAGGTGCCCCTGTGTATTGAGAGGGTACCAGACCTGGCAAGAGGCACGTCTGGCACATCTGCTTCTGCTCAGGGTCAGTCCATCGCAGCAGCTCCCTCTGTGACCTGTCCCTTCACTTGAGTTTCTATACTGTTGTTTTCCAAATGAAAAATGTTTCTGTTCTTTACCTGTTGGCCAGAAAATGTCAGGTTTTCTCTGAAAATGACATGAAGGTGCTTGAAATATATTTTGAGTCTGAGGCAAAAAATAATTTAAAAATTATTTTTTAAATGTGTTTTTTAGATGAGTTGACATGCGACTGTAAGAGTGAAAATACTTTATTCCTTGCTCGGAAAATTAAAAACTTTAAAATGCAGGAAAAAAACCCAAACCAAACCATCAAAAAGTAACCCCAAACCTGAGTATGTTCATCTTGGGACTGTTTAGTGTCAGTTCTGTGCAGAGCCTTGGCCAAAACTCAACCCCGACATAAGTGCACGTGGACTGAGGGTGCTTTAAGTGACCTGAAATGAAACTGTAGAAAACTGTGTTAATACATCAGAATTTTGTTTACAATTATTCCAAAAAAGCTTCCTCATCTCAGAACAAACCACTCTGCTGACAGAAATACCTGTTGGAGCACCGTGTGCTGGTGTGGTTTTGTAGCAGTGTTAAAGTTGATTTTTATTTAGAGGTAACAGGTCTTTGTGCTATGGATTTTGGCCTGTCACAGTGAGTTTCCTGGGATTCTGTGCTCCCTGCAATTTCCTTCCCTTAATCTCTGGCTGTAGACACTAATGGAGCTCATCCATGGCAGGGGATTGCTGATATCCTGACTTTTGGGAGCCCAGATTTTGCAAGTGACTGAATAAACCATTATAAATCAGCTCATTAATAACGGAATGGGGCAAAATCCTGTCAGTTTGGTTCAGTTCTCAGTCGTGATTTAACAAAGCCCCCCCAAAAGTGTGAAGTGCAGGGTAAATGGCTGCTTTGGAGATGTTTCACTATATTCTGCACTGCAGATCGAGGACACTATTGCTGGCAGGGCTTGCACTGTGCAGAGATGCTGAACAGCTCCTCTGTCTCTGATGGGAGCAGAGTTTTGTATACAGACAAGGCAGACCTGGGATCATCAGGAAGTTTAAGGAGCCCTGTGCTTGGTGCTGCTCATGCCATAGAGAAAAGAAAGACTGGGTACCCCAGCCCTTGGGGAAATGAGATGAGGAAGTGAGGGGAGACATTTCCTTGCAAAATTGCCAATTTAAGCACTTGTTCAGGTGACAGTTTAATTCTTAGTTTTCCTTCTGGCTTCCCTGCAAGTGCCCCTCAGAAATCCCCCCTGCTGCACCCATCTGCTGGCCCCATCCCAGAGGGGGAAGGTTGGTAGGGAGCTCCCCAAGTTGGTTTGTGGTGTCAGGGAGCTCTGACTTGGTTGGGGCCAGGACAGGGAGGGTTGAGAGGTTGGCAGGAGTCAGTTGTGGGAGTTCTGCAAGTGGCAGCACTACAGACCTGCAGCACCAGGTAAAGTCTGGCTGCTCCTTCCTCCCACCTAAATATCCCCCAAAAAAGCAATTCCTTTGGATTTATCCATTCGCTGCCTCAGCAGATGCATCCTAAAACTGCCTGTGGCTGCTCTTCCACCAACCAACCTCCCTGTGTGGTTTGAGGAGCCTTGGCTTGCATGGCAGTTCTGTATCAAAGGCAATAATCCTTTCCATGGGCTTCTTAGGAGTGCACAGGTTTTAGTTGCGTTTTTCTCCTCACATTTTGAATGTGCCATTGTACCACGGGCTTTAGTTTTGTTATTTTTTTCCTCCCTTTAAACACAACTAAACCACCTCCTGGAACAGCTGCTCTCTGCTCATCAGTGGGGATTGCAGATGCTGTCTGACCTGGGAGCAAGCCTAGGAGTTGTCCCCAAAATATAAATTTGAACTTTTCTGGTCATTTTATGGGGTTTTTTGAGTGTGCTTGGCAAGTGTGAATGGTGAACAGGTCAGCAGGCAAGCTTGGGAGTCTCTAATCCCCCGGCTGGTGCTGTTTGTGTTTGCTTTGTTAGGTTGGATTTCCTGTCAGAAAAAAAAATTAAATAATGTGGACTTCTTTCTGTATTTGTCAGCTTTTCCTGGTTTTAAAGCCATGAATAGAGGAAGCTTCACTCGTGCCAGTATTTGTGAAATTGCATATTTTTGCCTGCCATGTACTTGGCTCAAAGCAGATGCTGTCTGGGCTTTATGAGCACCCCAAAACCTCAGCTGCTGTGGGTTGGATCAGACCTCTCAAGTACCAACATGAGATCCAGTGAATTTTGTTTCTAGATTTCCCCAAAGTTAATTCTGCATCAACTGTGAGGTGCTCAAACCTCACTGTTCTATAGCACTGTTTCTATGCTATAAAAACTATAAGGATTTGACCCAAATTTTGTCATTCCTGATACATTTTCTCGTGAAACTTAACATGACTGAGCCCTTCAATTGCTCATCTCATTTACACATGACAACTTTGTAATTGCATTTTAAAGAAAATAAGAGAAAAAAACCCAACTAAACCATCAAAAACCATTAAAAAGTAAGTTTCAGAATTATTTATCTTGGAAAATCAAATTTTCAATGAGGTGCAATGAGGAATTACATCTGGCAAAGCTCTGTGCTGTCCTGAAGACTGTTACCACTTGCTTTCTGTAATTTGTTGATGAAGTTTAGTAGATTTGCTAGATCTGTGTGTGTGTCCCTTGCTGTGTGTGTACACACGTGTGATAGGAAAGGGGACAGTATATAGGCTGTCTGTAAAAGATAAAAAGGCAGTATTTGGCTGGCAATAATAAGCACAATTTCCGTGGCTTTTGCAGTATTTTATTAGTTGAACAATCACAAAGACTTCAACATTTAGGGCAGTTGATAAGTAAAGGTCCAGCCCTGGATTTCTGTGCAGCAGAGTGGTTAACTTGATCTTGGGAGGGTGAGATAGAAAACAGAATGTATTGATTAAATCCTTTTTTTTTTTTTTTTTTTTTTTGCTTTAATTTTGGTACATTGCAAATTTAACTGACTTTATCTGCTAAGGTTTTTAATCTTTTGTTTTAATAGTATCAATTTTTTAAAATTATTTTTTATAAAATAACTGAAAAAAAAGAACCAAAAATCAATCCAGAAGCTTAATATTGTAAATGTTCCCTCCAATGAAAATGTTTCTATGACCATTTAAAGTTTGCTTTTTTTTTGAGAAAAAAAGAAAAAAGATATGATGTTAAGGTTGTTCCAAGTGGTACTAAATGTGTGTTGAGTAGTTTTGTGTGTGTGTTGCATCTCTGTGGAACTGTCTCGTGCTTGCAGTATATAAATGATGTAGTGCTGGCTGGGGGAGAGTAGCACTTGTAATGCAAAAACCAGACCCAGAATTACTCTCAGCTGACTCTGAAGGGCATCCCTGGCACTGTAGGATTTCCCGTGGAGGTTGGAGGCATCACTTGGCAGTGCTGGGGGGTCACAGGGGGGTGGAATCAATCCATTGCTTCTCTCGCTGCCATAGGTGAGCACTTGCATGATGCTGTGTGGCCACGCCACTTTAAACTAAGCCTTAACTAAATGATAAATGTGTCAGATTTCTCTCTCAGAGTATGCAAAAATACTGTTTAATGACAGGAGGATGTTCCTGTAGAGCTTCAGTGTTAGTAAAGGAAGTCTCCTGGCCTGAGAAATAAGGGATGCCTGTAGCTGTCTGTACTGTGATGCCTCTTTGGGCGCTGGCTGTTGAGGCCTCTTGGGCCTTCCTCCAGCAGCTGACCCCAAACAGGCTTTCCCAAATCCCAAGCTTTTTGTTGTCCTTGTTGTCAGACACATTCTCCTCCCTCCCCCTGCCAGCAAATCTCTGCCTGAAGGAGGATTGTGATTTAACACTTCAAATTTTACATCCCAAAAAAAGCCATTCTTGAGTTCCGCACTTGCTTCAGGTAGGTGCCACCGATTCCATTTCTTATGACTGACATAGGATCCTTAAAACATTTTAAATAGAGGCAAAAAAAGTGTTGGGGACCCAGCTTGCTTTTATTTTAGTATTTTTTTTTCCAATTTGGATCTACCTCATGTAACCAGTTGGGTGCTAATTACTCAAATTGTCAAGGAGATTTGACAAAGGCGACCAAATCGACCCCAACCATGGCCCAAAACCTTGGGTTTCTTGTTCTGAGACAACAATCTTGGATTTGAGTTCTATTCTTTGTGCCTTTGTGTTTTTTTTCCCCAGTGCACAACAATCAAAACTCATCTTGATTAAAAACAGCAAATGGATTTTAACCATGCCACAAAAAACTGAAGTTGAAAATATTTTTCGGTGTAGCAAGTTGTAAAATAAAGTATCACAGCTGACCTAGGCAAAGACAAATACCCAATAAAGAAGGTTTTGGAAATGTTTAATCCTGACCCCAGATCTCTACATCTCTGTGTCTCTATGTATGCATATAGCACACAACTTTGTGTGTATATGTGTATATATATAAATATAAAATGGATACATGTGTAAGGGTGAGGGAATAAAACATCATTGACCTTTCCACAGTTTTGTATGTAACAGTTTACAACAATGTGTAACTTTTTTCTACTATGTGAACCTTTTTTACTCAAAAAGAATTCCTTTTCGGAAAGTTTTAAGTTGTGATACGCTATCATTTTTTGAAGTTTAATAAATTTTTTTAAAATCCACTTTTTACCAGTACCTACTACACAGGGGGACTCTTTGCTGTAAAACTGTATTTAGTTTAAATATTAAAAGAAAAAAAAATCTATATATGGGATTGTAAAAGTGCTGACATTCCATCATGGCAGGACTTCCAAGCTGTTTCCTAAGGCTTTCTGTTGCAGAGAGACTCGAACAAAAGGAAAATGCCTCTGTTCAGTGTTTTTATAAAACTGCTCCATCAGGTCTAGACTTAAGCTATATTTTCTAAAGCCTAATCATCCTTTAATATGCTGCAGATAAATGATCAGCATGGTTGCACTTTCTCAGTAATAATGTTTGCCCTGCAATTGGCTCATTATAAGAACTTTAGTTTTTTAACAAAACCAATCGTACTTTGGGCAGAAGGTAATATTTATATAGGTACCTCAAGATAAAAAAAAAAAAAAAAAAAAAAGAGCCTGAATATGCTGCATTTTGTTTCTTTAACATTTTTCATGTAGCATTTGTTTGGTTTTCTGGTTTTTTAGGAGATGACTTAGCTACCTGTTTGCTTTGGGGGACCCCAGTAGCATTTTAGGCCATTGTATTCCTTGGGTCTCGCAGAATGTAGTATCCTGCCTTGGGATCATGCAGAAGTTTGGGATGGGATGTGCCCTGCAGTGTGTACACACAGGGAGGGGGACCATGGGAATTCGCTTTATAGACTTCAGGAAAAGGATACTATATTCCTAAAACAGACAA
This sequence comes from Corvus brachyrhynchos, assembly GCF_000691975.1. Lineage (NCBI taxonomy): Eukaryota > Metazoa > Chordata > Aves > Passeriformes > Corvidae > Corvus > Corvus brachyrhynchos. The sequence goes on from NW_008246063.1 coordinate 3,224,241, forward strand.
TACATGTTCCTAATCTTAATTCTGTTGTATTTGGTTTTGCTCTTTCTGCTTTCTTGCCTCTTTTCTCAAATACGAGTGTGGAAAGGGGCAGTTTTTTAATGGGGACACAGTGACCTGCCCCATTGGTGGGTGTTTTGGGGGTGATTCCCCAAATCCATGGGTAAGAGCAGTGCCCCACATTGGAGCAGGACTCTCCTGCTCTCTGCCCACTCCCTACTGCAGGTCCACCCTCTACTCCTTCATTTCCGAGTCGGTGAAAATCTAAAAATGTGCAGAGATGGGGAATTTTTTGTTGAGAACTGTTGAAGGAAGCTTCAAAGGCTGTGAAATTGAGCATTTATTGTCATGTTTTTAAGCTTAGGTGGGTCCTTTTCCAAGTTTGTTTTACAGCTTGCAAGGTAAAATAGTTTGCACTACTTTTGCAATAAACTCATGAAAAACCTAACAGGTTCTGTTCTGGTTTCTTACTGTATGTATACAACTAATACTAAAGATTTAGCAGTGTTTTTCACCTCAAAACATAAGACTTGTAACAAGCTCAGAATGCTGTAATTCCTGACAAAATAATGATGTGAATGATATTTTATAAAGTTATTTTGTATGGTGTCAATTTTGTTTTGCCTCATAGTATGTCAATAAAATAAAATTCCTCATCTTTACAAGAGATTGTTTCATGTCTTTTCATTTAATATTTGAGCATTTTCTGCAGTTACTTGTGCACTGTGAGACTGTACCAAAATCCCTGGTCCCATTGGCCTCCCTTGCATTTCACCCCTTAGTTGTGTTCTTGAAGTTTCCCTGTGCTCCCACCTGCTCTGTGCCCAGCCAGAGACAATCCTTGCTGCTTTAACTGCTTATAAGGTGTAATCCTGGAATTGTTTATGGAAGATGAACATTTTGGAAACCACTTGCCTGAAATGCCTTTTTTTTTTTTTTCCTGAGTGTATCCCTACAGTGATCAATTTTTAAATAAAGAAGATGTAGCACCTGGTGGTGATTATAAAGCATCCAACAGCATTGCAAGGATGCCAAGGAGCTTCCTTTGGGAGCCCAACTCTGCAAACAGATTGGTTTTACTCAATATTATGAAATACTGTCAGAGCTGTCTCTTCCCTTTATTTTTTCCCTTGTTTTTGAACCACTGCTTTGAATTGGATGAGGTTTTGCTCTGTGTCAGGCTCTTGGGGAAAACAAATAACCCTTCACTGCTTTGATGGCAACAAGCTTTGGCAGATGCAGGGCCTTGGAGCAGGCTGTGGCAAATTTTGGCTGCTCTGACATTCCCATTGAGGATTCTGGCTGAATGAATCCAGAAGGGTGTGCAAATTCTTTTGGTCTCAGTAATTCACAGAATATGTTCATCATCCCCCAGGAAACTTCTAAGAGGGATGAAATATGGCGATTTATACTTACTAACCACAGTTCTTTTGTCATTTTGGCAAGTTTAGGAAACTTCATGTCCTTTGAGCAGCACTGGCTGGGGAAGGATCTCACAAGGTGGTGTTGTAGGGGGGAAAAAAGAAACATGTCTATAATAATAGTAATTCATTCTGGCAAGCATCCCCTGGCCTGTGTTCCACTGCCTAAAATCCCAGAACACCTTAAACAGGTCAAGATACTTGGTCACTTTTGAGGAAGTTCATGTTAAATGATGCAGTTTGACAGAAGAGAGGAAATAGGATGAGAAAGCTCATGGGTTGAGATACAGACAGTGAGCTCACTGAGCAGTTGCTGTCATGGGCAAAACAGACTCGACTGGAGGGAAAATTATATAATTTACTGACATTAAATGGAATCATATGGTGAGAAACTAAGTCAGAAATTAAAACCCCTTTCCACCCCTTTTCCAGACAACACTTTCCCCTTTTCCCTCTTGCCTCCTCTCTCCAGAGCACAGTGCTGGGGATGGGGCTGTGGTCGGACCCCTGCCAGGGCTGGGAGGACGTTCCTCTCTTTGGCTGTGACCCACCCAAGGTAACCATGGTTCAGGTATTTGCTTGTTGCCCTCATCCCTGTTTATGCTGGAGAATTACTGTGCAATTTTGTGCTGGTGTATCTCTTTCTCTTTCCCAAAAAACTGTCACCCCCCAAACAGCATTCCATGCTCAGTTTCCCACACATCTCCATTCACTTTTAATATTTTAAAAAAAAGCACAAACCAGCTCTTTCAACAACGGTGTAGTTCTGCCTTTACCCACTTGGGAATTTCCCCAGGGATCCAGCCCCACTCAGCACTCACTGCAGCATTCCTGGTACAGTATGATTTTCATTTATGATAACTTCAGGGAATTTTTTTACAGTGCAACATCCTCTGATCTTTACCCTGCCCTCCAAATTAGGGTGTTGCTTGAGTCAAATTTCCAGCTGGTTTTCTGCCCAGCTCTTTTGGAGTGGGAGGTTCTTATTCCCTGTCAACATTCCAGTACTTACCTGGGACATTCCTCACAGCTGGGGAAGAGATCTCAGTCACTTCTCTCTCTCAGAGTGACCGTAACACTCTGCAGACATTGCCACACTGACCACGAGTGTGACTGAAGCTGGAAAGAACTACAGGAAATTTCTGCATCCATTGTCAGTTTTCATACAAAATGTTTATTTTAAAAAGTTGCATGTAAAGTTCTGCACAAGATGGTTGCCATTTCTGTAGTATTAAAAAAAACAAAAAAACAAACCAAAACCAAATGAAAAATCCATCTCTGTCACTCACATGGCAAAGGAGCTGCTCATTCTGAAGAACCCACAATTAACAGACTTCAATGTGCATTTTGGCAGGAGAAACTGCAGAAGTGGAGTTCATTCAGGAAAAGGGCTCTAGATGCAAGTATTTACATAATTTTCTATCCCATTTACCACCACAGCTACAGAACCACATTAGCCCTTGGGATGGATCTCCTCCTCTACCACGTTTTAGTGCCCACATGGCTGTTTTTACAGACTTTTTTCATGGACTTGGTCCACTTTTGGAGCTTTTGAACTGAAATCTGCTCTAAAGAAATTTTAAATTTGGGTAATGATTGTCTGACAAAGCAACTTCAAATCATCTGACCAAGCTCTGCTGTCAGGTTTGCACTGTCTCTTCCTACCCTGCCGTGTTTCTGAGGGAAGAATTCCATTCTCCAACGAGTATGAAGTTCAATTTCTAAACTTCTTTAAGCAAAAGCAGATGGCTCAGTGTATAAATAAATCCAGCATCTGGATTCTCAGTCACAAAAATAACATCCTTTATACAATAGAAAATGGATCAACTATGAAACAATTTTCCATTGGCCTTAAGATCCAACACTGTCACCAACAGCTTCATCTTCATCCTCTTCCTCCTGACCCTCGTCATCGTCTTCCCTCACTTCTCCATCTCGCTTCTCTTTTTCAAGCATTTTTAGATACTTGCTAGCTAGGATCTTCTTTGGCAAGATATCTGGAAGGCAGAATTGTGGCTTTTATAGTCTGTTTGAACACTTGTATTGCCTCATTAATATTATTGCATCCAAACCACTAATGAGCCAAAAAGAAATATTAATATTTTTAACAAACTTTAAGTGAATAACCAGGTAAGTTGGTCTGACCTACACAGCTGTAAGAGTAGGAGGGAGCTATCCACTTATGGTACAAGTAGCCCAAGATAAGGACTCTATTTAATGACTGATTACTGGCAACTATCTTGAACGGTCTGCTGACGTAAATTATTTGATGTAAAACTGAGTGCTCAACTGCCTTAGATCCAACAAGCCATTAATATAAAACCCAAGTATCAGTTAAAACACATGTGTGTGTGTTTATATCTAAAAGGAGAGAGGGACCATACAATGAAGCTCTTTTTCTCAAAATTTACAGATTCCTACATGTCATTTTTGGTCCATGTAACTTCTCACCTAAAGATGTGCAATGATCTTCTTTCACAGGCCTAAAGCTTTCAGATGGAACTGCTGGAATTTAAGAAACGCCTAAGGTAATATCCTGAGAACTGTATATAGTATAACTGCATAATTTAGAGGCAAGCAGAAAAATCCCCATTCACAAATAAATATTCTTAGTGACGTAGTTTATGAGTTCCAGTTGAATGCTATGCAGGAGATCAATGACCAGTAGGAAAACTGGGTCCTCACAAAACAGAGCATTAAGAGCAAGATTTCATTTTCCAAAGCAGACACTGGATTTACCCTTATGCTATCGATACCTGCAAGGAACTGAAAAGTCTCACACTCTTCTGCTGTATGAGACAGGTCAGTGTAAGTCAGAGCATTCTTCTCCTTCCCTCTGCCGTGTTTGTAGGAGTATGTAGCCAAATACTGAACAAAAAGCTCCTAAAAATTAAAACAAAACTGAGTAGTCAGACTAAGAATTCACATATATAGTTGATCCCTATCTAAAGGCAGAAGCACCATATTTAATTGCACATACACTAGGCACAGTGCAGAAACTCATTAAATTTCAGTAGCTGAAGGGAGTCTAAAGGAAGGATGGAGAGAGACTACTTACAAGAGCAAGTAGTGACAGAACAAGGGGGAATGGCTTCGAGCTGACAGGAAGTAGGTTTAGATCAGATATTAGGAAGAAATTCTTCCCTGTGAGGGTCGTGAGGTCCTGGCACAGGGTGCCCAGAGAAGCTGTGGCTGCCTCATCCCTGCAAGTGTCCAAGGCCAAGTTGGACGGGGTTTAGAGCAACCTGGTCTAGTGGAAGGTGTCCTTGCCCATGGCAGGGGTTTGGAAACAGATTTCTTTAGTGCCTCCCAACACAAACCATTCTGTGATTCTGAACTCGGGGCAGCTTTAAGGTCAGTTCAGTCTCGGGATGCGGACAGAGAAGGGAAGCGGGAGCCCGGCCCGGGCCCGCGGGAGCGCTCCGAAGGCAGAGGCCCCTCAGCCGGG
>NW_008246063.1:3229553-3233972 GCF_000691975.1 Corvus brachyrhynchos
CAGCGCCTCCGGTTCCCGCCTCCCTGTCCGCGGGTCCGGGGGCACCCGGGCACGCTGAGGCTCCGGCTGCCGAGTCCCTTCACAGAATCACAGACTCAAGTAGGCTCGAAAAAGATCTCTGAGATCATCGAGTCCAACCTGCGACCGATCACCAGGTGCTTGTAGAATGATAAGGTCACACGCCTGAGCTTCCTTTTCTCTAGGCTAACCACCCCCAGCTCCCTCAGCTGCTCCTCATTAGACGTGTGCTCCAGCCTCTCCCCAGCTCTGTTGCCTTTCTCTGGACATGCTCCAGCACCTCAATGTCCTTCCTGAATTTAGGGGCCCAGAACTGGACTCAGGATTTGAGGTGCGGCCTCACTAGTGCCCAACATAGAGGAACAATCACCAACCATCCTGTCCTGCTGTCGACACTATTGCTGTCACAGAATGCCAGGATGCAACCGGCCTCCTTGCCCACCCGGGCACATGCCAGCTCATGTTCACCTGCGGTCAACCAGCACTTCCAATCCTTTTCTGACAGCTCCTTTTGTGCTGAGCAGCTTTCCAGTCACTCTTCCCACCTGGATGGATTCCTGCTTCCCCAGCGCAGGTGGGAGTAGCCTTGGGGCTTCCCCTTCCTCACCCCCTCATCGTGGCTCTTCAGCCCAAGGCTGGCACAGGAGTGTGGGGAACTTGTTTTTAATGGCAACTGGGCATCTCCTGTGTGTATTCTGATTACAGGCCAGCTGGCCACAAAATTGTTAACCAAACTGTAATTACAGGCTGCTCAACACCTCTGCTGCTGTAGTACAGTACCAGGGAATGCGTCTGGTCATCCTGACACTTGTTAGAGCTGTGGGGAGGTGTGGAGGGCATGTGTAAACTATGAAGTGATGATGGGGCTGCATCTTCGGTATTATCACATTCCCCATGTTTATGCTGTGTGCCTGCTGCATAGGAAGGTTGTACCATGCTTGTGGATGGGGTTTTGCTGCTGGGAACGTTGGCTCCAGAAATTCACCTGTGCCTGTTTGGGTAAGAGCTGCAGGGCGAGTGAGCACTTCCAGAAGTGGTGACACATCATTTGCATAAATTCATTAATGGTTTCAATAAAAAAGTTTCCAGTATGCTTTACAAACAACATGCCTGATGGTTTGTATTGGTAAGAAATCTGCTAAGGCCATTAAATTACCTCTACTTAGTATGAGAGGGAAGAGCAGGAGCTTTTTCAGAATACACAATAATAATTCACATGGAATTTAGGGGAGAAAGGAGTGTACCCATAAAGAATCATTAAATGGAAAACACAGGGAGTTTATTGACTGAATGTTATTATCTTATATAGAATTTGCCCAATGCATAAGGACAAGGCTACAGATGATACTGATTCATTAATAAAATATAGCACCGTAAGCAGTTGCAAGCACCTTGGTGCAAGGATAACACAGTATATGATAAAATTCCAAAATTATTGTATTTGGGGACATCATTTATAGTTAGCTATTGCTGATTATCTCTTAGGCTGTATAATTCCCTTGAGGTTAGAACTTTTGTGAGGCCATTCTGTGTATGGTATATCGGAAGGGAAGCACAAATATCCTGGGATGCTGCATGGATGTCTGGAAAGCTTGGTTTCTTTCTTCATCCTTACCGTCTTGTGACATCTTGTGGAGACAGCTGACATTACTCCGACAGTGAGTTTCTTATAAATACTATCAGAGTCTGTTATGATTTCAATTTACAAATAAACCCTCGTCAAACTACCAAGATTTCTGAGGGTATTGAGCTTGGTGGTGGGAAAGCACAGGGGAGGGACCCTCTGAGCTGCTCAGAGCTCCTCTTTGCCCTGCTGCCAGCTGAGAGCTTGCCAGGCGTAGTTGCCTCTGTGAGTCACTGTCTCCCAGCAAAGGGACAAAGGGAGCAGGAGCTGCCCCCGGCAGAGAAGGGAGGCCCTGAGTGACCGGGCTGAGCACACCCCATCCCTCTCTGGCCCTGAGGCCGTGCTGCTGTTGGGGTTGGTCAGCCTCTGTCTGGGACTGTGAGTCCAGCTTGTGCTTCTTGTCTCTCCTCCTCCTTTCCCTCTGGGCAATGTTGCCCATTTCTTGGAAGATAACTGAAGGTCAAGGCTAAAGCTTGTTCAGTTCCTTTTATGCTGTTGTTTCCCACATGTCTCCCAAACTGGGGGAGCCCAAGGGGAGAGTAGAGACCTGCCAGGAGCCCACAGCTTGTGCCACAGTGGCTGAGGAGACCTGAAAAGAGGTTGTAGCCAGGTGAGGGTTAATCTCTTCTTCCAAGTAACAAGTGACAGGACAAGAGGAAATGGCCTCAAGTTGTGCCAGGGGAGGTTTAGGTTGGATATTAGGAAAAATTTCTCCACCAAAAGGGTTGTCAAGCATTGGAACCATCTGCTTAGGGAAGCGGTTGAGTCACCATCCCATGAGGGATATAAAAGACATGTAGATGGGGCTCTTAGGGGCATGGTTAGATGTGGCCTTGGCAGTATTAGGTTGGACTTGATGATATTCATGGTCTTTTCCAACCTAAATGATTCTACGATTCTACCTAAATGCAATTGCTCACCTAAATTTTTCAAACACTGCAAGTTCTATTGAAGTTAATCTGTTGGTGTGACACTACTTTAAGTCATGACATTCCCCCTAAGGAAAGGCTGCAATAAGGTGTTCCTGGACCCTTCTCTTCTCCAGGCTCAGCAACCCAAACTCTCTCAGGCTGTCTCCATAGGAGGGGCACTTCAGCCTTCTGACCATTTCCATGGCTTCCTTTGGACTTGCTCTAAGAATACCATGAGTTTTTTGTGTCCTGGGGATACCAGACCTGGATGCAACACTGCAGGTGAGGTCTTGTGGATACTAAAAAGCTAGGGGCAGAGGAATTTTCCAGCTGCTGCAGCATCCTGTGAAGTTTTTCTTTCTCATGCAAGCTAGCTGAGAAACAGTTTGAGGTTTTTGTAAACCAAGGCTCTATCTTGCACCTGCAAACTTGTTTTCCAAGTATTATCATGGTACACTGAAGAAAATATTTTGAATAGGTGTTATAGCATTCCAGCAATCACCCTGAGACGTGGATGGTCAAGTGACCAATGGTGTCATACCACCCTTGCGAACGAAGCTATATAAACTGATTTATATAATTAAATAAGGGCCATTTAGCCACTTATCCTGAAACTGGACTCGTGTCATTTTTCACCATTCTTGGTACAACAGCGACAAGGTCTCACCAGAGCAGAGCAGAGGGGCAGAATCCCAATCCCCTCCCCCACCTGCTGCCCACACTGTGGGATCAGCCCAGGTCATGTTTGGCTCTCTGGATGCAAGTGCACATAGCTGGCTCCTGTCCAGCCTCTCATCCACCAGCACCCTAAGGTCCTTCTTTTTGGGGCTGCTCTCAATCCACTTATTCCCCAACCTGTGTTGATACCAGGAGGTGCTGACCCAGGTGCAATGTTGCAGTGGGGATCCTGCAACACGCATATATCAAACCAGGAGTCCTGTGGAAAGGAAATATATATGGACAGACAGATTCTTGATAGCTGTTTCAGAGATGTTTATTTCTCCAGCCGCATGGCCGGGGCTGTGCTCAGGAACTGTTCCAGTCACGGGACCAAGGGTCCTTCTGCCCGCGCAGGGAACACAAACCAACCAATGGGAACGAGGCTGAGCAGGGGCAGGGAAACCCCGTGTCTGTGCCCTCAGGGCCCCTCTCCCAGGGCTACACGGTGGGGGAGGGACCCCCACAGTGCAACATCTTGCATTTGGCCTTACTGAACATCATTAAGGTTCCCACATCCTCCACCAGAAACGCACCTGAACTCTCATACAAGGCTCATACTTTGGAGTTTTCATACTTCCAGAGTTTTCAAGATTTTTGCATTTAAGCTACATGACTGAGAAATCCTCTCAGAGGAAGATCTCTCTTCTCAAGGAGGCTCAGGGGAGATCTCATCGCTCTCTATAGTAAGCTTAAAGGAGGTTGTAGTGAGCCAGGGTCGGTGTCTTCTGCTGTGCCAACAGTGTGAGGACTAGAGGAAACAGACTTAAGCTGAGACAGGGAAGATTCAGATTAGGTATTAGAAAAAAAGGGGAAAAAAAAATCACTGTTCAGGTGGTCAGACAGTGGAATAGACTGCCCAGGCAGGTGGTAGAATCACCATTCCTGGAGGTGTTTAAAAGGCATTTTTCTGCCAATGTGGTTTAGGGGTTACAGTGGCAGTGCTGGGTTGACAGTTGGACTGGATGATTCTATGACACCAGACCAGTTTCGGGTTTGGGAATGCCAGGAAGGATCACTTCGTTCTAAGAGCTAGAGCCCTTTAAGTTTTCATAGAGTCGGCTGGAATTCACCACCCAGAAGATTCAACCATTCATTCACTCGTCCTAACGCGTTCCTCATGAAGGAACGCCTCGCGTTTACAGGCAG
>NW_008246063.1:3234611-3250051 GCF_000691975.1 Corvus brachyrhynchos
TGCTGGGCAGCCGCGGGCAGTGCCGTGGGAGAGGGGAGGTACAGTCCATAGTTCTGAGGAGCCCTTTTCTTCAAGGCAGCTGCCTGTCTGTGCCCCCGTGGACTCGGAACTCACTTTTCGGCTTGTAAAACCGATGGTGTCAAGTCTAAGCTGGGCTGTTTCTGTTTTGTTTTGTCCATGTGTTTGGTTTTGCGGAGAACTGGTTTGTTTGTGTTTTTTGGTGATATTTACGGTTCAGGGTGTGCTTTGGAGCTGAAATTCACCAAGCGATCCGTGGGGTCCAGGACATGAAAGGACTCAGGGATGTGCATCTTTGTTCAAGACCCAGCTGCAGTACAGTAATCAGTTTTAGAGAGCTCAGGAGAAAAGGAATTCTAAATACTTAAATGTAAAGGCAGAAAACATTGCCTAGTCCTTACCTATGTGCGTTTTGAGAAAGCAAGATTCCACTTTTCTTCAAAAATAGGTGTTCTGGCCCTGATTTTCCTCTGCTTGACCATGCACGAGCACTGACAGCTGTGTAAAGTTTGGTGATCCCAATTTGGTGCCTGTTTACATCTCACTCAACACAATTTTCCGTATTTCCCCAAGAAAATGGGACTGAAGAGCCTGAATCTGACAGGCTCTTCTGAGCTGGTATTTCTTCCCAGTGGTTGTGGTAGAGACTCTGCTGCCCCATGTGTGAACTGGCTCGTGTAGCTGTACAGGGAGTGAGGTTCAGTTGGAAAACCCTAATTTACAGATTTTTGTTTGATAGGTAACTAAAAGTACTCCTTGTGCACAGTGTAACATCAGTAAGCTACATGTTGAAGATTGAATAAAATGGTGAAGCAAATATTAGTATCGCAGCACATATATTCAGGATGGAGAAGTGTTTAGCATCTGTTTGATACAGCAACCCCGTGTACTTCTGAATGTTAAGAAATAATATGCGTTTTTCTTTCACTAGCATGCAGTTGATGCAAAATGAGTGTTCCTGACTACATGCAATGTGCTGAGGATCATCAGACCCTCCTGGTCGTGGTTCAGCCCATTGGCATTGTACCTGAAGAGAGCTTTTTCAGGATCTACAAGCGGATTTCAGCTGTGAGCCAAGTTAACGTGCGTGACTCGCAGCGAGTGCTCTACATCCGATACAGGCACCATTATCCCCCAGAGAACAACGAGTGGGGGGATTTTCAGACACACCGCAAAGTTGTGGGGCTGATCACTATCACGGAATGTTCTTCTGCCAAGGAATGGCCTCAGACTTTTGAAAAATTCCATCTTCAGAAGGAAATGTATGGCTCTACTCTCTATGATTCCCGGTTGTTTGTCTTTGGGCTTCAAGGAGAGATTGCAGAGCAGCCCCGCACGGATGTAGCGTTTTATCCCAGTTATGATGAGTGTGAAACTGTGGAGAAGAGAATAGAAGATTTTATTGAGTCCCTCTTCATAGTGCTGGAGTCAAAGCGGCTTGATAGAGCCACTGATAAATCTGGAGACAAGATCCCCCTCCTCTGTGTTCCTTTTGAGAAGAAGGATTTTGTAGGTCTGGACACCGATAGTAGGTAAGCAGCTACTTTTGTCAGCTTGCAGGTCTTAGAAACACACATCTGTGGCACTTGCCAGCCTTTAGAATAAGCCTATTAGAAAGGACAAGGTGAGCTTTATTCCAACAGAGGCTGTGTCCTGATCTTACTGTGTCTGAGAATTTAACTTGTAGGCTCAGTATATTTGATGGTCTGAGCTTGTTTACATATATATACATTTAATTGATGAAGCTCATCAAATAGTAGGAAGAAGTCACAGGAGTGGTTTGACAGATTCTGTTGTAATGAGACTTTTGCTGGAAAGCTTCCAATGTTTTAAAGATACACAGTATTAACAAAAAAAATTCAGTTAGCATCAATGAAACTATTTTTACATTATGTTGAGTAGTATTTGACTAATTCTACTTACTGTATTTTTTCCTCTAAGCCTCTGTCTACTTTTTCATTCTATGAGACTGACTGTTTATTTTGATTATGAAGTCCAGCATCTTTCCCAGTCTTTCTTTGTTTTACGTAGTTATTTGTTACTGCTTTTTACCTGTCATGTTTTGCTACCTGTTTGCTACAACTGTTTGGTTTTGTGTATGTTAGAGTTCCCCCATTTTTCCTTCCTCCTCATTTGCATACTCATCTGTCAGATTTGAGTGTTGCATAGTTCTTGTGCAAGGGATAAGTAATTCTGGCTTGATAGCTACAGGCAGATGCAAAATCTGTTTGACTCTGCTGTTGGCAGTCAAATCTAGGCGATGGAAGCAACCACCTTTTGTCCTGGCAAAGACAGAGGTGTGGAAGCCCTATCGTGTTTGGAAGCAGTAGTGTTCATACCTGTGTTGTACTGTAGGGATGCCAACAGAGGTTATTACTGTGTGTAAAAGCTCAGAGGTGTCCAGGCAGGGTTGTCCGGAGCTGTCCAGGCAGGGTTGTGAAGCTTTTAGATCACATGAATCAGCTCTGCCTGCATAGTTAGTCCTGGCCTTGGAAATGGGAAGAAAGCATTCCAGATTGCTAATTAGTTTGAAGCCTTTTGTTAAATTATCTGTGGGTGCTTGAAGGACCAGCAGTACTCCTGTGCCCTGCCCCTTTCCGTGAGCACTTGAACTGGCTCTGACTTGGTGGTCCCTGGTTTGTCCCTGCGCTATTATTCAATTATCAGAATAAATTACTGTGTTGCTGCTTTTTGTACGTGGGTGGTAAAGTTGTGTACACTGGACAAGCCTTTTTAGAATCCTGTCTTTAATTACTCAGTTTGAATGAAATTTGATTGAATGTAATCAAAATTTCCCATTCCAGTTAGACAGAAAATGGGAACTGTTGGCCAAGAATCTCAAAATCAGAATTAATTCTGCTGTTCAGTTGTGTCTTCTAAAAAACTGTACTTTGGAAATCGATTTCTTAGATAAATGACTTAATTCTGAGCAGTGGCTGTGCTGTAGCTAGTGGGAAATAAATACTCTTTGTGAAGTTCTGAACTGGTGGGGAGCTCGAGTGACAGCAGAATGTGTCCACACATCTCCAAGCAGGTATTTTATGCTGTTGCAGTGAGGAGTTCAAACAGATTCAGGGTGATGCTTCAGTTCTTTGCAGAATGGAAGGTGTGTGACCCTGCCTGTGTGGACACAGGGGTTTATCCAGAGTTAATCACTGGCTCAGCTCTGCACACACCCTTGCCTGGAAGGTTTGAATACCAAACAGGTTTTCAGTAAGTCTGGATCAATGGATGTACTTGAAATGTTTGCTGCACCGAACCGCTCAAGGAAAAGTTGCTAAATACTCTTAATTGTTCCGTTCAATAGTAAGAAAGTTCTTCAGTTTTATTTTGCTGTGAAGTTAGTACTTCTGATTGTTTTAAAACTTAGGATTTATACATTAAAACTTCAGAAAGCGGAATGAAAATATATTTTTAGCTTCTCTGCACAGGAACCTTTCTAGGCACCTTTCAAGTAGCCTGATGCATCTCCTACCTCTGTGTTGTAAAGCAGAAATTCAGGTTCATGGAATACGGTTGAATTCAGATCAGTTTATTAAACTAACTTATACTGTCAAGCCAAAGTCTTTGGATGTGAACTAGTGATAATATTGCATTTTATTACTTGGGAGATTTTTATTGCTTGGCTTGCAATTACAGGATTTTATTTTAGCACATTCCCGTCTGTAGTGACAGATTCACTAATTAAGGGAAAGCACTGTGTACCAGGGAGGTACAGGGCTAGGAAGGACCTTCTTCAATAGAAACCAGTTTCTGTTTTTGCAAGACTGGATGTAATTCTGTTCAGGGAGGCCTCAGGGTTGTTTGAGTGCAGGAAGTGGGTATGAAAAGATCTGGTAGAACAACTTTTGGTACTTTGTTGGTTTTGAGTCTGTCAGCATAGTAATTTTACAGAAAGAAAGAAAAACATGGTATTGAGATATTGAGGGAAATGAACAGCTTTTTCTAGAAAAGGTGGAAATTTCCCAAGGGTTAAAGGCAAAGAAAGTACCTTGATCTTTTTTCTATAGTTTCTGTCCATTTCCAGTTTTTTTTGTATGATGTATCCCAACCTCCGAGTCAGTGTGTAACCAATTACTTAAAAAGCACAAAAATTCTATATTAAATAGATGGCAGAGAAGACACACTCTTTATGCTTGTAACAGAGAGTGTGTCTCTGCTGCTGTAATTGTGGATGCCTACTTAGGCTAAATAAGCATCTCTTTCTTTACCTGTAACTTCTAAAATTGAAGTTACATTTCAGTGTCTAGCAAGGGTCTCATTAAATGTGTGGTGCTGCTGTAACCTGGAGATATTGGGATGATAGATTGAGGGTAAATATGTTAAGAATTTACAAGGGACACAGTAATTCTGATCATGGGATTTGAAGACTAATTAAAACTACTGAACATTGTTTGTTTCTTAAAAGATACTCGTCTCCAAATATTTTATTGTCAAATACTAAGGTTAATACTTATGTGATGATCAGGGCTATATATATAAACCTGATCTTCTCCCTCACCCAGTTACAAGACTTTCATTAGCTTGGTTACATAATAATTGCAACATGATTGATTTCTTTTAAGATGCAAAGTTCATAAATTAGGAAGGTGAATTATTATGCTGCATTTCAAGTAAGTTAATTCTTGGAAAAAATGAGGATGATCTTTATCTTTTGCAAGTTGCTTGTGTAATGAGCAGGAGAGACACATTCCCAGAACTGGTACTGAGGTGACAGCATACTCACTGTTTTATGTGTGAATAAGAACTTTTTATGGCTGGTAGAAAACTTTCTGTATGAAAAATAGTGGATTAAGTCCTAAAAAGTTTTGAAGAAAGGTTGTTCTGTTAAACAGAAATTGTAGGACTGAGAGTCTGACCTTGGTTTAATTCCTGGGGCATTCAGCCAAGAGGGGATTTTGGCAAATTGATTTATTTTTTCTTTCTGGTTCTTCAGCTGTAAATTGGGTAAAATATTTATGTGGTCCCAGGGCTCCTGAGGACAATTGAAAAAGTTTCTGAAATCAGTTGTGCTTGATAGTTATTCATAGAGGCTGGGAGATTGATGGAGAACAATGGAAACACATGTTCTCATTATGATAAAAAAGTCCTACAAACTGAAAACTAGGAAACATGAGCCAGAAATACTGAAAATCCCATTTAAGTTTTCAATTTTATTTCTGTTTTCAGCTAAAAAAAATGAACATACTTAAGTATGATTGTAAATCTACTTGGATAAGCTCATTTTAATGTTGTTTACAACAGTTTGTGTCTTAGGTTCTTTCTTTTTTAATACTGGCTTCCATTTAATGCTGTGGAGTGATGAGAATGTAGGGCCCTGTTTATAGATGCGTTTTTCTCTACACGGTGACATAGCTGGGATTTGAGCACTGATTTATCAAAGTTGATGATCTCAGTATCTGTATGTGGCTGTTAATTTTCTTTCTGTTCTCTGTCTTTCTAATTTCTGTTTTGTTCCTTTCTGGTTTTTTTCCCCCTTCTTCTCTCATACTGCCCTGTGAGTTTGTTGTTGGGTCTAAAAAGGTAGGCTGTGATTGTGTATCTTTGAAAATAGTTAGCTTTTTTCCCATCTCCTGCCTCTCCACTTTGCCTTCATTGCATATTTTAGTATTGCTTTTTATCTTTATTTTTTCAGTACACACAAAAATAATTGCTGCCTGGAGCCTCACCACTGCAGTTGTCCCCTTTTGGTGCATTTGGCAATTATATTTGGTAGCAATGCTGAGTTTTTTTGTAGGACACACATAGTCTGCTTAGGTGGCTGCTGGCCTCTGGAATTTGCTTTATTTTTTAAACTCCAAAGCCATGAAGCTGTTGCTGCCTGTGTTTGGTTTCCAAAATCAAAAGTTCTGGCAGTTGATCCAACGCTGTAGCTGTGTCTCTTTAAGTCTGGATAATGTTATGATTGGTGATATCTATAGCTCTGCATGCTAACTGGAATTAGTAGAACTTGATTGATGGAAATTTTTTTTGGAGCATTTTGCATGTATATACTTTTGGAAATTGATTTTGCATGTTTCTTGTTTGTAAATTTAGCCAAATTTTGAGGATCCAGAAATTCTGTCAAACCTTGTTTCTGGATGGTTTGTAGTGAAAATAAATTCTGTCGTGAAATATAACACTGTTACACTGAATTTTCCTTCACATTATACTGGGATCCTAGAAAAGAGCTGGAGATGAAAGAATAAAGCACATATCCTGTAGAGCAAATGAGTCAGAAATGGAAATTCAGTAGTTCTTTGTAGTTCCTTGAACAGATTCATTGCCCTCTACTTTGAAGTAGTAGCAGTGGTCACTGGCCATGATTGTGGTTATTCCTGTCAATATCAGAGTGTGTTTGGTAGAGAATTAACCCAACTAACTTTAGAAAATCAGATTTTAAAGTAGTTCTGTAGTCAATGGAATTTTTCCCTGTGGTGAGGACCTTCAGAAGAGGAGTTTGGGTGACTGACACCAAGGAGCATTCCATGGGTGGTCCTGCATGAGGTGGTACTGCCTTCCCTGGGGATGTTTCTGAGTGCATCACACTCAGGAAGGAATTTGTAGGGGCAGACTTTAGGTGCTTCTTTGAAATTTAATGTTGTGAATGATCTGGCGGAAAAATTAATACGAACTGCTCTTGGCAGTAGGGTGCTACAAGGAACTGGCGTAGAAAAAGGTTGTCCTCTTATCCTAGAGGAAGTAGTTGTTAATTTACATGGGCTTCCTGTCCCTAAATAGATTAGGATGAAGCAGGAGAGAGCCAAAATATTTAAACAGTGTTTAAATAAAAAATAAATCAGAATATATCTGTAAACGTCTCACTTTCAGGTTCTTCAGCTAAAATTGTGAAGCAAAACTAGCTCAGTATTAAAATGAGCAATCATCATTTTATGGTGAGATATATATATCTAAAAATATATGTGAATATATATGCATATAGGACTTTTTTCCCATTAAATTTGCACCCCAGTACACACTGAAGAAACAATGTGTCACTTGGATGTGATTTTAAGGGCCTGATGTAGATACTGGATTTTTTTGAAAAGAGGCTTCCCAAATGTGAAGTAAATTAAGTTTTGCTGTCTGTGGAGAGTGGTTTTTGTCTCATTGAAGTCTTTGCCTTCTGTCTTTTTGGACATTTTTGAAAGAATTTAATTCATTGTACTTAATTGTGAGTGCCTAATTAAGACACAGTTTATACATCTGTTTGGTGCAAACTTACTCTGTCATTAGTAAGGAAACATCTTCCAAGAGGATGGCAAAGACTTGCAGGGACTATAAGAGATGGATCCTGTCTTGGCAATACCTTGAAGAGCGTAAAAATAGGTGGAGTGAATTCAGTCTTTGAATAATTAATAGTAAATTTCTTCATCACTGGGAATAAATTATCTGTTTGTCTATAAATAAGGAGAGTTTCTCAAAGAACAGTGGTTTTTATGAGCAATGTTTATTGATGTCTGGGTGAATAAATGCCTTCAAACTTCACATATATTGACATGTGCGTAAACCAGCAGCAAAATTAGGTTAGGAAGAGCTGTTGGTGAGGCAGCGTGATCGAAACGATTCCGGTATCAGGTCCTGATTTAGAAGTCAAGCATCATCTCCTTTCCTTTGCTCTATGACTCATATTTATGAACATAATCATATGTTAGCTGGAAAATCTGGAAAAACACTTACAAACTACAGTTTTGAGAGAATAAGAAATTTAATTGTCCATAAACATAGAGATTGCTTGAAAGTGTAGAGACAGGGAGTTGGAAGCAGTGGCATCTTTGAAAGGAATTATAGCTGTGTAAGGGAACAATGATTCTCCAATCCCACTACTTATGTGAAAAACAAACAAAAAAATTAAAGCAATATAACATTTAAAATGTTATTGTCATTCTGGAGTACAGACATTAGGAAAATCTGATTTATAACCAATTTATATTCTCCTGTGCAATGATGATTCAAGATTGCAAAGGAACTTTTTTGATAGAGTTATTTTTCTATAACTCAAAGCTCAGACTGAAATCTTGGTAAGATTTGGTGCCCTTCCATAGTTCATACACAGCAGTTTTAGTTTTCACTTTAAGTTTTCTTGTATTTTTTTTCTTAAACAGATCTATTAAATATATGCTTGCTGAAAAATAAAATATAAATATTTCAATTTCTTGACACATCTGAAAGATAAAGAACAACAGTTGTATTGAGCTTCATTTAATGTCAACACATCAATTGTGAATATGGTGTGATAGATCAGAGAAGTGCATACATTTATATAGGAATTATTTGTAACTTTTTAGATGGAGAGAAGCAATAGGAGACATACTTCTTGTCTCCTTTTATTATTTCCATTTTTTTTGTAGACAGTAATACTGGTTCCCATAGCTTTTCTCTTTAGTTTTTATAAGGCCATTGTCTGTACTTTATATATATTTTCTCTTTTTAAATTTCTGTCCTGATCCATATAAATCAGTTACTTTCTCTTCATCTCCTTCTTCCAAACCAACTGCAAGGAGTAAGACATTATTTGGTGCCTGAAAAGTTGCTTCTCTTTGGCCAAACTAACAGCCTTGAAGGCAAATAAACCAGTAACATGAAATTGTTTGGATTCTTGACATTTCTCCTGGCCTTTCTGCCTTAAAATCTAAGGGAAATAAATGAATATCCTTATTCCTACCATTATATTTTATTTGTTCCGTGCCTCTTTCCCTTTTTTCATTTCTACATTACAGACTTCATGAAGACAATCTGTTCAGATGCCTTATGGAGATTATTTCAGTGACACTTCAGTTCATCTCTAGGGTCCTTTGGGAAGTTCTTTGCTGGAAAAACCCCCCACTTCCCCAAACCTGGTTGCATTCCATAACCTTGGCATTCCTCTTATATTAAGTTCTCACTCTAGGGAATAAGAGTTTAGCATCTGGAGAGTGGGTGTTACCCTAGGTTTTTTTGGGTTTCTTTTTTGTTTGAAGTTGTTAAGTTCAAATAGTCCCGGTAACTTTTTAAAAGATCAGAGGCTGGTTTGGGCTGGAAGGGACCTTCAAGATCATCTCATTCCAATCCCTCTGCCACGGGCAGGGACACCTTTCACTATCCCAGGTTGCTCCAAGCCCCACCCAGTCTGGCCTTGAACACTTCCAGGGATGGGGAATCCACAGCTTCTCTGGGCAACCTGTTCAACAGCTATTCTGATGAACTTAATTAAATTGAAAAAGTATCACTACATCTAAAAGTGAAAAGTTTAGAACTATGTCAATCCAAGATAGCTCTTTGTATTTTTGCCAGATTCTTTGGACTTCGTGTATACAATAAAGAATGACATCTACAGCAATTACTTTCATTACAGTTTCATTTCTGATAAACTTTTATTTTAGTTTAAACCATCCAAAGAAATAAAAGTCTATTTTTCCTTGGTGTGATGTGTGGAAAATCAATTTTCATACCCCTATGTACTTAGACATTGTTAGAACAACAGGACATACTATTGAAAGTAACAGATAAATTAATAAAATATCTAAGTTGACATTTAAATTTCTCCCTCATAAACAGTTTTATAATTATAGTGCAAGGACATTCTTGCCATGGAATACTTTTCCAGGAGGGAGAACAGGAGGATTGCTCATAGACTTGGGAGAGCAGAGTTGTTCTGAACTGTCACTTAAACCATGGGGTGTTTTCCAAGTCCAGTGTATCTTGCTTTACATCTCTTATGTTTCTTTAGCTGAAACTTACTTAGAAAACAAATAAAGTAATAAGGTTAGTGCTGTTATCACACAGATTTATGCCCAAGTTGCCTTTTCAGCTGTACCAAGGTGTTCGTTGAATATTTTCAGTAGGCTTTGTCTGTTCATTTGGAAAGAACATCACCATTTATTTTAACATGTAAAAAAAAGAGGAGGAAGAGAAATCCTGTCAGCTGTTGCCTGAAGTGATTGTGCTTTTTCACTCATCATCCCTTTAAAAGAAGGGGCTGGGAGCAGGGGGAGGTTTGTGAGGTCTGGGGGGGTCTGAGGAGGTTCTGGGCCCCTGACACCTTTGGGCTGTGTGTGGAGAGGGTCCCAGCAGAGGAGGGCAGAGGGCTGGAGCAGGATTTTGGAAAGGTCACCTTTAATATGCTCAGAACCAAAATGTGAGGAATTCCATGGGAAGCATCCATGGAGTGTTGGGATTTATTCAAGAACAGTTTCCCTAAGCACAAGAACAATCCATTCCCTACTGAGGGAAAGAAAGAAGGCAGACCACCCTGGCTTAACAATGAGCTTTTGGGTGTACTGAAAAAGCAAAAAAGCAGCATATCAGCTCTGGAAAGGCAGCCAAATACTCACTGTAGTCTGCAGGAACCTTGCTTTGGAGCTTTTCAGGGGGTGTGACTCTAGCTGTGTGAATGCTGTGTAGCCAAAACGTGATACGTTGCTTTTTTCCTCAAATATATCCTCAAATTGTTGGTTCTTTTGCATATTACGTTAGTTAGCATTCATATTTGCTCAGAGAGTAAATTAATGCTGATCTGCTATTAAAGAGGAAAGAAAATGGACTTCAGGTGTTTATTACCTCAAACAAGCATTCCCTGCCAGTAAAAGTGCACCTTTCATTTTGCAGACACTACAAGAAGCGCTGCCAGGGCCGGATGCGGAAGCACGTTGGAGACCTGTGTCTGCAGGCTGGAATGCTGCAGGATTCCTTGGTGCATTATCACATGGCAGTGGAACTGCTGCGCTCTGTCAATGACTTCCTGTGGCTTGGAGGTAGGGTTAAGTGGTGGTAGTTGCTAAACACAAGTAAATCAAACTATCCCCTATCATTTCCTTAGGCATAGTGAAAAGTAGGAATGATTTTGGTGACCAACATCTGAATATCAGGTGTAACAGTTAAGTTGAAGCAAAAATTGCTTAATAAAGATATGAGAAAGGAATGTGTTTAGGAAAACCTAAACAGGATAAATTGTGTTACTGTAGTAAAGCATGTATTTAAAAATTGTGCCTGATTTTTTAATGATTCCTTGGAAAGTATTTGATTTCCTTCACTGGCTTGTACAGGTATTTTAAAAATATTTCCTATGGATGTCCAGTGTGGACTGTTAGGAAAAGATTTTTGCCTTTCCATCTACCAAAGCCACAAGTGTTAAACTTCCACTGGCATGACTTCCTTTCATAGTATGTCCTAGGATTTGCTTTTTTTCCCTGCCTTTTCTCCATCCTTTCCTTTCCTTTTTTTCTGCTTTTTGTTATTTATTGGCTATACAAATGATCTTTGAGCACAATTTCTGCTTCTCAGTTTCACACCCTTTCAGGACAATCACTATTTCCAGGTCTGCTTTTAGCTTTCTCATTCTATGTGGAAACCCATTTATATTCCTAATGGCCCTGCAGGTTACATACTATGAAAACCTTAACACCTTTTGACCTCCCACTTCTTTCCTTCTACAATTCCAAAAATTTAAATGGTCAGGATTCCTCAAATTATACTTAGAGGCCTCCAGAGGACTCTTCCAATCCAAATTATTTGGTAAGTCTGTAAGTCTGATCTCCTGCTTATATCACATCCAGTTAAATCAGGTTGTTGAGGGACCTGTCCAGTTGAGTTTCAGGTGTATTTAATGATGGAAGTTCTACAGTCTTTGAGCAACCTGTTCTAACATTTTGCTGGTTATAATTTGGAAAAACCCAACAACAAAACATAAATTAGTCCTACCTTAAAGCAGAACTTCCTGTGTCAGCTTGTGTTGACTCTCATCTGATCTCTGCACCTCTGAGAAGCACCTGCCTCCATCTCCTCTCTGCCTTCCCACTGGGTGTTTCGAAGGCAGCAGGGACATTGACGTTCAGCCTCTTGTTTAAGGCTGAGCAAGCCCAGTTCTCTCTGCTTCTCATATTCTCTGCTTCAGGAACTCCAGTCCCCCGACCCTTCTGATGGCCTTCCACCAGCCTTGCTTTGGGATGAGGCTCCTGTCAGGCCCTATCTCCAGCCTGGAAAGTTCTCTCTGCATTGAAGGCCTGCCCTACTGTTCCCCTCAATTTGGTATCACCCAGGAAGTTTCTGGGTGTGCTCTGTGCAATCATCCAGGCAGTTAATGAAGGTATGAGTATTGTCCCTCTGAGGGACACCACTGGTCACAGGCAGCCATTTGGCTGATCACAGTCCTTTGAGTGTGGCTGTCCAGCCAATTTCCCACCTACCTGATAGGCCAGCTATCCCAATCTTCCCGATTTGGCTGCAAGCATTCTGTGGGAGAGCATGTCCAAAGATGTTTTGAAAGCCAAAATACACAACATCCACTGCTGTTCCTTTGTCCACTGAGCTTATCATCTCATTATAGGAGGCAGTGAGGTTGCCAAAGACTGACTTACCCTCAATAACTCAATGTGTGCTGTTCCCAGACACGTTCTTTCACTTCATGTGCTTCTAGAAGGGTTTCTGTGTAGCCTCTCCAGGGAGCTGATGTTGATCTGTCTGTACTGGTACTTCCTTCTCAAAGAAGATGACATTTCCCTTTTTCCAGCTATTAGAAACTTCCCGCAATGGGCATGAACCTGCTGGAGGTGATGAGAGAGTGGTCTCACCTTGGTCAGCTCTTTTGGCATCTTACCTGGTTTTGTGGAATTGCATCCAATTGGATTAAGTGCTTTTCATGTGAGCTTCCTCTACAGTGACAAGTTCTTACTCCTGCAGATTGTTTTAGTAGGGTTGGGGCAGTGGGAGTTCCGAGGGTGAACCCAGAGGTGAAAAGCACATTGAGTATCTCAGAATTTTCTGTGGCCTTTGTCATTAGACCTCCAATTTCAGGTATATTTTGTTTGTGCAAATGGACTGTATGATGTGATACTTCACTTCTTGCAAATGTCTCTGCTAATCTGTTGGCTTTTTTTTCTTTTCTCTGCAGCTGCCCTTGAGGGGTTGTGCTCAGCATCCGTCATCTATCACTATCCGGGTGGCACTGGGGGTAAAGTTGGACCTCGCAGAGCTCAAGGAGGTTCTCTTTCTGCTGAGGCAGGCAACAGGCACAGGCCAGGTAAGAATGGCATTTCAGTTTTATTCTGTTTGCCACCACTGAACATCTGAAAACCTTCTCCCTATTTCCTAACTCTAAAATTATGCAGATGACAGGATTAATCAAATGAGGGAGGTTGGGGGAAGAGTTGTTTGGTTTTTTTTAAAGATTTTTGCAATTACGTTTCTGTTTTGGTGTTAATGTTAAGACATGTGCTTTGCATAGAATTGCAAAGTTTTTGGTTTCTTCACCTGATTGTTAGTAGTGTCTGTGTTAGTTTGAATTTTGCTAGACGAGATGCAGACAGTTTTCATAAAATATGACGTGGCACAGCTGCATGTATTAAGAAAAGTTGGGTACATTTTATTCATAGTTTTTTTGCTCTCCTAAGGTCAACGTGTAATAAATAAATAGATTTCATTAATGAAATGCCAATAAACCAGTGTAATTTTTAATGTTTAGTATACTTTTTCTAAACTCTTGGATTACAAAAGAGATGGCTGAGGAGAAACATGAGAGTTATCCGTAATACAGTGAATATTGTGGAAGAGGATGGGTAGGGATTGAAGGTTCAGTGTTTCTTTCAAAAGAAGAACTGGAGGACATCAGACAGCTTAGCAGATGGCGAAGTAGATGAAAGGAATGACTCTTTATCCAGCCTATAGGTATGACATGGAACTCCTTGTCATTCAGAGTGGTGTGACAGAGGCAAGGCTGCTGTAGCTCCATGTCCCCAGGTCTCGGCATAGGAGGCTGAGCAGGAATTCCCAGCAGGCCTGGAGCAACATAGAGGGTACACACACACACAGCCTCAGTCTGTCCAGGAGCTGGCCACTGGACTGCACCAGTTGCTGGCACCTTGACCCACAAGGCTGAGACCCGGAGCCCATTCCCGTTGTTGTTTCTTAGACCAGCACACACACATGCACTCCCCTCTGTTTTTCCATGCTTGTTACCTACACTGCCTCAATCCCTCCTTCTTCTTGTCTTTGGCTCATCCCCTACACCCCAAAAGGAATCTTGTACAGTTCTAAGAAAAAAAAAAAATGAGCCCCATATCCCTGTAGGCAGTGACCCCCCCAGTCTGTAAGAGGATCCAGAGAGCTGTCTGTGTAACTGAGCTGCTGGGCTTCACCCCCGCACAGCTCTGCTGGCTCTGATTTGGTTACTGGGGTTCAACTGATGGTCACTGATCCTCTCTGCTCCTTTGTAGTTGTGCAGATCAGCCTGTCACATAACCTGACACTTGTCACATGCTGTTATGGCTCCTGAAAGTTTCTGTGGCTTCCAGGAGAGGCTGGGCTGGGGTAGGGAAGTGAAAACACATTGACTAGTGTGAGCTACAGGGCCTTTGGGCTAACCCAGCATAGCTGCTGCTTTGTATGTACTCACCCAGGACTGAAACATAGCTGGGTTTAAGTGCTGGTGTAAAGTTCTCTTGCGTGAAGTGTGGTCAAAATTAAGTCCTTAATCTAAAGGAAGCAACCACCCATCTTACTCTTTTATAAGTCCTAATGTAGTTGTGGTTTGATGCTGGTTAGGCACCAAGCATCACAAATAAAAACAAAGTGAAATGAGGATTATTGAGGAAAATGGAAAGACTTCAAGGCAAAACAGGTCCACACTTAAACAGTTATAGTATAAAGAAGATTAATTACTAACAGAATTAAAAGTAAAAAGAAATAATAAGAAATTAAAGCAAACTCCCACAACACCTTTCTCTTCCAGTACCTCCCTCTTTCCACCAACCCGCACAAAGGACACAAACATGGAGTTGGGTTCAGTGTTTACTTTCTTAAGAGTCTTTCTTTATGTTTTTGGAAAAGAGTTTCTTCTGCTGTGCCATGGGATTCATCCCATGGAAGATAGTTCTCTGCAAACTTCTTTAATGTGGTTTCAAACTTTCACAAACAACAGTCTGCCCGAAATCTGCTGCAGTAAAAAAATATCCCTCCCATGAACCTTGCAGTCTTTCCACACTGCTCATCATGGGTCATAACAGTCATGGGGTTTCAGTCTCTTAAGGATGAGCTATTCCAGCCTGAAAGTAAAGGCCCTCTTCTCAATCTCTAGAAGTCTTTCACCGCCATCTGTATACTCTGGTGTGAGTATTTCTCATGAACTACATGTGGATTTCTACATCCCCCCATGTACATCATCTTATGAATTATAGGGAAAACAAATTGCTGTATTATAGTCTTCACCAAGGCTTGCAAGGAGAATTTTCAGCTCTGGTGCTGGGAGTGCCTGCTTTACTGCCCTTGGTTCTGCCATGTTGGCTTCACCTCACATGATCTCACTTTTCCTTTCTCTCTGACTTGGAAGAAAGCTGGTGCCTGTTAAGTTGCGGCTGAGAAGTTGATCTTGTTTCTTGTCCTGGCTCTCGTTGTCGGCTGCATGCTGTTTCTGCTCGGTTCCACACGACCCGCGCTGGCTGCCCGGCAGGGGCCCGCCGGCCCCAGGAGCC
>NW_008246063.1:3250106-3257203 GCF_000691975.1 Corvus brachyrhynchos
GTATTTCCCGCCGCCTTCGCCCGGCGCCAGGGGCTCTCGGGCCCGCTTCGGGATGGGGCCCGGGGGCCTCCCACGTTCGCCACCCCAGAGGGGGGAAACAGGAACAGAAGGAACTTCTCGTCCTTGCTCTTTCTTTAAATATGTAAATCGCAGAGGCGGTACCAGCTTTTTCATTTGTTTAGCAACCTATCCATCGAACTAAATTTAAACTACCACACTAGTAAACACCTGCTTTGTATTATCTTTATTAAGAACTGCGTGTGTTGAACCCAGATAATTGACAGTAAAATTACCTTATTTCAGGACAGAATACTAATTTTTCATACCATATCTAGTCATTAAAATCTGTGCATTTGGTCCCATGACCTATGAACGCATTTTATGTTGGTTATTATAATTTCACCTGGTTAGTGACCTTTGTCTACTTTTCAATGAATATTTAATAGGAGATGTTGCAATCTATTTGTTTGTCATGGGTACTCCTTGTTACTAAAGAAGGTAACAAGTCACAACTATCAATAATTGGATATATTTTGGGTATATTATTACTGGGTCTCTACTTAAGTTGAGACTTAAATCTCTCTATTTCAAAGTCCTGTTTGCAAACTTGTTGGTGTAGTTGTATTTTATAAATGTTTTAGTTTCATATGACAAAATTTTCAAAGGACTTTTCTGTGGAGAAAAACTGATCACAGTTTTTTTTTTTTGTCATCCTCTGCAGATGAAAATATTACTTTGTGGCCCATTAGATATTGTTCCCTAACTCCAGTTATGATCTCTATGATTTTAGGTCTGCACTGCTGACCTCTCTCCTGCACAGCTGTTGCTGTGATGTCATTTTCTTACAAAGTTTTCTGAAAGTTTATTTTTATTACCTTTTCTTGTCTCTGCCATGCTTTTCATTTAAAATATTTTCAAACTGCACCTTTGGTTATAATCTGTTTCGCTGTAATTAATTCTGTGAGGACTGTTTAATCTGTGGAATAAATTCCACTGTATCTTTCTGTGGGATAAAGCCAGAAAAAAAAGGGTTTCCAAATTCTGCACAAATCAAGAAATGCCACACTTGGAACTGACATTTGTGCCTAATTTTGAGGCATGTAGATGAGAGAGTTACTTGTAGTGCTTCCT
This sequence comes from Corvus brachyrhynchos, assembly GCF_000691975.1. Taxonomy (NCBI): domain Eukaryota; kingdom Metazoa; phylum Chordata; class Aves; order Passeriformes; family Corvidae; genus Corvus; species Corvus brachyrhynchos. The sequence continues at coordinate 3,251,238 of NW_008246063.1, forward strand.
CTTGTACCTGGAATCACACCTCTTCTTGTGCCTGTACGTCAGCCTTCACAGGATGAAGTTTCCTGCCCAGATCCAGACAAGAGAAACATCTTCCTCTGGAATCCATTGTGATTTCCATCATTTGACATTTTTAGGCTACAGCACAGGACCTGGCTGCTCAGCAAATATGGTGTCTGCTTTAGATAGAAACAACTTTGGAAAGAGAAGCTCCAAAATACAAATGAGCTTCTGCTCTATACTGTGGCTGCCCATCCCTGGAAGTGTTCAAGGCCAGGTTGGATGGGGTTTTTGAGCAGTCTGCTCTAGTGGAAGGTGCCCCTGCCCATGGACAGGGGGTTGGATCTTGATGGTCTTCAAGGTCCCTTCCCAAACCATTCTGTGATTCTGTGAAAAGGCAACTTTGACTTCTCAGGTATCTAAACCTTTTAGTTTGCATGGGGACAGTTTTAGGCCATGTCCCCTCGAATTCCTGGATGTGTCTTTGCAACCTTCAGTGTAAAGGAAGATTCTGAGTTTCCCAGTTCCTCCTGGCCAGGAAGTCTGGCTGTGGTCTGTCAGTTATGGGGTTTGTATGTCAAACAAGATGAGTCTGGTTTGCTTTATGCTTAGGTCATTGTCTGTTTTGGGTTTCTCCACTGGATTTTATTTGTTGGGAGTTCTAAGCTCTTGATTTTGTTGCCTGACCTTCATCTTTCCCCAGGCACAATTAGGACACTTGAGTGAAGTGTTGGCATGTCTTTGGGTCTAGATCTAAATCTCTGCTTCACTTGTCTGGAATCCAAGCAAATCAACTGAAGGGAGAGCCTGTCTTGCTGATAAAATAATTGTTTTTGGCTGCTTAACCCTTGATATTAACAATTTTATTGCCATGTTTAACCAAAGGTTAGGGCAGTGAGGTGTTACATAACCTGATAATCTTAACTCTGCAATACTCTTGGCAACTCTTACATGGACAGTCTGGCTTATTGGGTTGACATGACTCAATTATTCAGAAAATTTGACGGAGTGAAATTAGTAACAATTAAAAGGGATAAAATTACTTGAAAATGTTATTCTAGAGTATTGTGCAGATTAAATGAGCCTCCCACAAGGAGAATTAAGTACTGTAGGTCCTGGCATTAAAATACACTAAGTGGACTGTGATGGAAACTTGCCAACTAAAACAATAAGGATAAAGAAAAAAGGATATGGCTTTAAATGATACACTGAAAATTCTGAAATTCTTCTTAATGTATCTTAGAATTCATTGCAAGTTTATGGGACTTTTTACATTTATTTATTAACAAAATGAGATTTAACATACGGTGACTACTTGATTATAATTGGTAGTCCTTCAAAATAGCAGTGATGATCCTGATAAATCTGATTATTTTGTTCAAGCCTGATGTTATAAAACATTATAAGAACTTACTTTGCTGGCTCTATTTAAGGCTGAAAAAAAATCATTTTTGTTCCTCCTTTTAGGGGCACAGGAAGTTCTCATTGATCCAGGTACATTATTTTCCTGCATGTTTCCAAAGTATTTTCTTCTGTTACTTGATGTGTTTTGCAATTGTATAGATATTGCCACTTGCCAAAACTAGATTATAAATCTGGAGAAATTATAGAGACCGAAGGGTAACTGGCACAAAATAAATACTGTAGTTCGTGATTGTGTTTCCATAAATTCTAATCAACAGGATTTCTTTCCATGAGTAGTGAGGATTTAAAAATATTTTTGAAGTGACCAACCTGAATGGTCACATGTAGTCCTGTAGTGTCATGGTGCTCTCTCAGTCATCATGAACAAACATCTTTCGCTTCCCTAAAAACATTGTTAATCTATAGATGTGCTTGGTCTGATTCCTCAAGGTTAATAACCATATGAAAAAAGTTGCCTTAGCATTTAAGTATTTAAAGAAACATTCTTTCTGCTCCCTCAGTATATTCAGAAATATCTTTCACAGTAGTTTTTAGCTGTCTGTTGAGAGTTAGGGCCAGCTCTGAAACACAAGAGATTTTTTTTTTACCATCTTAGCAGGGAAACCTCCTGGAGAAATAAATTACTGTATAAGCCTAACTAAATTACAGTAAAACCCTACAGATTAAGCAACCCGTAAGAAGGTATCGAGCCTTGCCAAACCTTTGATGTATTTTCACTTTTATTATGTTAACTCCTCAATAAAATCAAATTCTATAAATAAATTTTTCATGTTCTTTCTAATACCCCAGATTTTCTTGGCTTCCACTTCGCATTCTTATCCTTCATATAGACCCTTTCTGTCTCTTGCCTTCTTTCTTATGTAAGAAAACCAATTTCTTAGTGTTTTGTCTGAGCCTTTTTCCCCCCTAAGGTGTGCTTTAGAAACACAGTTTTAAAGTAGAATGAGGAATAGTTCAGATTAAAACTGTGTATTCAGATGTAGCCATAATATAATTTTAGCAGTCTGTTACTTTATTCATAAACACTCAGATAAGTGCTAAAAATCATGAATATATTTGGTTTTTATTAAGTGAGAGATTATTTCCTTTCTTTCTACGTGGGGCAAGTGTGCTTTGTGTATTCTATGTCAAACCTACAACATACCCTAGTTTGCTTTTTAGGTATTTAGCATTTGCCAAGAGTCATTGTGCTCATTTCTGACCTTGTTCTGTTCTAGGTGCTCTGACTTCCAACGGGATAAATGCAGATACCAGTGCTGAGATAGGACGTGCCAAGAACTGCCTTAGTCCTGAAGACATCATAGAAAAATATAAAGAAGCCATTTCTTACTATGGCAAGGTAATCCTGGTTATTAAAAAAACAAAAATCACTGAGGTTCTTTTCGACAGTGAACTTCTGTGGCTTTGGTTTTGGAAGATCTTCTAAAGCAGTGAAATTTGTAAAACAGTTTCCAGCTCTCCTGGAGGAATTTTTAGGTTTTTGTGCAAATGCTCAGAGCCTGATATGGTAAAGGATCTTAATGTGTACATTCATAATAGGAAAAGAAAAAGAATTATTTTGTACCGTGAAAATAGAGGCCCATTGTCCACATCAACAGTAAAGCTAAGTTTAATTGTATTGCAGTGGAGTTATTTAACAACTTTTTAACTTCAGGTATTTTCAAGTATCTTTAGACTAAGCTTGTAAATATTTATTACAGGCATTTTCATGTCCAAGTTGAAGGGAGACTCTCCAAATGAAACAGGTTCAGTTGTGTGCATGAGTTAATTTATGATCAGGAGCAATTAAAGGTGATAGTTCTGGGCATAGTGTCAGATAAATTTGAATCGTTCAATAAAACAGTAATTGTCAAGGATGCACTCAGCTTTTTAATGTTACCTTAAGGGTACCTTGCTCATCTAGAAAGAGTATCATGTCTCTAGAAGTATAAAATTATTGGACTTTGTTGGGCTTAGGGCAGGATATTTATATTTTGTTTATTTATAATATGCACTATGCTCTCAACAAGTAATAACTGTGCTTCACTGCAGCTTCACTTGAAATAACAAAAAGCTTTGTGCCAGGACTGATTTATAACCCTGCAAGATGAGCAGTTACCTTCTGTCTGTTCTAGACCTACAGACAGAGTAACTCCTTGCTCTAATGCTGAGGAAGCAGCACTTTCTACATATTTCCTGTGTTCTCACTGAGCTGAAAAAACTTTTGTAGCACTTTCTAAAATAGATTAAATCTCCAGTGATTTGCTTTTGCCAATATAAATGCATGAGAGAGGAATATGGGACAGCTTTGCTGGCGTAACTCTTGCATTTTGTTATGAGCTTGCTTTCCCCCATTAGTTTTCAGATATAAATACCTGAAAAGAGATTAACTTCAGAAGGAGGTGGGCCAAATCAAATATCCAGTATCAGTGTTGTTTGAGGAAATCACCAGATCAGATTGTCTGGCTAGAAAATTGCCTGTTTGTTATCTGAGCACAAACAGTTCCGTGGGCATCTGCATTGTTTCTTTACCTTCCTTAAGCAAGCTAAATCACTTAACAGTCATTTACAGCAAAGGTTTTGCAAACAGATACTGGAACACTCAGATTGGTTTCTAATTCTCTGGTCGTCAGGAATATTGTTTTAACTAAAGAGAAAATGGATGCAGTAATAAAAATATTTGCACCGTGAAGGTAGAATTTATTTGCAGACGCAACACCCACAACCAACCATTTATATGAGGTTATCCCAAAGGGTACCGGTATTCCCAGAGTTTCTCCTTATCTGAACTTTCAGACTGAAGCTGTGCTGTGTCTCAAGAGAAGTGAGTGAAGAGGCTGAAAATGCTTGTTTTGCATAATAATATTTTAGATGACACCTTAATTTTCACGTGGGCATATGTTGATAATTTAACACTGTAGTCATTAGCATTAAGGAATTGCTGGGTTTGGACAATGTGACAGCTGATTTATGTGCTGAGCAGAAATGCTTATAAAATCTAACGGGTGCAATACTTCCATATTATTTTAATTTTCTCCCTCTCCAAGTACAAGAACGCTGGTGTGATTGAACTGGAAGCTTGCGTGAAGGCAGTGAGAGTCCTGGCAATACAGAAGAGGAGCATGGAAGCCTCTGAGTTTCTGCAAAATGCAGTTTATATCAACCTTCGGCAGGTCAGTTGGAAAGTCCAGTTATTTTTTTCTTGGTCATTCAACAGAATTTACTGAAAGTTACTTAGACTCAGGAGACTCCAGTTTATTTTCTGTATCACTGCCTTCCTTCTGATGAGAGCTTGACTTCTGAGGATTTTCACATCTGTGAGTCTGGTTTGCAAGGTATTGACAGTTCATCTAAAAACATGAGGACTTAGTTTGAGATTAAAGACTCTCTTGCTTGTTCTCCCTTGTGAAGGTAAAAAAAATCCATAGTTGTTCTCTTGTGATGTTGTATTAAGGAAAAACAGCTGCGGGGGACTGATCTGCATTGGATTTTTAAAATTTTCTTGATTGCATCTCCTTCAGTGAAACTGAACAAATCAAGAATGGCCTGTTGCAGAATGAGCTGAAGGGTCTGATTAGTGTTCTTAATCAACTGAATCTTTGTTGTGTAGTGCAAAGTCTTAATTAAGCCAAATCAGAAAGGAATTCAGGGGGGAAATCAGTGTTTGGAACTGTGGGGAAAGTGCTCAGTGTCACCACAAAACAACATTAACACTTGATCAGTATCTCAAGCTTAGTGTCACTGCTCACAGGGAGACTGCTGTGTTTGAAAGAACTAATAAAAAGTTGTTAGGTTTCTTACTGATTTTTGCTCATTACATCTTGGTAAGATGAGCAGTTTAAGTCCACACCATTGACCTTATTAAGCACCAGGCAGGGACAGCAAATATATGATGGGGGTAGAATACTTTCTTTCATTTGCAGAGAATCCTTTCTTTGGCATCAATTTTCTAACAAAGTGTAAATGAGACATTATTTAATTGATAAGCTGTCATAAAACTCATCAATTTTGTTACAGAGTCCCTTAATTGCCATTATCCTTGTAGCGCTAAGTGCCTTCTCTTTGACTCTGTAACCTGTTTTTTTGCTGGCAGTTCTGCACCCTTTTTTGTTCACCTGTCCTGTTCTAGTGCTGTTATTCTTGTTGCCTGCAAACTCCAAAATTGTTGTTTTTTCTTTTTGTGGAAGCAATTACTGCCATTTTTCTCCCTGACACCACTGATACTGCAACTTCCACTTTTTATCGGAAGAAAAATGTTAAGACATAGTGTCTTGGTTTGAAAGGGAGGTGTCTGTCAAGGAAGGAAAAGAAAATGTGACCCCCTTCCCTCCAAATTATTATAGTCCGAAATTACGGAGCTTTCAGGCAAAGATATGGGAAAAGGAGTAACAGTCCTTTACTAATACATACATATGTATTTGTGTATAACAAGGCAAACAAACAACAACAACAGCAGCAACAACAAACCAACCCAGAAACCCAGTGCCGGCCTCGCTCGGCTGTCGGGCCCTTTCCCCTCGGGTGCAGTTCCGCTCGCAGCCGGCGGGGGCGCTGGTGGCTCCCGG
>NW_008246063.1:3257358-3261781 GCF_000691975.1 Corvus brachyrhynchos
GGGGCGGCACAGCAGTAGCAGCCAGGCTCCTCTGCAGCAGCTGTCGCAAGGAGCCTGGGAGATGCGCCCTCTGGGAAGGGGGAGAGGGTCGGGGTCCCTGGTTTTCCCAAGGTACCCGAATAGATGGTGAGGGTCCTTTCCAGTCAGACCGGGTGTTAATAAGGACCCAGTACAACAGCTGATCTAACCAGCGAAGCTCCACTCATGGTAGGAGAAGACAGCGGGAGACGGAACCCCGCAGTAGTGGCGAATTCTTCCCACAGCGACCACAGCCTGTCTCTCCTCCGATGCCGAGAGAGAGCAAGGAGCTGAGCCCAGCCCCTCACCTCCCGGCCAAAATCTCAGGGTATCTTTGCCCTTGCAAAGAGGAAACCCCCAGGTAAGAAAGGAGACAGCTGCACCCTTCCCCAGCCTTGGCCATTTCTTCTGTCTCTCTTGAGTGCCGGTTGTTGTTGTTGTCTCTTAGCAACAGATGGGACAAAATTCCATGAGAGAAAGAAACAAAAGGAAAAAAATCCTAACCCCCAACACCCAGTAAATGGCAAAGTACTTGTCACTTCAACAGCTGATAGCTATTGCTTAATAATACACAAGCACAAACGTTGGCAACATGAAAAACATGCCCTAAGCTGCCAGTGAACTTGCAACCAGTACAGCCTAAACCAGTACAGACTGGGATCTCTGTGTGGCTGGGGAGCAATGTCTCATTATTATGTGAAATAAGAGTAGGATAATCTTTCCTGGGCTTTCCCCAGGGCTGGGAAATGCATTTTCCATAGAGAGGTATGGCTGAGAATTTTATTTACAGCTTTTAAAAATTTACTGTATAAAATGGAAACAAATAATAGTTGTATTTATGATTTGGACTAACTCAGAGGAGGAGTCATCCTGTGATAGCTGAGGGAATAAACTGTAGGACAGTGTTTTTCACTTGCAGGTAAGTAGAACACCAGCACAACCAATATTCTACAGCAGTAAAAACACCTCACAGGTTAAAGTGTAAGACTCATAAACAGGAAAACTAGTTCCTATCCATAAATTCAATTCCATACTCAGTCTAGTAATATTATGTACTGGTATTTTCTGATGAGCTGCAGGGTAATAAGACTTAACTTTGCATCCAGTTATGAGGAATAAATTATAAAATATAATTACAGAGAAAGTGAGATTATAAAATTTTAATGTAGTAAGGAATAATTAAAAAACAAATAAAAAGCTGCATTCTTGAAAGCCTGTCCTGAAACAAGCCTTAGAAAAAACCGGCTCTATTACTTGAATAGTGACCTACAGCCTTTCCAGGTGCAGTTGTAACTTGGTTTGGTAGAGCAGTTAAATAAAAATTAACCAGGTGGAAATGATGCTGTGCTTCAGGTGGTGGCTGTTTTGCAGCCACTTTACAGGCATTAAGCTTTAATAAATTTGTAGGGTCTGGAAAGATGTTTGTGAATGCTACATCCATGGCATGCAGAATGCCTGCTGCAGTCTTCCCAGAATTAATTACTTGGAGTATCTGTGTGGGTTTTTTCTCCTTTTCTCTTCTTTTAAATTCCTGAATGGTAGCACATAACTGTGTGTGCTCATCGAAAATGCAATTTTGCTGTCTTTGTGGTGATGAAAAAACAGTTTCCTGCAACTGAGGGAAATGCTTGAATAACTTTGGGAACAACCATTAAGCAACAAGTTGTGTAACAGTGTTAAAAACTTATATATGATGAAAATAAAATTTTCTAGGAATCTGCTGCCTCTCTCATAGTTCCAATTATTAGTGAGTGCTCTTGGCTACCTAAATAGCATGACTCTGTCTTTCCTTATCTTGAAGAATTTAGTTGCCATAGGTGGGTGAACGTTGTCAGAATTTGTATTTAAGGAATAGCTTTTGCTAGGGCTTTTAAAAGCTTTTTTGCTTTATTTCCTGACTATGTGCTTGTGCCCTTTTCAACTCTGCTGCCTTATTTTTTATTTTTCTAACGTGTTAAAAATGGCATAAATGGGTAACTAAAGTGTGACACCTCATGTTCTTTCTGAGTGATTGCTTTTGGGAACTCTGATAAGCTTCTTTAAAATTTTTCTGTATTTTCTTTTTGTGCCTTCTGTTCTTTCCAGCTGCACTGATTTCTGAAAGTGTTCACCTTGGTGCAGTTGCCTTTTTTCACAATTCTTGGTACAGGGCTTGGTCTTTTTCAGGGATGGCTGGCACTTTCGCATCTCTCACTGTCTTCTGTTGTCAGTTCTGAAGAAAATAGCATCTTCAGCTTCAAAAATTGTCTGAAACTCTCTAAAATGCTTTGCTACTCTCTCTCTTCATATCCTGAAGTACAAAGATTTGAACTGTCAGAGAAGGTCGTGGTGCCCTCTGAAAACTCCTTGTTGATGTCTCATACCCCTTTGCCCAAAATTAGAAGTGACCTTTGAGAACAGACTACTTTTTGTAATTATATCAGGACTTAAGTGACTAAAAGACATTTTGAAGCTCTGCTTACAAGACCTAATGATTTATGTAAAAGCCAGCCAGTGTGGTGAACAGCTTCCCTTGACTGTCCAAGCCTGTAAGCGCCTGAAGTTAAACACACTGATTGATACTTCCAGTTTTGAAGAATGAATTGCTGTTTCTGTCCTTTAGGGCTATTTTTGGGTGAAGTTTGTTACTTGAAACGCCTTTGCAAAACGTGTTGGCAGCTTTAGAGTAATTTAAAGTATGTCTCATTGCTTTTGATTGTGCCATATCCTGTGCACTAGGTGTCAGCATTGGTCTGCACTGCTGGTTCCTGGGACACAGAGTAGGAATCATCCAGAGTTTCTGTGGCAGTTTCTTCTTGGCTGGCTGACTCCAAAGCAAGATTATCATCCAGGCCAGAGGCAAAAAGAATTAAGTTGCCTGTGACTTACACCAATACACTGATAAGCTAAAGAAGCACATGGTGGTAGTTCCTTACCAAGTTTGTTTCAACTTTAAGCCTAAGGGAGCTTTAACTAAATTCCACCTCACTTGTTGGCAGTGTGCATATGTATCATGGAATTCTTTAGGTTGGAATAGACCTCAAGGCAAATCATTAACTCAGCACTGCCAGGCCCAACACTAAACCATGTCCCCAAGTGCCACATCTACATGTCTTTTAAAGCCCTTCAGGGATGGTGACTCCACCATGTCCCTGGGCAGCCTGTAACAATACTTGACTCAGTGAAGAAACCTGGGTCTGTGTCTTTCTATGACATTTTGCTACTTTGACATTATTTTTCACATAGTTGGGAAAAGCTCCCATTGAACTCATTGCTGCCCTCCAAAACTTGCTTCATGCAAGGCAGTGGTGAGGCACTGGCACAGGTTTGCCAGGGGAGCTGTGGATGCCCCATTCCTGGGAGTGTCAAGGCCAGGTTGGACGGGGCTTAGAACAACCTGATCTAGAAAAAGATGTTCCTGCCCGTGGCAGGAGGGTGGAACAAGATGATATTTAAGGTCCCTTGCAACCTAAACCATGTTATGATTCTGTGATTCAGTCTCACAGTGTATAAATCACAGTACAGTTTAGTGGAATGAAAATTTTGTGGTTTACAAGATTAGAGACATAAAAATTGAGACAGTAGTTTCTTGCTTTCATAGCCTGAGATTTTAAGATTAGATTTAATCTTAAAGGGATGAAAATCTTAGTGAATCAGTAAATCTTGGAAGTGGCATATTTGTGCACTCCTTTCATTCACATGACTGTCATGTTAAGTATCTTCCATTCCATGTGGAGCTGTTTAGCTGTTACTGTTTTCACTGTTTACTTGTTAGTACCACTTACAAATAAAGTTGAAGCTGCAGAACTCCATCTTTGCAGTTTTTGTTAACAGCTGAACCGAGCTTAAGTTTTCCTGGCTGTAGAAGCTGTCATGCCTGGGTGTGTGCAAATCCCTGGCCTTCTGCAGCACCAGTGTCTGCTACTGTGTTTTGCCTCCTGTTTGTTTTTTAAAACTCAGCACTTGAAATCTTTGATTAAAAACCAGTCCTTTTCTCTTTTCCCTTCCAACTCCAGCTCTCAGAAGAGGAGAAGATCCAGCGTTACAGCATCCTGTCAGAGCTCTACGAGCGCATCGGTTTCCACCGCAAATCGGCGTTTTTCAAGCGCATCGCAGCCATGCAGTGCGCGGCCCCCAGCATCCCTGAGCCCGGCTGGAGGGCCTGCTACAAGCTGCTGCTGGAGACTCTGCCTGGCTACAGCCTCTCCCTGGACCCTCAGGACTTCAGCAAAGGTCAGTTTGGATTACCACAGTTAGGCACTTAGCTGGCTTTCCATAATAATTTCCTTGAGAGATTTCATACTAGACCTAAATTATTTACTAATCTGAAACTAATTCCAACAGATAAAGCAGTTGTTTAACACTGTACCTTCACTTTCTCTTAATGTTGTTCCAATAATTCATAATTTCTGTGAGCCACTGCTGA
>NW_008246063.1:3261795-3275847 GCF_000691975.1 Corvus brachyrhynchos
CTGTGGTTCCCTGTTTGCAGGAAGTAATTGTTTTATTTACAAAAACTTCATTTCTAATGTTTTTCAAAAATGTCTTTGTTTTGATAATATGCTTCTCAGTACATAAAAAGGTCAATATATTATTTTGGATTTTTTTTCAGTTAAAGTGCCTTCAGCTGTTGGCATCAGAAATTGTATTTCTTCTGGTTTTGTAGTTGTTTGATCTTATAATGAAAGATTAAAAGGCCTTTTACATATTTTTGTATATAGACACACATAAAGGTTATTTTACATATTTTTGTATGTAGACACACATACATACATATAATGTAATTAACAGGGTCAAGTAGGTCACATTTTCCCACAAATTAGATCAGAGACAACTAAAATGCTGCTTGGCAGCTCCTTTTGAATAAACCTTTCCAAAACTTTGTGTTGTGTTCTATAGCAGCAGTTTTGGGGACCATTCCCTAAATGTAACTGCAGGAGAGGAGCAGGAAGTGATGGGCTGAGCTTTATTTGTGGATGGTTAGTGTTGTTTTTTTTTAACCTGCTGCGATTTAGCAGTCCAATTATATGTGAGGGGGGTAGAAAATGCCACGTGGACTGGGTGGAAAAATGCAGAGAATCTAATCTAGGAAGAAGGAATGTGATGGGAAAAATATGCTGTGGTCTGGGATGGGACTGTGTTGGGAGAAGAGGTTGTAGAAGTTCTGCAAGAAACGATGATTTAAAAGGCAAAAAAATGACATGATTGGTGTTTATCTTTCATTTTTACCTTTCCTTCATGTTGCACTGAAATGCTTTGTCTGATTTTCACCCCCAAAATGGCTCTTTTAGAGACATATGGAAAGATCACTGTACACTCTAAGATAGAAATGACATTTCACACATGAAAGATAATGAGACTCTCAAAATATAAACTCTCAAGGTTTGGTTGCAGTAAATATTCCTAAAATAGTTTGCCAAATGCTGATGGGTGATATTAGAAGGAAGGCTGTTGAAGTTTATGAAGTATTGCACTTCTTGAAATATCTGTTATTTAAAAATTACTGCTCTTGCTTACTACTAAAAGCAGGTTAAGCTTCATTAAGAGTGTTTCATATTATGGTTCTGAAAGGAAGGTTATGTTATGATCTATTTATTCTTTCCACAGATACTCTGCAAATATGAAGTAATTCATGGTCTGAAACTTAGTTTTAAATACTGAAAATCAGGATATGTGCCTCGTGTTCTAAAGTGTTACTGCTTTTATTGGTCAGGAAAGCATTTAGAAAAAATATCTCTTGCTTGATCTTTAAAGAGAGTTAAGAATTACAAGTTGTTTTTTTTTTTTTTACAAAGACATAGACTGACAGGACAAGGGGGAATGGCTTCAAACTGACAGAGAGTAGGTTTAGATTGGATATTAGGCAGAAATTCTTTACTGTGAGGGTACTGAGGCCCTGGCACAGGTTGCCCAGAGCAGCTGTGGCTGCCTCATCCCTGGAAGTGTTCAAGGCCAGGTTAGATGGGGTTTAGAGCAACCTGGTCTAGTGAAAGGTGTTCCTGCCCATGGCAGGGAGTTGGAAATAGATGATCTTTAAGGTCCCTCCCAGTTCAAACCATTCTATGTTTCTATGATTTCAATTTCTGTATGAAATCTCATGTGCATTGTCCAGAGAATTTAAAAAATACATAAAACTTCAAAGGTTTTGCGTACCATTTTGGTTTCTGGGAAGTGTTAACTTCATCTTCTGCATTTTAATGGTACATTTCTTAGTTGACAGACAAGCACATAAAACAAAAATTGGTTTCATGTTTAGATATTCAAGCAAACACAATCCTAATTTTTGTGTTGAGTACAAGATTTGGATTTGTAACAACCTTTGGGTGATTGGTGTAAGTGCCATAAAATACTGCTTAGCATATGAAGAAAACCAAAATCAATGGGTTTGTGATGACTTCCAGGTTTAAAATATATTAAATACCTGCATTTTTTCCAGGAACTCATAGGGGATGGGCTGCAGTGCAGATGCGTTTGCTCCATGAACTTGTCTATGCTTCCAGGAGAATGGGCAATCCTGCCCTGTGTGTCAGGCATCTCTCCTTCCTGCTCCAGACCATGCTGGATTTCCTTTCTGACCAAGGTATGACTTTCTACAGAAGAATGTGTTTGCAGTTTCTATTGACCCACAGTCAAATAATGTGACTGTTTTGAAATACAATTAATTGGAGAAGTAATGGAGAGCACAGAAGTTGGGGAATTCTGTGTATGCCTGAGGTGGGTTGTTGATGGTAATCAGTCAACAGAGAGTTGAAATTAGATGATCTTTAAGGTCCTTTCCAACCCAAACCATTCTGTATTTCTAACTTGTAGAGAATGAACATGATGGACCTGAGTTAAACAGTGTTTAACTGGGACAGTGGCCTTAAATTTCTCTACATTTCTTCAGTTTCTTTCTTTTTTTTTTTTTTTTAATCAGCAATAAATTTCAACAGGATTTTAATACATTTGTCAAAGGTTGACAATGCAAAGTGTCTGTGGATGATTTTCAGCAATGGGAATTTACAGAATCACCTGGAAAGCCAAAAGTGACAACTGTTACGTTTGTATTACATTGCTTAAGAAAAATATTCCAGACTGACCTATCACCCAGCTCAGTGAGACCAGTGATCTTAATTAGTGCTGAAAGATTTTAAAAATTGGTTTTGCTTCTCAGTAAGCTAGGTAAAAAAAAAGCATTTTTTTCCAGTTACTCCTTTGTTTACAATAAAGAGGATGGAAGTGAAAAAGGATAGGGTTTATTTTTTTTCTTTTCTCCTTTAGTTATGGCCACCTGTCTCCCCTTAGTGACTCCTGCAGCCAAGAACTGTATTGGCAAACTTTAGGTTTTTGCTTGATTTTTTCCCTCTGTTTAGTGGCTTAAATCAGTGCTGGAGGAAGGAGAGGAACTGGACTAAAATGGATAAACTGGACTAAATGTGCTTTCTGCCTGTAGATCTTATTTGCTGTTAAAAGGTCCTTGGATTTTCCTGGACTTACAGTGAAGCTTTGTTAAGATGTGTGTGGAAGGTTGTGCTGAAGACAAGGTTTAAGCTCTACCACTCTGCATCTCCACATGTGACATTGTTAATCCCTAATCCTAAAAAGGTTTGAACTCTTGAAGAAAAGCAACTTTTTTGTTTTTTGCCTTCACACATTGTATGTCTGAGTAAAGCCTCTGGTTTCATAAGACCTATAATAACTGAGATATTTAGTGCCTTTGAGAAATCAAACTGAATGTTCTCCCATGTGTTTGAAAAATATTTTTTTCTCCTTCTCTCCTGAATATGTCCAAAATAGAGCTTGCTGTTGAGTTTGATGTATTTTATTGATATGCTCTTGCTCAGACATGATGAGTGGTGTTCCAAAGGAGCTGAAGTGTGGATGACAGTGCCAGAAATGTATTTCTGGCTTGTAATTTTTTTGGTAACTTTTCTGAGATTGGTACTGTGTGACCATAGAATCATTAAGGTTGCAAAAGGCCTCCAAGATCATCAAGTCCAACCTGATGTTATGCAAGGGTCCATTTAGCATAGAAAATTACTTTAAATAAATAATTCTTTTAAAAACATCAGAATATTAGGAAAAAGTAAACCAACAAACACCCTTCAGTCTTGAGCTGTGGCAAAGAACAAAAGCAAGACAATTGAAGGCAGAGGGTTATGTTACTGTTTTACTTACTGTGAACTGTTCTCCTTATAAACTGTTAAAAAGGTGTCATTAGTATTTTTCTCTGATAATCACAGTGAAACATCCAGATTTTCTCAACCAATTGAAGGTTTAATTAGAAAACAGAAATAATGCAGTGGTATTGGAGTTCAAGAGTGCCAAGATTTTACTGTTCTTCTGTTCTTCTGCATAGAAAGTTACCAGTTACCAAGGGTGGAAGAAAACTCACTGTTTTGAAAAGTCAGTTTTTTGAATGTTTTCTTTCCTAAATAAACTTCGTATTTTTAAATCTTGTTACTGATTATCTGCTAAATCCTATTCTTGTATTTAAAGTTTGGGTAGTTTGCAAGTCATTGTAAAAATTAGAATAAATAGAAGTGAAAACTCTTAAGCTGAGAGGAAGTTACCAGCTAAACATTTGGCACTGGAACTTGATCTTCTAACCTTTTTCTCTCAGGATTAGCTGCCTCTAGACACAGAAAAGGAATATTTTCTAGTTTTTTAATCTAATTCTGTTCATTTACTAGTTCAGTTGAAGTTGGTATACTGGGACTTCACAGAACAGAAAAAAGAGATTTATTCTCCAAGTAGAAATTCAGCAGATGAGATTTACTTGTTCCAGTGAAATCTAGATCTATTAATTAGAAGCTCTTGCTTCTATTAATGGAACACAAATGCATAGTCAAAACTCGTTTGTGTTTAAAATAAAATTTAGTGTTTTAATTGAATGACACATTTTAAAATACAACTTGTCTATGTTTACTTGAATTTACTTGAACCTCCAACCATGCAGCCTGGCAAAGCTAAATAAAGAGTATCATCAAGTAAATAGGAGATGTCAGTCACTATTTTAACAACATGGAAGCTAAAAATTTGATACAAAATTAAGCTAGTTACATAAATACGTAAAATGCAGTCTTCTGCTAAGCAAAAAGAGGTACTAAATTCTGCATAAACCTCTAATCTCAAGCCATTATGTTTTAATGTTACCAAGCCCTTAAGAATCACTTTCTTTAAATAAGAATTAAAATACGCAGTTGCAAAGTTGCTTGGAATTAAACCTATCTTTTGCATAATACTTTTTGAAACAAAATTGTGTACAGCTCAGTGAATTTGAATTGAGTAATGTCAGATATTTGGAAAAAAAGCCATTCTTTTATTGTGGCTCTTTCCTGATAATATCCATACTAGTTAAAAGGACTGTGACATGCACTGAGTGCAAATAATTCTGAGTTGGCTCATCTGTTAGGGCCTCACTAAACACAGAACTATTTGGAAACAGCTGCTAAGGAAATGTGACTGTCCACTCACCAAAGCATGTCCCTGTGGTGAAGGAGTATAAAGTTGGGAATGTGTCTCCATTGCCTTTTTGAAGAGTTGAGGTTTTAAAGCGAAAGCTGTGAGCTGCTTTACTTCAGAAAACGTGGCACCTGTTGAAGGTCATTGAAAGACCTTGTAGTTGATACACCAGGGGAGGGAGCAATAAACTTTGGATACATCAGGCGAACTTGGCATGGATACCAAGGAGCAGCTGACGGATTTTAGGGGAGCAGAGATGAAGATCATCAAAGATGTGCTGCGACTGAACGGGAGGTTGCCACTCTCAAAACCCTCCATAAGCAAGTGCCCAACCTTCCAAAAGTCTGGGAGGTCTACAAAGTGTTGGAGTTTTTGCTGTCTTGGCTGCCCTGGCTGCTCCTGCGAGGCTGCTCTTGCCCCATCCCACTGGTGCTGCTGCTGTGGCTCTGCTCCCTGGCTGGGCAGCTCTGGGAGGGACCCCGGGGAAGGCCCCATGGCACCCATGGAGATCTCCCCGATGGCACTCTGGGGGCCAGCACTGGAGCAGTGGTGGGGGTAACCCCTTTCCTGTGCTTCTCCTCATCATTCTTGGCATTTTCCTACTTTTCTGTTCTCTCTTTCTTTCCTCTTTTATGAAAAAAAGTTAGTGCTTTGGATCCCAACATTTAATTTCATTTGTGTTTTAATCCCACTTTCGGGTATGTTTAGAACCTTATTCCTTCCTGCAGTTGTGGATTAAGGCAAAACTTGCCTCTCCTCACCTTAAGTGGATCAGGACTGTCCCTCATCCGTGCAAGCTCATAGTCTTTCAGACGTTCAGCAGAAAATTCCTGCTCTTTGTTTCTGTGGCGAAGATCTTGTGCTGAGGCGACCTTTTCTCACCCACCATGCATAGCATGGGATGAAACTAGGAGTATTCTATTCTTTTTTTTTTTTCTTTTTTTTTGGGAGGGGGAGGAGCAGGGAGGGGGCTAGTTCCTTAAAGACCTTCAAGGTTCTTCTGTTTTGTTGTTTGGGAAATAATGTGCACTTTTCAGTGCTTCTCTGCCAAGATCTTCCTGTCCTGTGGTTATTGTTGCTGCTCTTGAGTTCTTTCCAGTCTTGTGGTGAGGTGACAGCCTTCACATCTGAGATCCCAACTGCTCTGTCAAGTACTTAATGAATTAAACTACTGATTCTGTGATGATTCTGCATTAAACATGCAGAAGCAATTTTTCATCTGTTGACCAGGGGTTTGGATTACTCTTGAGCTGTAGGTGATGGAGAGAACAGTACTTCCCAAAATATCCTGGTGTGCCTTTCTGTCCTTCCTCTGTGTGGTTGATTCTTAAATCACTGGATTTAAGAAAGGTGCTTTTTCTCAGCCTGTAGTGAGATCATTGTAACTGATGAAGAATTTCTGCCCAAATTTCTGCTGAATGCTGTTTCAGTTCCCCTCATCCTCTAGATGAGTTGGGATGGACTTGTCAGTGTTGGCTGGGCAGGCCACCTCGATGCCTTGACAGCTTGGACTTCTTGGTAGGCAAGGGACTTCTCACCATTAATCTGAGAGCACTTTCAAAACTTTTTCCTTTCAAGCCTGCTGTGCTCAAGTGATGAGTGAGATGTCAGCTGCCAGGGTGAGGATGTGCCTTTTGCAAAGAAGTGATGAGTTTGATCTAAGAAAGAAACTCCCAACCTTGTTTATCTTCAGAAATTATGGTTAAGCCGGGACTAAGCATAGTTTGATGATGTCAGATGTGGTGTCTTACAACTCTTAAAATATGTTTTTCGATCTTGCAGTTTGAAAGAGGAAATTATGCAGTATTTTAGACATTTTTATTTATAGAACAGATTGCATATGCATCCCCTCAGTGTCATTTAAATTTCAAATTGCTATGTAGAAGTATGGGAAATAAGGAAGAATATTAAACTGGGCTCATGAAAATTGACAGCTAGACCACAAGTGAATGTGGAAATGACTTTAACCCTTTGTAGCCCTCCTGCCCAGCAGCCGTAAGGACGAGACTCAATTTCTGAGAATCTTTACTTAAAACTGTAACGTTGTCTGAATTTCCGTCCAGACCTGGGAAATTGAAGTGAAGCTGCACAGACACTTGGTGGTTTTACCTCCCTGCAGAGATGGGACTAAATGGCATTTCAGTGGAGCCGGGGATAGGAATAGCCTATGAGCCTATAAATTAGTTTTGGGCATGGAATGATTTAAAACTGCATCTTTTTTTGAGGGACTGATGGAGCAGCTTGCGACTCTGTTCACCTCACTGCCTCCTGTTCTCTTGCTCTTGTCTTGCTGTGACTTTCTCATTTCCCCATGTTTACAGAGCTGTAGCCAGAGTTGTTGAGCGTTTCAGCTCATTTCAGTTTGAGCTGGTTGCTCACCATTTCTCCCGTTTGCCACTTCTCCTGCCTATTCTCATAATGTTGCTCTTCTTTTTTTTCTCCTGTTTTTCATATTTAGGTTAGAGGAAACAAGATTATAAATATTACAAATAAAGACATAAGCCCAGAAAAGATTTTGAGGTGTAACTTGCTCAACTCATGAAAAATAGTAACTTCACACAGAAGCAGGAAGCCTGCCAGAACTGAAGGATAATTGAGGTATGGAAAGAGACACTCAGGGAAGATTGAGCTGTATCAGAAAATTTGGATCAGCATTTTTTGCTTAGGAAAGAAGATTCCAGTGCTGGTCCTTCCTCTACAGGGAATAAATCTGTGAAATTATTTTGAAATGTAATTAGAAGTGGTTTATGATAGGGAGTGATCTGAACTGTAAAATGAGTAGTAATAAATTTCAGGTATCAGATAAGGTTCAAAGATGCCAAAAGCATTTTAATTTTAAACAGCTGAACTACAGTTGCAGTTAATTTCTTAAACTTGTTTTTATCCTCACTTTAAAATTACAAATGGCAAGTGTATTGCTGTATTTTTTTAAGAGTTCAGGGAGAGATGGAAGTTCTTCCAACTGATATATCTATGTCATAGTCTTCTTAATGACCCTGGCCATGCCAGTGGTTCTCTTTACAAGATTCATCACTCCCCTTATGCATCCATGGCCGTCTCAATACTGACTAAGTGACCCTTGTCATTGATACTTCTCTTGAAGTGAGGTAAATCAAATTCCATCCTTTGAACCCCTCTGGAGTTCAGTAAATTTGGCCTCAGTACTCAGAAGCTCTAGTAAATAGTAGTAGGTGTTTGGATAATTGTGATATAATAGGAAGAGGTTGGAACATCTTTGAAGCATGACTTATTTTCAGGGAATGATGGAGCATTTAAATGAGTGTGATTTAGTTAATACAGTGTTCCCGAATTAAAAAGGAAAAACAAAAAAACAAACCAAACCAAACAACAGTTATTGGTACATTAATTCATTAATGATTAGAAGAGATAAAAACAATAAGTGAATGAGTTTAGGGTGTTGAGGAAGGAGATTCGCAGTCATGTGCTCAGCAATAACCAAATCATCCCTGTATTATCAACAGTTTTCAGCACAAATCCAAAACACAGCCCCAGCCCAGCTACTGTGAAGAAAATTAACTCTACCCCAGCCCAAAGCAGCGCTTGTCAAAACAGATGTAAGCTATTCGGGAACTGGCAAAAGTGACAATATCACAATTTGTTGCTGAGTTGGTTGTTTAGAAGAGTTTCTAGAGTAGACTTGACTGTGATAATGTTACTTGAGAGTGGAGAGTAAGAGATCCTGTGTTGGAAACGTGCTCTTAGAGAGTCTGCTGATGCTGTCACAGGTAATCCCCCAGAGCTGTGTGATGAAGGCACCAACTGCTCTGCTCTACAGTTCTGTTTTGTGCTGCAATGCTTAAAATACTTTAAACTGCATTTAAATTAGGGCAGCATTTCTCATCGGATCATCTGTAGTGTGTAAATTAATTTTTAGAAAGGTAAATGTTACTGATTGCAAGGGCTAAAAAGAATGATGCTTTAATCAGATTGAACAGAGAATAAATGCAAGTTAAAACGTTAGAGTTGAACTCAGGTTTACTTAACTGACACTGATGAACTGGTTTTAATGCACTGTGTTGTATTTTAGGTGACAAAGTACCTGCAAGTTGGTTTTGCCCAACCAATAAACCTTTCAAAAGGGAGCTACTTTGGTTGGTGTTATAATATTCAGATTAACTGATTGCAGGATGAGGATGGAAATCTTCAGTATAATTACCAGGGAATATTTGTAGCAGCCTGGGTAGTTCTTAGCCATTACTTTGAAATATTTTGAAGCTTCACCATAGTGTCATATCCTGCCTGTGTACATACATATAAATAAGTGTACGTGTGTGTATGTGTAAAAATATATTAAACAGACTTGTCACCTCGTGTGTTTGATGTATAGCAGTGGCACAGTGTGGTGTAAGAATGAATATATTAAAAAAGCCTGAATGGAAATGCTTTCTGATGCATTGGAATAAAAGACTTGGGAGATTGTATATGAAGTAAAAGGAAGCTCCTTAGAAGCCAATTAACTCTTATTCATCCTGGTACCATGACCTTCACTCTTGTATTCCTGCTCCCAAAAGTTGTTAATCTGTGATACTTCTTGCTGCTTTTTTGAACTCCTGCCCTTTAAAAATCTCCCTCTGGAATTTGTATTTTGTAGCAACAAGCCAACTTATTAAATAACTTCCCTCAAACTGCTTTATTAAAAGGGTGTAATTTATTTTCCTGAATTACATGTCTTTTAGACTTAGAATTTTTTTTAGATGGAATAAATAAGTACAATGGAGTAAACTGAGTAAACTAGCAACAGGAATAAAAGATTCGTTTTCATAGATATGAAAAGCAACAATTTTTTAAGTCTCATGTTATATGAAGGAAAAAATTAAGTACTGTGAATCAAATGTTTAATATTACAGACAAAGCTGAAAGTCTCACACGTGATTTACCTTTGCTTAGACTTGAGTGTTAGTGGGGTACAGACAAAAACTCCAGCCAATGCCACAGCCAGATTCTTAGGCTACAATCAGCAGATCAATTGTTACAGTAAAATAGTGCTTTTTTATGACAAAAAAAATTCTGTTAATTTTTTTAAGGTCACTCATGAACAAAATGAAGTCTTTGAGCTTTAGCCCAAAATTCCTGTCTTCATGTAGGCAGCTCTGATCTTGAAGAAGTCTGATTTCCCTCAATTAATTGAGGGAAAAGATACAGGTGGGCAAATGGAGGCACATTGCCATGTTTTTATTCCAGAAAAAAAATTCCTTTGGGGAAGATCTGCTTTAATTGGCAAGATGAAGACATGAAGAATTAGTGCTGTATTATTAAGTGCTAATTTTTTTGTACCAAAGGAAGCTATTTTAGGAGGTGCTATGTTACTAAAATTCAAATACATTTTATATGAAATTTAACAGACTCAATACTGCTCTCTCACCCTAAATTAAAATTAAAGCCCTGGAATCAAGGTTGCTATTGAAATTGGCACTTTATATGGAAAAAGAAATATCCATGTTTAAAAATGGATCATCCATGTACCTTAGTGAACTTCCCCATATGATGTCCATTGAGTGTGATTGGATGTGCTATGAAAAGATGAGTAAGATAGGAGTGATACTGAAGAGATGTTTTTACAGAAGGATGGGAAAACTCAACTGTACGTAAGGAGAGAGAGCTGCCATGTTTGAATTTTAAGTTTTCAGACAGTTTTCCAGCTTTTTCAACAATTAAACCATCCTTTTCTCAAGCAGGCATTAAAATTTCGAATCCTTGTAAACCTTCCTGGCTAAATTCCTGTGACGTTGTATAACAGTATATTGGGGAAAATGTTCTGCAGAAATCAGTGTGTTGTTCTTCCCGTCCTCTGTCTCTGACTTTCCACACAGAATCCAGAATCAGATGTGTTTAACAGTTGTGCCATTGTATCTGCGAATATTTACAGAACCTACCTTGCCCAGCAGCAGCTTTGCAGCAGTCCTTTACTTCATTTATCATTATAGAAGTGAGCCTAATTTACTCCACTTTGTGTAGAAGTTGGACTCCTGGTACTCCTTAACATGAAAAAATTATTACTGATTTCAGTGGTTTACAGACTGGTTTTGTGTGTACAAAATATATTTTTTAGTATTGAAAGTATGCATGCAGACTTCTGAAGTTCTGAGATATGGTGGAGAGCCAGACACTGAAATTTTAATGGTGTCTTTATGAACTCTGTCTTCAGCTATGTTGATTTTTTAAATGAGGTTTTAACAAGAAATATTTTTGTTCAAACTGGCTGGGCCTTCATGTGTACACATTTTAAATAATTATTAAAAATCTTGTAATGGAAGACTGTGATGTGTTTAGTCAGTCTCTTCCCATTCTTTTTCTCTGTGGCAGTCACTTTAGAAGCTGAAAACATTCTGCTTCTAAAAGACAGCTATTTTTATTAGTCTAAAATACTATTTTCTTCCCCATTCCTGCAAAGTTAGCAGTAAATTGAGAACTTAGTTTTCGAAGATGAGCTATTACACAGCAAATAACTGAATCCTTTGTGTGGATGGAGTCAGTCTCTTTAATATAGTTCATGATGCTCTATTCATGAAAGGAGGTCTTAATCTCTGGGTAGCATAGATTAATTATTTTCCTGTAGTTTCTGCTCTTTTCTGTGTCAAACAGTGAATTTTATTTGTCTCTGCTGTGTTTATTTAGAGATTTATGTTGCTTGATTTCTTAAAGAAATGGGATTCATACTCTCTGCTGACTGCCAGTGCCTTTCTTCGTAAGAACAGCTTTGGAGTCTGTGTCGGGAACACACACATTTATTGCACTAGACAATGTTGGGATGAACACCCAGGGTTCCTGTGTTGCTTTCAAAGCAGCTTGTTCAAGTATCAGATTTCTGAGCAGTTTGAAGTTGTGGTTTCTTGCTCCATGTATTTTTCAGAAAAATATTAGAGGTGCTGTTTGTTACTAAAACTGTAGAAAGTGCCATCACCCAATCCCCATCAGAGTTAATGGGGTGGAAAAGCAGGTGGTGCTGCCTGCAGATGAGCTGCTCTGTTCTGCTGAGCTCCCACAGCCCAAGTGCTGCAGGAGTGGATTGATCGTGCAGGTCTTGCTGAGGTGCTTTGCTCACACCTCTGTCCTGGTCGAGCTTGGGAAGGGGGATGGCCTGAGTACACAAATGTGGTGCTCCCTGTCCGTCTGCATCTGCCCCAACCAGAGCTCAGGCACTACCTGAAAGGGTCTGAGGAGCTTTGCACACCCCTGCAATCTGTGATTAACTGCAGAGTAAAAAGTGTGTGGTGGTTGCTGTCCATGAATACTCAACTTACACTGCAGCTTTTGTGAGGGTCTTAATGTAGTTTGTGGCCTTTTTGAAATTCTTTAGACAATACACTGTGTCTTGATAGTAGGGAAGCAGATACAGACTTTTTTTCTTATCTAATTGTCAAAAGGCTCACCAGGTAATTTTCATTTTTTGTGTGTGTGTGAAGGAAATATCACAGAATAGTTTGGGTTGGGATGGACATTAAAGATCATCCCTGCCATGGGTAGGGACACCTTCCCCTAGACCAGGTGGCTCCAAGTCCCATCCAACCTGGCCCTGAACACTTCCAGGGATAGGACAGCCACAGCTTCTCTGGGCAACCTGTGCCAGGGCCTCACCACCCTCAGTAACTAGTTTTTTCCTAATACCTTATCTAAACTTGCCCTCTGTCAGTCTGAATCCATTTCTCCTTGTCCTGTCACTACATGCTCTTGTAAAAAGTCTCTCTCCATCTTTCTTGTAGGCTCCCTTTAGGCACTGGAAGGCCATATCTATGTTTATGGGTGCAAAAACTACTTTTTCTCTTTTTTTTTTCTGTCATTAGACTGACTTTTCTGTCTTGTTATATATTACTATTAATTTATTAAGGAAATGTTTGAGTCTTTCCTGAAAGAGTTGGGTCGGGACTGCTGCAGGAACGCCCCTCAGACTTCTTCTTTGTGACCATTATTCAGTGTTTTCAAGGGAGAAGGAAAAATCTCAGCCAGCACAAAGCACCCTGGGCAATGAGGGCTTTTGTTAAAATGTTGATTCTGCGCCTATCACTGAGGTAAAATTGAAGTCAGAAGGTATTTAGCTATTTGTTTTCAATATTTTAGTGAGCTGCATGAGGAAATGAAGTTGTTCCAATGTGGTTGGTGGGTCAGACATGAAATGTTCCCTTTCTTTATTCCACCTGGCTCTAGGTGTACTGCAAGGGACACCATGATTTGATCAACACAACTTCAACCAGTTGTTGCCAAAGAACAAATGCTGCATTTTTACTATTTGCCTTAGTGTTCAATGGGTAGTGCCTGAATCTGAGTACAGCTGTTTTAAATTTTTTCAAATATTAAAGAGCTAAAATCTACAGTTAAAGCAATTGTGTTCTCATTTTCTGTGTTATCTGCCAAGACATGAACTGCTGTTTGTGTGATACTGTTAAATCACAGTTGCTAAAGGGCTTAAAAATGTTAGTCTATAACTGACCTTCTGTCCTGTCCTGGTCTGATTTTTTCAGTGGCTCCATTATTGTGAAATACTGCTCCACATGACTGTGAAATGAGGAGAAAGTTGTCTTTTTCACATTTAGTAGCTTTTAATCACTAATGGTTTCTGACTGTGCACCTGAAGCTCTCAGATTTTTGTGTTCTCATATTAGAAGAAGGTTTGAAGCAGCTTGGACACAAACCCAATGCTTGTTATGTTGTTGTGAAGTAGTTAAGCAATGAAATTCCAAGAATATGGGTGGACTTGCTACATTTCCGGTGGTCAGAAGCAGTCAAAACCAATTTGGTATGCAATGGGGAAACTACCATGGGGTTATACTGATCAAACTGAGCAGAATGTGTTCGAGTGCCAGTGCTGACAGTGGCTTTGCTCAGCTTTATTTGGTTACAGCCATTCTGTGATCCTGGTCTTTCAGTGAGTCTGGAGAGAAACTGCGGGGAAAAAAATTGTGAACATAGTTAATCCAGATGAGAAAATAAGCTGTCACTCCTCACTCAGTAAATGAGTCTCTAATACCTACACAACAGTATCCAGTAGTGCTCCCAGCTGCAGGACAGGCTTTTAAAGCTGTTGAGGTGAATTCAGAGGTCACAGGATCAAGTGGTGGTTGCCT
>NW_008246063.1:3275908-3281367 GCF_000691975.1 Corvus brachyrhynchos
GTTAAATTCACAGGTCACAGGATCAGGTGGTGGTTGCCTCCCTGCTGATCTGTACAAGCATGAAGGCACCAGATGGGTAAAGACCTCCAAGAGCAGCTGGTTTTTGTCTCTTCGAAAAGGTAAGTGCTGGTGATAACAGTCACAGAAATCTCCTAATTGTGGGTCAGGAAGGCGGTTGAGGAGTTCAATGCATCCTCCCAGGAGATTCTATCAGAACACTGACAGGCAGCCAGAAGCTGTGAGAATTCAGAGCTGCAATTGTTGTAGCAGGTTTTTGGCAACCATTAGGCCACACAGATCAGGGAGCTGAGGTGCTCCTTGAGGGAGAAGGCTCCAGTGTTTGCTTTCAGAACTGGCTCTCGGGCAGGATCAGGCAGCTCTTTTGCATCGTGAATACTTCTCATTGTGTCCTGCTGATGTGGATTCCTTCAGCATCTTGGCTGAGATGTGGTGCTAAGAAAAGGAACAGAGCTGCTGGCCTGGCAGCCAGTGTTTAAAGCTGTGCTTCACACCACATCAACATGGAAAAATGGTTTGGTTTAGCTTTGTCTTCCCAGAAAGTATATGGAGCTGCTACCATGGAATCACCGCACGACTCAAAAATCTGTAAACAAATTCTTTTTACAAATGGCAGCCTGCTTTCTTTGAGCATGTTTCACACTAGGGAATGAGCCAGTGCTCTGGAATGACAGACCTTCGGTTTCAAGCACAATTAAGCACATTCTGTAGTGTTACCTTCATCATGTCTGGTAGCTGTGAAGATTTCCATCTCGCTGGAATCTGCTTGCACTATGTGCCCTTGCTCCTAATATGGCAAATAACCTGAAATTTTGATGGTAATACTCAGCCTTGAACCATGACAACTCCTGACTGTGCTGTGCTGCTCCGAGTGTATGTGGATGTCTAATTAATGTGGTTTTGGGAACATTTCCTACAGGCAATTAAAATGTGGGGAATGGCTCAAGAGACTGTTCAGTGAAACACAGATGCAAACAAGGCAATTTGTCAGTTATGTGGCATTAATTCCATAGTGAAGGGGATTATAATCAATGTTTATTTGCTTTGAAGGAGTGTGTACTTGTGGCTGTAGAACTCACAGACCAAGCTGGATTGATGTGGGCAGTACAAGCATTGCTGGATGTTTGCGCTTTTCAAGGGCCAAGATGGTGTTTTAGACAGGTTTTGGTATTTTTGGCATGGTTTACAGGATGTTTCTTTCACATTTTTCTCACTCTTCCTTCTCACAGCTGCTATGCAGCATTTTTTACCCTTTCTTAAATATGTTCTCAAAGAGGTGCCACCAGCATAACCAATTGGCCCAGCTTTGGGCAGCAGCAGATTTGTTTTGGAGTTGGCTGGAATGGGCTCTATCATGGAGATCCCCTGGTGTCTTCTCCCAAAGGCCACCTCTTGCTACCAAAAGCTTGCTGCATTACCCAGTACACCTGTCTAAGCAGTTTTTTTGGTACTACTAGTGATAACTACTTGTTATAACCCTCCCGTTTCCTATTTAGTTTTATCATTGAGTATTTTGATCTTTTAAGTATTTCCTAGAAACAGTTTAGATATTGAATAATTATTTTTATTGGTAGCACATACGTGGAACAGCCTGGTTTAGTGGAAGGTGTCTGTGCCCATGGCAGAGGGGGGTGGTTGGGGTTCAAGGTGCCTTCCAACATTCTGTGAATGTTCATTTTAAAATAATACAGGTCTTTTCAGCTGCCTCATTCTTCCTTCTAAACAAACACTCTCAGGCTTTTGTCTGTTTGCAGACTCCCATTTCATCAGAGAAAGAGATAATCATAGAATCATAGAAAGGTTTGGGTTGGAAAGGACCATAAAGATCGAGTACAATTTTGTGCTGAGGCTGTGTATTTCCAAATAGACTTTTTTTTTTTTCTGGAGACACAGATACATTGTTGAAAATAATTGCTGGATAAAGCTAATAAGCAGTCATTGCACATTCTTGAAGATAACTCCAATGATATATATTTATTTGAATGTTCTTGTACTTTTAAGCAAAACCAAAGAAAACCTTTCTTACCAGTTGTTATAATTTAGTAGCGTAACACAGTACAATTATTTTGAGGATTAGATGGTTTTCACACAAGTTAACATTGAAAGTAATTTGTTTCTCTTCATTGCCTTTGATATAATTTCATCTAATGTTTCAGAGCAGGGCCTGTTCCCATAGAATGCTGCTATTAATAATATGTGTGAGGCTGATTGCTTTGTCTGTATATGAAGATTTAATAGATGAAATTGTAGAAACTTGTACTTTGACAGTAAAAAACCTAACAAAAGTAAGTATAGACTGGCACTTGAAAAATTCTGAGAAATCTACCAAACTCTTTTCCTTAAGGTCACTTAATTATATTTGATCCATCTGTTGAGGTTGAGCTTAACTCCAAGTGCTGAATGCAGAAATTAGTTGGCGTGCCATTAGAGTTATTTTGTACAAAAAAAGGCTATAACCTCATCATAATTAAATGTGAGCTTGAAATAATTTTAAATTTTATTTTCTAGAAAAGAAAGATGTCACGCAGAGCTTGGAAAGCTACACGGCAAAATGCCCTGGGACAATGGAAGTCATCACTCTTCCAGATGGTTTGAAGCTACCTCCTGTTCCCTTCACCAAATTGCCTATCGTGAAGTAAGACCAAAACACAATCTTTGACTTTTTCACAGTACCTGTCAAATTTTAAAGGATACTGAAAGGATGCAGTCATCTCACTTTATGCATGTTGATCACAGGAACATGAAAAAATCTCAAAATGTCAAATTGTTTTGAGAAGCTCTTGAGCAAAAATAGAGCCTTTGACCAGAAAATACTTCGTGGCCTTTAGTTTCAGAAAGAGATAAGTTTTGTTTTTTGAAGAACTGTCCTTCAACAGTGTCTTGGTTTGAAAGACAGGTGTCTGCTAAGGAAGGCAGGAGCCTCCCTTGGAATGGCAGATGCGACCCCCTTTCCCTCCTAGTAATTATAATTTTGAAATCAAGGGGCTTTTAGGCAAAGATATGGGAAATAGGAATAACAGTTTTTTACTATTATGTATGTATATGTGTATAACCAGTCAAACAAACAATAACTAGGGCAGTAACAGCAAACAATCACAAACCCAGTCCCAGCCTTCTCGGCTGTCGGGCCCTTTCCCCTCGGGTGCAGTTCCGCTCGCAGCCGGCAGGGGCGCTGGCGGCTCCCGGTGAGCAGGGCAGGTGCGATGGTTCCCCCGCGGCTGCAGGGGGCGCTCCGGAGCGAGCTCCGGGAGCACGCGGCAATGGCGGCCTGGGATCCCGGGAAGGGATGGGACAAAGGCCTCACAAACCCCTGGGCAGCCGATCCCGGTGTCCGGCCGGACCCTTGGGAATGGCAGGCTGGGAGTGCGGGGGGGGGAAGCAATGGCGGGGCAGAGCGGCCACAGCCCAGTTCCCAGTAGGGCAGGGAAGGCGGGCTTGGGATCCCGGGGCTTCTCAAGTAGAGAGGAAAAGCAGCCGAAGAAAGCAGCCTCTCTCTCTGTCCAAGCACTGGAGACCGACTGCCCGCACACCCAGGTGAAACAAAAGAGTAGCCAGATGCACCCCACTTCAGTGGCTAACTCTTTGTTTTTCTTTAGTACCCAGCACTTTGTCCCCCTAGCCACATGTATGGGGAAAATTCCTTTAACAGAAAAAAAAAAAACCAGGAGAGCTCCTAAAACCCCAAGGAACAGTTTCTTAGTCAATTGAAGTAAAGTATTTTGCTGAGATTTTAGTTGGATACTTGATCACTTCAGTACTGAAGATCCATGAGTTGGATGCGGTCTCCATCATGGAGCTTGGAACTCACCTGGAACTGATGCTTTTTGTTACTCTCCCTTTCCAGATGCTGCATTTTTGAGCTGGCACCTTTACTGGCCTATTCTAAATCTCAGTTCCTTTCTGTGCCCAGGCGCATCATACAGTCAGGCTAATGAATTATAACTTGTTTAGGTTAAAGCCTGGCATGAAGCATTAGAGAGAGTCAGAGAGAAAGCAGCCACTGGGCATCAATAATAGAAGACTGAAAGAAAATCTTTCCTTTTTGAAGGAAAGATAATGCTATTCAGAAAAGAACATGCTGAACTGTGAAGAAAATTCAAGTCTGGAAGATGAGGCAAATGCTGATTGAATCCTTTTTTATAGGAGTCATGCATTTAGAATAATGGAATCAGAGAACCATGGAATAGTAAAAATTGGAGAAGACCTTTAAGGTGATCAAGTCCAACCATCAACCCAGTATCACCATCATGTTCACCATTAAACCATGTCCTCAAATGCCACATCCACACATTTTTTCAACACTTCCAGGGACGGTAACTCTTATCACCTCCCTGGGCAGCCCCTTCCAATGCTTGACAACCCTTTCCATGAAGAAAATTCTTCTAATATTGAATTTAAACCTCCCTTGGTGCAATTTGAGGCCATTTCCTCTTACCCTGTCGCTTTTTACCTGGGAGAAGAGATTGGAAGAAGAGGCCAGGCAAAACTGTGGCAAGAGATTCCCATGACTTCAGTGGGAGAGACTTTGTGTCATTTAAAATGTTTTGTATGCTGAGAGAAGGGGACAGACACATTCACGTGCATTAGTGTTGGGGTCCCTCCCCTGCCGTGTAGCCCTGGGAGAGGGGCCCTGAGGGCACAGACACGGGGTTTCCCTGCCCCTGCTCAGCCTCGTTCCCATTGGTTGGTTTGTGTTCCCTGCGCGGGCAGAAGGACCCTTGGTCCCGTGACTGGAACAGTTCCTGAGCACAGCCCCGGCCATGCGGCTGGAGAAATAAACATCTCTGAAACAGCTATCAAGAATCTGTCTGTCCATATATATTTCCTTTCCACGGGACTCCTGGTTTGATATATGCGTGTTGCAGGATCCCCACTGCAACAAACCAACACAATCCTTATTGGGCTGATACCCAGTTACTGCTTGATGCTCTACCTGAATCAGAAAAGCAATTAGTTATAAAGACACCTGTGAATATGGCTGAAGATGATTGCAGGATAACACAGGAGGATGTTAAAAAGGTACTTCCTCTCATTTATCTTAAAATGATTCTTGAACAACGATTTGTAAATTTTAGCTTGATTCAAGCTCAAAAAGAACTGAAACACTTCCTGGCATGGTTGTTTAAGAACTTTTTCTATGTTTCTTGGGCTTTTGGAAAACCGTTTGGACACAGTTAATACTGGAGTCAAAATATATGCCGATGGAAGAATATTTTCGTGAATATTATTTAATTACCGAGACAGTTGAGCAATGTCAGCTGTGTCTTGGCGAAGGGAAGCCTGGCGCAGGGACCGTGCGGCCCAGGCCACGTGCACCGAGCGCTCTGCGAGCGGCAGCGAGGCAGTTCCCGCGCGCGGGCAGAGCCACGCGAGCCGCAGTGTCGGTGGCGGAGCGAGGAGCGGCGGGGGGGGGGGGGCCCCGCGGGGGGGCGCCCGCCGCG
>NW_008246063.1:3282629-3342978 GCF_000691975.1 Corvus brachyrhynchos
CAGCTATCAAGAATCTGTCTGTCCGTATATATTTCCTTTCCACGGGACTCCTGGTTTGATATATGCGTGTTGCAGGATCCCCACTGCAACACATTAGCAACTTGTCTTGACCTGGCTGGGCTTAGAATGTTGGGAGTACTTGCTTCTGTTTTGCCATGGGGAGGGCAACCCAGCATCAACTTATTTAACATTTAAGAATTGCTGCTCCTCTCCTTCTCCTTCTTGTCTTTTCTATAAATCCATAGCCATAAAAATTCATAGTCCAATAAAATTGTGTTTAGATATAAAGCCTCTGGTTACATCTGCCCAGCAGATCTGGTGGTGTAGAGCTCTCCAGCCCATTGGGAACCAGCTGTGCTGCAGGACTGCAGAGCTCTCTCAGCTAAATTGTGCTAATTTTTGTGACATCAATTATAAATGTGTGGAAATGTCATTTTGATCAATGTTGAATAACTTCAGCTTATGATTCAATCCATGCTAGAGCCCTCTAGAAACACACATTTACTGATGGGGATGACTTCTATTTACTGTTGGCATTTCATGGTCTACGAGTTTTAATCCATTTCATGTGGGGTGCTTATTTTGCATGTGGATTTCTTAATCAAAATACTGTCAGACATGGAAATGCCACAGTGAAATAGGATCGCAGTGGCACTGTTACCTTTTCTCCCCAGTACTTCAAAAGCAATAGACGAGATTTGGCATGGCAAAACCTTTGTATTCTGTTACTCATGTTCATTATGAAATCATCTTCTAGTATTTTCTCAGATAACAAATGCATTATTCCCATTTTTATAATTTACCTGTGTTAAAGGTAAATGTCTTACTAATATACTTAAAAGCAGAAAATTTTCTTCCTTTTCACCACTGCTGCTTTTAGTTGTCCTTACATACTTTTCTTACTACTTCAAATTTACTCAGTGACAGTTTTTCCCTTCCCTCTGTTTACTTAGTATAGTGAGGTCTCTTAAAAAAATATATTTTCCTTTCCCCTCTAAGTAAGGTTGTTTTTAATTAACATTTTCCAAATACAGGATTTTGATCTTCTGGGTAGCTAGTGAAATTAGTTAGTAATTCTTAATTGTCACTCATTTGCATTCAGTGGTGTCAGGCCAGGGGACATGACTGAAGCTTTTCACACAAAGGAATTAAAAAATCTGCCATGTTCTATGTCTGACCTGTGAGGGTACAGCTCTCTGATACGTGGTTGAAGAACTTTCCTTCCACTGTCATGCATTCAGGTAAAGCAGGTTATCCACCAGTATTTATATAGTAACTATGAAGGAGCCAAAGCACTTTTCTCTGTATATAAAATACAATTCCTTTTTGTTACCTCTTTATCAAATTCAATGTTTCTTTCCTCAAATAAGTATAATTCACATTTTTGCTTTAAGTTGCATTCTAATTTGTAAAAAAATTCTATCAGAAGAGGTTTTAAATTATGAAATATCAGGGGTCTCTTACAATTTCTTTCTTATTCCTCAGGTTCATTGTCTGTGATTTTGCATATGATCTCGATGCTGACACTAAGTATCACCAACACATAATATATGGATGTGATTTATTTCTTGTTCCAAACTACTTTTAGTGTTATTTAGTAATTCTTATCAGGTGTTTTGTTTCACAGAGAGAACTTGTCTCTGTAGTGCTACTCTTACAGCTTCGTTATTTTTCAGGAGAAACATATTATCTTGGTTTCTTGTGTGCCTACTTTCTCTTAGTGTGATATTGATATATGTTTTTTATTGTGCTGAGTTCCTGATTTGAAGTAATTAGGTGTCCTACAGGTTTTTATAATGCTGCTGATTTTACTGAATATTCACCAATTTATTGCTTGTTCATCTGCCCAAAATTTCATCTTTAATTTCCCTCAGCATTGGAAGAGCAGTGATTTCCTTGCATGGCATTGTAGGGAATTGAGTCCAACAGGGATGTAATCTAATAAATAATTTGTTTTCTGTCTATTTGTAATTTCTTTCTGGTCGTTTAACAAACCTACTCAAATTTCTGGGATATTTCCTTCCTTCCTTCCAGTGGCAACTCTGCATTTTCACTGTATTGAAATCAGCTTTATTAACTGTGGAGAAGTTTGTTTATTTGTGTTATGTTGTCCAGTGAAATTTTGTCTGGATTCTGGTTTGGATTTAAGTTAAATATTCAGCTGCTTTCTGCACTGGAGTTGTGGTTCAGACTGCACTCAAAAATTAATAGCTGGATTTCAGAACACTGTTCTGGCTAATTTTGGTTTTGTTGGTTTCTACAGAAGATTTTTGCCTTTGTTTCCTGAGAGCTTTCTGAAACTGCAGTTTCCTTGGGTTGGTGTTACTTCCTTTTGTATTGTAGATGTTTGCTTCAAGTGTTCCATTTCAGGTATTTTATTCTCAGACTGACATTTCATATTTATCAGTTCATTTTTAACAGAGTCACCTGTTATAAAATAGAATAAATGAAATAATTAGAAATTATTTTTACTCAACAGATCTGTGAAGCTCTTGAACCTCCCAACCAGTCTCCGACCTCACAAAGTGAAAAGTTTACTTGGTCAGAATGTATCAACCAAAAGCCCCTTCATATATTCTCCAATTATTGCACACAGTCGTGGGGAAGAACGAAATAAAAAAATAGGTAAGAACAATTTGCAGTATTTTCTGTTACTTTGTTAAATGAGAGAATCTTCTGTGGTCAAGGAAAGCAAATCTGAACATTGCTGTCTTTTATTTGACATAACCAGTTCTTTAGCCTCAAGTCCTGAAGGAACAAATCTTTTTTCTCGGGGGCACAGTTTCATATTCAAAAGAGGAATAAAGTCTCATAGATGATAACACTGATTTTTGAGAAGAGATAAACTAGTTTTATTTCCTTCTCAAACAAAAGAGAATTCAGGGAAAACTTAGTTCTGACATGCTCTGCTTGGCAGCCACCACAGTTTCAGCGCCCTGAGCAAAATGCACTGTCGTGGTTTTTCCTTTTCCTATTCTGATTTAACATAAACTCAGAATGCTGAACTGTCTGATTAGTCCCTTTTACTTAAGGACAGTTCAGACAAGAAAAAGTTTATAAACCCTGTTAGGAATATTAGTAATTTTCTTTTAATAAAGATTATAAAGCTTTTCAGTGCAATAATCATGCCATTGAAAAAGATGAGAGGTTTGTTGAAATCCTGGATTAAGTTACAAATATTGGTAGTTCTTTCTGTTGCTTCTGTTCATATCACGTGTGTGGTAATTTTTACCACAGGCATTAATGTCAGCACAGAAAAGATTCGCATGACCGTGGAACAGAACTGATCGTAAAAACTTCAGAAATTTGCAGCATGTTTTATCTTAACTTGGCTCCTTGTTCATCTGGACTGTGCCTGGCCTGCAGGGCCAGTTCTCAGAGAATCTCTGTGTGGTTTCCTCATTCCAACATATGTGGGCTATGCCCCTGCTGAGGACCCTCATTATGATTAAGGTGATATCCCTCACCCTGGGAGGAAAATAGGCATGTTTTTTAGTTGGGTTTGTGGTGATGCGTATTTTCAGTAAATAGCTGAAACAGGAACAGTTGGGATATGCAGAGGCAGGGATCATTATCTGGCAGTTTGGATGGACTTGGCTCAGTGTGACTTTGCTGCAGCACTACTTCAGTTTCAAAAGAGAAAGGATAAATTTAAAAAATGTACACATAGGGGAACATCTTAAAGTGCTCTCTTGATTTCTCTTAATAATTTATTGGAAGTTTGATCACTATTAAATTTTCAACATTTAATCTCTTAGCTATACTGTATCACGTTTTTTTTCATTTAAATAAAGCCTTATTCCTAGTTTTGTCACACAGTTGTATAATGCAGTATTTTCATTCCTTGATGGATACAAAAGGAACCTGCATTTTTGAACTGGTTAGGATCTGTTTCGGTGCTTTGTGTACTGTAGGAGATTTACATTTTTACAGTGAACTTTCTTCTTCTACGTTTTTATTTAGCCTAAGGAGATGTCTGACTATTTCTGATCCTGTACAGCATTTGTCTTTTGAAGTATATACATATTGCAGTCACTGCTAAAAGCCTCTAATGTTTTAAAGTTCAGCGAACAAAAGAAAATAGAAAATAAAAGCAGATACTTCCTTTGAAAGAAGCTGAGGAATTATTAACTTCAAAATTAATGAGAGTATTTTAATGGCATGTATTTAACATTAATTAAAAACAACAATAACAAATGAACTGTTTTTCTTACATGGAGATACTACTCCATATTTTGGTTAAATTATTGTTTTACAGCAAAGCAAATCAAGCACTGACAAACCAAAGGGAAACAAAACCCATTTAGAAAGTCTTGAAATGTTTTCAGCTTTCAACTTGATAAGCTTTTCTGATTGGAAACAATAACAGGGATAATTATATTCTAGTTAAATTGCTTTAATAGCATGCTAGTTGTGAAAAATAAACCTACTGATTTTTGACATGAAGTGTTTTGTTGGTTTTGAGTGCTGATAGTCTAAAGCAGAAGGAATATATAATACAGTTCTGTTAGTAAATCCAGCAACTCTGTCATACCTGTATTAGCTGATACAAATATAGCTCATTTTACCTTTTCTTTCAAAACCTTTTCCCCCAAGGAAACAATTCTGTAGCACTGCCCTGGCACATTTTTCACAGGGGATTTCAGTCTCATCTCAAAAACCTGTATCGATTCAGACTCCATCATGTCCCTGGGGAGGTTGTTCCACTGAATCACTGTTCTTACTGAAACAAAAAAAAAATTAATAAGAAAATAAAACCTGTTTCAGTGCAACTGGTGTCTGTTACCCTTGATCTTCTTCCAGTGACTCCTTGTGAGGAAAGAGCTTCTGTCCTCTTTGTTGCAGCCCTTTAAGTACTGGAATATTGTGATGATATTGGCCCTGAGCCTTCTCTTCACCCCAGAGAAGAGATCTCACTCCTTTATTCTTTCCTTATCAATTGGGTTTCCCTGTCCTTTGATTACCTTTGTGGTGCTACTTGGGATCCTCTCCAGTCTGTGTCTTTCCTAGCTGTGGGGATGTAGTGGTTTGACACTGGCCCCACGCCAGGCACCGAGGAGAGCCACTTGCTCACCCTCCCCTGCCACAGCTGGGCAGAGGAGAGAAAGAAAAAAAAAATTTACGAACACTTCATGAGTTGAGATAAGGACCTGGAGAAACACTTCAAGGGCAGAACAGGCTTAACTTAAAGTTACAAAGTGAATTTATTACTAACAGAATCCGAGGAGGATAATGAGAAGTAAAATAAGACCTTAAAAATACCTATTCCCCCCAGCCCCTCCCTCCTTCCCACAGACAGCTCAGGGAGACAGGGCATGGGGGTCTGGTCAGTCCATCACCGAGATTTCCTTCTGCTGCTCCGGGAGAGGAGTCCTCCCCTGTGAGGCTGTGGGGTCCCTCCCACGGGAGACAGTTCTTTCCCCGGTGTGGGTCCATTCTCAGGAGCAGCAGCCACACCGCCCCTGCTGCAGTGTGAGCCCCTCCCACGGGCACACAGCCCTCCCAAAACTGCCGTGCCATGGCTCTCTCCTTCCACAGGGTCCAGTGCTCCAAGGCCAGGATGCTCCAGCCTGGGAGCAGGGCCCTCTCTCTCCACCGGGTCTCCCACTGATCACAGCCTCTTCCAGGCATCCACCCGCTCTGGCACGGCCGCCTTCCCCACGGGCTGTGGGTGGATCTCTGCATCCCCCGTGGATCCCCAGGGGCTGTGGGTGGATCTCTGCATCCCCCATGGACCCAGGGGCTGCAGGGGCACAGCTGCTTCACCATGGGCTGCACCACGGCCTGCAGAGGCACCTCGGCTCCGGCGCCTGGAGCCCCTCCTAAAAAACCTCGGCTCCGGCACCTGGAGCACCTCCTGCCCCTCCTTCTCCACTGACCTTGGTGTCACCGGGTTGTTTTCCCTCACATGTTCTCACCTCCTTCTCTTCTCTGACTAGAAGCAAAAACTCCCTGACTTTGTTTTGATTTTCTTCTTAAATATGTCATCGCACAGGTGTTACCAACCTCTCTCATTGGCCCCGTTGTCGCCAGCAGCATGTCCACCTTTCAGAGCCATCAGAGATTGGCTCTGCTGGACATGGTGGAAACTTCCAGGAGGTTCTCACAGGAGCCACCTCTATGGCCCTCCTGCTACCAAAAACCAGGCTGAGCAAAACCAATAGAGGGGATCAGAACTGGACACTGTGCCTGACAAGCACAGGTTATAGTAGAATGATCACCTCTCTGTCTCTGCAGGGGAGAAGCAGATGGACTCAGAACCCAGCAGGGTGATGAGCTGAGGGACTGTTAGTCAGAGGTCTGTTACAGGTGAAGGATGGAACCAGGTTACTGCACGTATCAGGAGGAAGGTTCCTTCCCCTCCTCAGAATTTTACAGGTAGGACTGGCACCTTCACAACAGGGGTGAGGCTCTGGAATGAGAAGGCCAAACACCTGATGAGGTGGGTGAAAGTCCTTCTGGGACAGAGGGGCCTCCTAAAGCAACACCACCTGGAGCCTGCATCAGAACCTCCTCTGTTAACAGAGAAGGGTGGTTCTAACAGGAGATTCCCCCCCTTCTAAGGGGAGCGGAGGGCCCCATGTGCAGACCAGACCCAACTCACAGGGAAGTCCGCTGTCTCCCAGCAGCTCAGGTAAGGGACATTACTGGAAAATTCCAGTCTAGAAAGACACTCTGATGACTGTCTCGTGTTGGTTGTTCAGACTGGCAGCAACAAAACAACAAAGAGAAGTCTGAGGCCAATCAAAAGGGACTTCAAGGCCCTTAGACAGTTCATGGAGGGATCAGGAGCACAGGGAGTGATTTCCTTGATCCTTCCAGTAGCATGGAATAATATTGATAGGAACAGGCAGCTCCGTTAGGTTGATGCATGGCTCCGAGGTTGGTGTCAATGGAAAAAATGTGGGGTTTTTTGACCATGGGATGATCTATAAACACCTGGCCTGCTGTTACCTGACAGGATGAGTCTTTCTCAGATGGGAAAAAGAGTTCTAGCACAGGAGCTAGTGGCACTCATTGACAGAGCTTTGAACTAGCTTGGAAGGGGGAAGGGGACAAAACCAAGCTCTCCAGTGATGAGCGATGGGATTTTGTGCCAAAACTTGAGGATCCTAAAGGGATCCTTCAATCTGCTTCACAAGGTACCACACCTGAAATGTTTCTACACTGATGCACACAGCATGAGGAACAAACACCAGCTGGAAGCTTTGGCCCAGTCCCAGAGGTTTGACATCATTGGCATAAATGAAACCTGGTGGGATGAGTCCTGTGGCTGAAGAGCCCTGTTGGATGGTTGTGTTTTCAGAACAGACAGTCCACAGTGTGGTAATTATTAGAATGTGGAGATTCAGGACTGCAGTGCTGCTGTGCTACTGCAGGTGCCTCTGTTGCTGTAGTAAACCACGGTGGTTAACTCTGTACCTGTGCAGAGCAGTCACTGGCTGTTTTGGGGGCTGCAGAATGCATAAGACATCATGGACACTAATAAGTTAATTAAATAAGAAATGTACAGAGTGTCTCTTACCATGGTGAATTTGAATGTTTTGTTTTAATCAACAGTTTTGCTTTTCAGGTTTCAGTAATATAACCCATTAACATCTGTGGATGTATGTGTTTAATTTCCACTAGCATTAATTGGAGTTAAATATTTGCATTAAGTATATCTCCCTTGAGCTCTCTAATACTGCTTGCGAAATGTAATCAGATAGTAAATGATTGTGAATGTACAATTAGAGTACAGATGGCTTCAACTGTGCATTAAAGTCTTAATATTGATAATCCAGGTTTTTGCTGGACATTTCCTAATACTCTAGTAAAAAACTGTTAGCAATGTATGTTAAAATCATTGGGTAAACTAGTAAAAACGAATCCATGTATGTTATAATTCAGCTTATAATCATGATTTATTTAACAAAGGTAATTAAACCACCTTTTGTTTACTTGGGCTGCAGATCCTCAGCTTGCAGGGAGAATCTTGCCACATTGAACTTCAGGTGCATGTGGTTCACTGTGAGAAATCTGGAAGGTAGACAAGAACTTGTGGGCTGAAAAGATTATGAAGTGCTGATATAAAGTAATCTTTCTGCATTGAACAATTACTCAAAATTTACATCTCTGCTGCTGACCTTCATAATCTCCCACAGAACCACAGAATTACAGAACGGTTTGGGTTGGAAGGGACCTTAAAGATCATCCAGTTCCAACCTCCCCTGCCATGGGCAGCCTCATCTCTTTAAATTATGAAACTCAAGAAAATATTAAAATTGTCAGAGTGAAGTATCTTTAAAGTTGAACATGTCTCTTGTGGTGAGATATAAACTGCAAGTACATCTTTTTACCTGACACACTTTACTTCAGTGTCTCTTTATATACTCCATATCATCAGCTGTGTCTATAGGAGGACTTGTAATTTCCTTCTTCCTGGTGTATTTATTTCTAACCTGGTTGATTCTTATGCAAGTCTCCAATATCAAGGCCCTGTGTGCTCTACCTAACTCCAAGTATGGAAGCCTTTAAGTGTTGAACATGAAGAATGTGTTTAAGTAGTGTTTTGAATTGATGCCTGAGTTAATTTTGCCAATGAAGCATTGGGTCCTTAGAGCACTATTGCTGTGTTAATGAATGTTTCCAGTCCTTTAACCTATTCCTTTGCCTGGGATTTACAGCTTGTGCTGCACAATGCTCTTGAGTAGTACTTGGGCTGTGAAGATTATAGAGAGATATTAAGCATTATAGCAATCTGACTGCTCAGCTGCTGTTATTTTTTTATAACACTATGATTAGGTAATTCCTGCCTTTATTCTGTGATTATTTCTTGTAGACTTCCAGTGGGTCCAGGGAGATGTATGTGAAGTTCAGTTGATGGTGTACAACCCTATGCCTTTTGAGCTCCGGGTAGAAAACATGGTATGCATCTTTCTAAATCTTCTCTTTCTGCTATTTTTATGAAGAAGAATCTCATTTAGACTTCCAAATATGGTTTTCTATAAATACTTTTAAAAGGTGGTTTAAGCCAGCATAACCTCAGTTTAACTGTGTGGTGTTGTCAATTTTCTCATATTTGTTGGTGATGAGGTATTGAAAAGAAAAATCTCTGCCACTCAGTGTTTAAGTGCTTTACTGGCACTGACCCATAAATCAATTCTGAACATTTCTGCATTGAACAGAATTCCTGCTATGTGATTTACATATACTGGTTTTCAAGTAATAATTATATCCTGAAACCTAATAATTATTGTACACTTGCTCCTGTAGTTTAAAAGCCTGCATTCATCCTTCCTTTGCAAATTCCTGTTTTGACCACAATTTAAAAACCTGATGAACTAAAATAGTTAGGTCTGAGAAGCTTTGGGTTTTAATAAAAACTACAGCTCATGGATTTGTTGTTCCCAGTGATTTATGTTATTTGAAAACACTCTAATGTCAGATGATCAGAAGGGAGTGAAAAAAAGGCTAAACCACTGGAGAAATATGTGAGGTTAGAAGAATCAAGCCCAAGCTCTCTACTGCTTCAGTTGGCTGCTTGCACTGTATCCCAAAAAAAAAGGCAGTTGTGGTGGATTTTTTTTCTTCCCCTTCTTTATTCCAACTAACAGGATTTATAAAAAATTGTTACCCATTTAAAGGTTAAAAGTTCTCTAACTACCAGACCAACTTAATAGCCACTCAGTCCTAATCCAGCTTTTTCCTTTATTGTTAACTGTTCTTACCTTTAATATTGGTTTAAAAATAAATCACATCTCTTAGA
Organism: Corvus brachyrhynchos; assembly: GCF_000691975.1. NCBI lineage: Eukaryota > Metazoa > Chordata > Aves > Passeriformes > Corvidae > Corvus > Corvus brachyrhynchos. Next base: position 3,292,378 of record NW_008246063.1, read on the forward strand.
GCCTATTGTTCTGTCAAGCTAATTGAATCAGGGTATATTTATTTGCTCATGATTTTTGTTTGGGTTTTGTTTTTATTGATATGTCTGCTGTGGTGTCTGGTCAAGCAAGTTGACCTAAATTACTGATAATAAACCACATATAATGAAGTGTTTTTCCATGGGAAATGAACATGCCCAAAGATTTTGTTTTTACAGCACAATAAAATTAATTTTTGGAAGCTTACATGCCACTTTCTCCAGCAGCATTTTCTCTCACCCTCACAGAAGTACTCAAATTTTTAAGGAATTAATAGAAAAAGTAGTTGTAAAGCTTCACATCAGAAAGGTCTCTGTGGGAATTAATTGATTAAGAACATTTTGATTTACAGTCTAATTTGTATTGTGTAAGAAATGATGTAGTTATATATTTTAAAAACTTGGACAGTTTCTTAATGAGGAAATTTCTTCCAAGTGCTTACACACACTCAAGAACTCAGAATGCAGTTATTTGCATAGATCTGCACAACATCCATTCCCTGAGCAATTGAGCTGTAGTATCACCAATGCTTCTCTTCACTGTTGTTGTGATAAAGTTCTGTCTTGGAATTAACACTGAATTCCAGTTCCAGTGGTAAGCACAAGAAGAATTAATTTGCAAACTAGATGCAAATAATTGATTAACGTAATCAGAAATTCTGCTCTGCACAAATGTGGGCTCACTGGAAGAAATTGGTTGATTTTGGTAGATTTGTCTGCAGTATCAAGACTGTAGCAAGTTGAGGAAACTGCCTGCTCCCCTGGATTTGGAATTCTAGAGACAATTTCTTTGGAATTGAGGCCAGTTTGGAGCTCCCCAAATGACAGAAACACTGACATCTGTTGAGTCTGTAGAGGAGAAGAATATTGGAGTAATTCCTACTGCTCTCCTCAATCCCAGGATGGGAAAGTGCAGTAAAAATGGGAGTTGGGCTCTTCCCAGAGATGCCCAGTGTAAGGTGAGAGTCATAGGAAACTTTTGTTATAAAAACCCTCTCTTTTTCCAAGCATGAGGGGGATCATACACTGGGACTGGATGTCCAGATGGGACCTCCATCTTCAGGAATCTTTAAAACTTGAGTGAACAGGATGTGAAAAATCTTAACTACTACCAAAGTTAGCCCTGTTTTGAGCACTGGGCTAAACAAGATAACCTCTACCCTTTCCTTCTAACCTAAGTTGTTGATTTTCCAGTCTCATCTGTGAACTTTCTAGAATGTGGGAATAGATATTACTTCATCATAAGAATAAACTCTTCTGTTTTCATTTTAATAATTCAAAGTGTTGTTTAATATTTTAAAAGGGTGTGTTTTATTATTAACATGTACTCATGCCTGCAGTCTCCATACCTTTTTCTTGTCTGATTTCTCATCACGTATCACATTCTTTCAGATTATTGATTCTCACAGACTCAGTTGCATATCCAGCATGTCCTCTTCTGTCATTTAGTGGCAGTTTCAGCTTGTTTGTCCCACAACTTTTGTCCTTCTGCCTGACTCAGCACCTCACCTTTGCAGGATGACTGCTCATTCAGGCCCGTTTCCAATCTTCCTTGAGTTTGCCATTGCTTGGTTTCATTTTTCTTTGTCGTTTTCATGGTCCACCATTCATCCATATGTAACTGTCCTGAAATCTATAATCTTACTTCTTTTTTACAATTTTCCTCTTTCCTTCAATTTAGGTTTGTTTGTTTTGATAGATCACTCATTCCATGTTAAATGAAATCCAAGCTTTTGCCGTGGTACTTTTCCTACTATATCTTTCTGTTTGTTGAATTTCTATTGTGATGGTAAACAACTTAGTATTGAGCACAGGTTGTTAAGGAGAATGATTCCCCATGAAAAGGCTTTCTGAGCTTTTTCATTAATTGAAGTATTAATGCTGAGTCCATGTAGGTTAATTGAGGTGTGCTTAAGTAAAAGGCATTGAACTTCTAGACTTGACATGAGGCTGTGGACACAAGACTTTGATTAGTGTAGCTCAGATGATAAACCCTGAAAAATCGATTTTCTTTGTTGTTTTATTTTATTGTTCTCAAGGATCTTGGCCCATCTTTGTTGTTTTTACTCTTTATTTCCTGTCATGAATATTTTTGATTTGGGACTCTCATGAGGTATTTATTCTTCATTCTTGCCTGATTTCTGTGTTCCTTTTCTGTCTTTTTCTATTTCTTGTTTCTGTTTTGTCCATATAGTTAGAAGGCTGATCCAAAGAAAGGTGCAGTAGTGTTTGTAAAATGACAAATGTTTAATTATGGAGCATGGAAGTGATTGGGTCCCAACTTTAAGTGGCTTAGAGAATTGTCCATATCCAAACTGGCCAGCTGATAGGTTCTATCAGTTCCCAGAGGAAACTGTAAGCACCCCTTAGCAAGGACGTCCCTTCCGGGACTATTCTTGCTAACCTATGACAGTCCCACAACTGTGTGAGTCAATAAAGTGAAGTAGGAGAGATCTTGGGGCTGATCACAACAAATGCTTTAATAAAACACTGCAGATAGCTTAGCAGAATGAGAGACAAAAATGAGCCTTACTAGAATTGGCTGTGATAGATTAGACAGAATATTCTTGCCGTGCTGGTGCTGGAGCTCAGGTCACCTGGAGATGGGATGTTCAGCTGTAAATAAGTGCCACCACTTGGCCTTTTCTGCCAAGAATATTGATTTCTGTACAGACTTGTTCAGGTACGTGAGTGTTGGCCTCCAGCTCTTTTGTAGTTTGTTTTGCAGTTTCTGCCATTACTTTGGTTTTCTATGCAGGAAAAAATGACCTTCACATTTCAGGCCTTCAAAAAAATCCAAAAAATTCTGGGAAATCTCCAGTGGATTTATTCTGTATCTTGAGACAAATGCTTAAAGCAGCAAACCACAGTACAGTGTGGTGAGATCTACTACTAAAATACATGTGAAGATGCAGTTCAAAATACGTTAAGTTCTTTAAGATTTTAACTACTTTTTCATCTTTGTTTATCAAGTTTACTATTAAAACCAAGAAAAAAAAGCTGAGAAATTTTGAGGCAATGTAACATATTGAGGGAAAGCATTTTCTCTTCTCCTACTGTAGAAAATACAGCCATGGTTCCAAGAAAGCTACAATATCTACAGACAGTGTAAACCATACTTAATAAATAGATATCAAGAAACAAAAATATACTACCCTAACCCATGAGAATATTGTAATTTATAATATTTAGTCTTTATTCAAGATTTAAGTATTTGTTCTGTAGTTCTCCCTCCGTTTGGACCTGTATTTAATTGAACACGATTAAGTGTGGTATTTTGATTAATGATGCTTTAAAAATGGCTGTTGCCTTTTTCTTTTTTTTTTTTTTTTTTAAATTCAAAACTGTGCTATTAGGCCAGAGCTCTATGTTGATGTTTAAAAATACCATCTAAAATTGATGGTTTAAATTGTTTCCATCAGCTGCTCTTTCCTGAGTTCCCATCTTTTGCTGTTTCTGCCATCTTGAGAGAATATTTACTTACTGCTACACTGCATTTAATGGAGACTGTATTAGTCAAGAATGTACACAGAAAGGTGAAGGGGGAAAAAGAATAAAAATGGTTGTGTTTGGTGTTTTTCTAAGTCTGCCTAAAACAACCATATTAGAAATAGTAGGAGAAATTTCCCTTTAAATAAATATTTGACAGTTTTTGTGTAAAGTATTTGACAACATCGTATACAAGTATGTTCAGCATGAAAACTAACTCTGAAGGTCGTGTTACTTTAAAAAAAGAATGATTGCATTTTGGGATTGGTAAGTAAAGCCTAAAAAAAGCAGTTACATACTCATGTTATTTTAACAGCATCCCCAAATGCTGCCATTTACATGCAAGTTGTTTTGTTCCTCTAAAACTAAAATGAGATTTGAAGTGATTGAAAGACATGCTGTGATAAAAGCATGCATATATTCACTCTAAGACAATTTAAATTGGTTTGTAAGAATACAAAGAAATGTAAACATTTTTCCTGTGTGTGTCACTCATACATTCCCTGGAGGAAACCTTGGATTTGGATGATCTTTTCCTATAGGGTCACAAAGAGAAATGATTACTAAGTGATGACTAAATGATTGCTAAGTATTACTACTTGAAATAACGTATAAAACTCTCAGGAGAAAAAATCTAACACATCTCCCTACTTTTGGTGGTGTGGCTGATATGTTTTATTTAATGGATGTGAGGGTACTTCAGCCTTGATTAGGCTTTCACTGTTAAACTGCGAAATTTTAGGCACCAGGGGGCAATGTTGGGCAAATATTGCAGCAGAATCGTCCGATTCAGCAAATTACGATCTTGAAATCGTCTTTCAGACATTCTAAGATATGTTACTGTCTTAAAACTGACTTGTGTGGCCTAAGTTTTAACGGTAAGTATATTGATTTCAATTTATGTGTGGAAATCTGAAGTCTAGTTGATTTTTTAATATATATATTTTTTTCCCATTTCAATGAGTTTTAATGCTTTCTTAATATCTTTACTTTTAAAAAATTGGAAGTTTTACTGAACAGTAGAAGTCTGAAAGTGGGGGAATTGAATGCTGCTTTCTTCTTTTTGTATTAGTGCACTTCAGGCTCTTCAGTTTCTAGCCCAGGCATGTGGCCATAGTTTAGTGTGTGCTTAGTGCAGGTGTTTTGGCATTTGCATTGTGTTTGTTCTTTAAAAAATCCCTTTGTTTTCATGGTTTGCATTATATATTAGAGAATATTTAGGGGTCTCTGTCAGTTTTGTTTGTTTACATTTGCTACAGCTGATAGTAAACAATATATTGGAGGGCTTGTGGGTTTTTTATCACTGATTTTGCAGGACTTTAAGTCCTTGGATGAAAGTTTTTAGTTGAGGTGAATCCTGAATAATTCAAATGTATTTGAATATTAGGCCATTTGAATATAGGTGATAGATCGATGGTTTTGAGACTAAAATAAAAAAGCTTTCTGTACCTGTTTTAAAAGTGAGTTCTGGAGAGTGTATGGGGTCACCTTTTGTTTGTGTTTTAAGATTTGTTTCAGCCAAAGCAAAAGCAGCAGGACTACATCAGTGTTGAAGTGAGAATGTTCATCCCATTTCTGTGGGGTGAATCCCACTGGAAGGATTAATGTGGGAATCAAAAAGTCTGAGTGCTCTGGTACACTGGGTGGTGAATATATAGAAAGACAAAGTTAGGTTTTACTTATGTTTTTGTGGAATGTTTCTGACAGCTGAAGTCTCCACGTGAAATGGGAGGAAAATGAAAGTTCAGTAGAAATGAGGGTGTGACAAAGTATTTACTTACAACTCAAGTAAAATGGTGAAATGGAATTTTGTGCAGTCTCAAGGACAGAGTTCTCTAATGCAGTTTTCCACAAAGCCAGAGTAGCTTTGGGTGAATTAGCTGTTGCCTCAAGACTGTCAAGTCTACAAAGAAGTAATTGCTAGGACAAAGATTTTACAGATTTTGTGTATGTTATGTGTTTTTCTGTGGCTCAAACCATGAGTTTTTTTCATCTGTCTTCACAAAAGTAGCATGTTCCTCTTTAATAGAGTTCTCAGTTCTCATGAAGCATCCACACGGAATTGAGATTTAATCCAGTTGTGCTTACTGCTTTACTTGATGGAGCTCTTTGTGTAACATCTTTATTTAAAAATAAAAATAAATATGTGTATAGGAAAACAACTGGTAACTTTCCAAAATCAAATTTACTTTCAAGAGTACATTCTATGCTCAAGCATCTTAAATTCATTAACCAAGCTTAAAGAAAACTTGCAGTCTACTAAGAACAGTAATGCTGTGTTCAGAAGTTTCTTCAATTTTTTTTTTCTGCTTAGTTTCTTGTTTTGTCTCATGTTTTAAATTTAGGATGCTAAAAGATTTCTCTGACACTAAAGGAGTAACTGCAGGCATTTAGGCTTGAGAGAAGATCAGTTCAGCAGCTTTATTCCAACTCACTGAAATGTTTAGGTTGGATGGTTAAGCTAAACTTCTTCTGTTATCTGTAAATAAAGATATTTTTTTCCCCTTAGAAAACACATTTTGGCCAGGTAATTAAAGCTAAGCAAGACCTGCTATTGATGTTTGATTTTCACTGCCCAAAATCTATCACATATTCAAGTTGAAGTCACAGGTACAATTAAATGTAGGTACAAAACAGCACCATGCGGATGATATCTCTGACATTTTTACTGTGCTTGGGTATAAATTTTTATTAGTTTTTCATACATCATTCCCAGCTCAGTTCCTGAAACATGTTTCCATGTTGAATACAAATCCTGCTGTAATTCTGGATGCACACTGCAGTCACTGCGACTTGAACCCCAAAATAACTGCTATGAGTAAATTGGAATAAATCATAAAAGTTTGGCTGATGTAATGCATGGGATTAAAATATAAGTATGTAGCATAAAAATGTAAGTGTATATCATAAATGGATTTATCTGTGTAACGTGTTTTTTTCAGGGTCTGTTGACAACTGGAGTAGAATTTGAATCTCTCCCTGCTGCCCTTTCCCTCCCTGCAGAATCTGGTCTCTACCCTGTGACTCTTGTTGGTGTTCCCCAAACCACAGGGCAGATCACTGTCAATGGTAAGAGATGGCTCCAGTCACTCTGCGTGGGCAAAACAACCTGAGTTTTACACCTCTGTGGCTTGCATGGCTTTGTTTGCCACGTGTGTGTTCACCACTCTGAATTCTCCTCAGTAAGTAAAGGAAAAAAGCAGAAGAGGGAATCTGTTCCCTGTACCAGGCTTCATTAAAAACAGCCTGATGAATCACTTGGTTGCAGCAGCAGTAACAAGCACATTCTTGGAGTATCTCATGTGTGAGAGGACGAGGATAATGAAATCCAGCTCCCCTTTATTAATGCTTTCATTTGGAAAGCTTCTGAGGAGGATTACTTGAACTTTTTTCTTGAGAATGCAGAAGATAATCTTGCAGGGTTTTTTTTTTCCTTAATTAATTGTGTTCATGTAAGATTACAGAAATTTTTGCCGATTGCTTCCGTGGAAACAATTTAGCCAGGGTGTATGGCCTGTTGCAGTCAAGATATCATTTCCTTAATAAGCCTAAATAAAACGGTGTTTGTAGTAAGGAAGAAAATTAAAGACCTTTTACAAAAGATGAGCAGACCTAGAAAAGGAGGCATATGTGGAGAGGATGGATTCAACATGTAGTAGGAGTGAATCATCTTACCAAATCACATTTTTAAATATGTCTTCCTGGAATACAAAGTTAGGATACAGGATAAGAACCATTTTAGTAAAGCTAAACACTAAAAGATTATGGCTTTGAACTTGAAGAAACTCTGTTCTCACTGAATTTTTCTTAAGTGCTTTTGTGTCTGCTCATAAAACAATTTTTCATGTGATTTTTTTTTCCCCAGAAACTATTTCAGTGAATACAGAATAGCATCAAAGCATTCAGAACATTTGTACTGTAGTTGTCTCCTTTGAGTTCCACGTACTAAAAATGTATTGCAAGTAGAGGAGTTGATTTCTGTACTTGGCAGCTTTTTGTGTGTCAATGTATCAAATTTTCCTTCAGATATAACTCATAAATACTGCCTGGTAAGGAATCAGTGGAGAGGTATTTTTCTACTAAATTGAACTTTCAGAAGTTGTGGTCTTCTGTGGCAGGTGTCTGTTTATGCATGCATATTTTTTCCATCAATAATTTCCTTTAGTATTCTTTTATCCTTCTGGATGCAGTTGAGATTCTTTCCTATAAACATTTTTCTGAGGAAATAGGGAACGTATGTTGGAGGTTGACATGTTTTATGTGCACCAGAGAATTTGGTGATGAGGTATAAAATGGTGTCCATGCTATGACTTGTGATGTTGATCTTGTACAGAATTCTGCAGAAGTTACTGTAATGCAGAAATCAGAGGCTCTTTACAATTTCTTTTATTTTACATGCCACAGATGCAGAGGTGAACACATGTGTTGTTTTTACATTGTCAGGTACTTATAAATGTTGTTATTTCAGGGGTTTGAAAGTCCTGTACATATTATGTGTCCTGAGAAGATTTTCCTGTGGAGAAGGTGGTGTTTTGGGTAGCAGATGCACTGACAAGACCTGACCAGTAAGCTTAGTACTTAAGACCTGCCAGAAAGCAGTAAAATTCACAACTGATGTTTTCTTCTAAAACTCAGGTTATCATACTTCAGTTTTTGGTGTCTTCAGTGATTGCCTTCTGGACCATCTGCCAGGAGTGAAGACCAATGGCTGCACTGTCGAAGTCATTCCAGCTTTGCCAAGGGTGCAGATCAGCACCTCCCTCCCAAGGTGAGAAATTAAATTAAATTATGATTTTGTTGGGTCATATTTAAGTGTTAGTCACATGCTGAATAAAAACTCTGCCATCTGAGTGTATAGTCAGTGCTTGAGAATAAGACATAATCTGTGCCTGGGTTCTTTGCTTCAGAATGCAAACCTGAGTTTTTTGTTCTACTGCTTGAAATCCTGGAATTTTATAGAAATATGTGGAAATAATTTGGCAATACTCTTGTGCTCAAAACCTTGGTTTTGGGCAAAGAGGAATGCATCAAGCCAAGAATTCACAGTTTATATTTTAACAATCCAGTCCAGGTGTCCTTGTTAATTCAGATCAATTATTACAGAAGAAAGAAAAAGAGAGAAAAATACATGGAAGAATCACTAATGAATACATGTACATTTATACAGTGACTGAAAACATGATTTTTTTTGCTTTTTAATATGCAATTCCATGATACTTTTTTCAGAATACGAAGGGAAAAAAAGAAATTCCTTCTTCCCTTTCACTCCACATGCCCAAATTTCAGAACCCTGAAATGCTAACAGTACATGACAGTACATTCTGTATGATCAAAAAATACTGGTTTGAAGTCCTCACCACAGATCTGTTCTGAAAGACTGAAATCTGCTCCTGTTTGTGGAGGCTGCTTGTCGTGTGGTAAGGAAAGACAGGATCAAAGGGAAGGATGGCAGGAATACCTGCAAAAAGAAGTGGAATTATTGGTCATTAATCTCAGTAACTTTTGTCCTTGTATCCTTGATGCTTTCTGACCACTCTGCATTAGCACAGAAAATACAGTCAGGAATGGAACCTCTGCCCATCTGTCTTGTTCTGCAACCTCCTTCCCTCGTTCATGCTCCAAAGAGTTCATTTCTAGTCCTTGTTTCACCTTTCACACAGGGAATTTTTCCCAGGATCCACTGCCCTGAGGTTTATGCCCTGCACTGTCCACTAAACCTGCTCATTGTAATGACCTGCTCTTGATTTTCTTTTACCTTTTCCCTTTCTTACAGTTTTTACAAGTAGTTTAACAAGCTTTCAGAGTTAGAATATATATTTTGTATTGTTTGAAATCTGACTTGTCTTATGCATAAATTATTAATTTTTGTCCTCAATGGGTCTAAAAAATAGGAATGGAAAATGGTATCTGGTATCTTCAGCAGAAGTTTCTGAGTCTTCCAAGAACAGTGAATACAGTAACCTGGACAGGGTTTTAACATTTTCATCATAATACTTTGTCACATTTTGTAGGTCTGCTCATACACTTCAGCCTTCTTCAGGGGATGAAATCTCCACTAACGTGTCTGTCCAGCTGTACAATGGAGAGACCCAGCAGCTCATCATTAAATTAGAAAATATTGGAACAGAACTGTTGGAGAAACTGGAGGTGACAGCAAAAACAGTCACCAAGGGTGTGTATGCTGATTTATATTTGGAAATAATCATGCTGACTTCTTCTCTGTTAAAAGGGAGATTATTTGTGTTATACTTCTTTTAGGTCAGTTTAGAATAAATATCATAGTCCCTGTTACAGAGCTGAAATAATTCAGTTTGATTTTATTGTAGGAATATAGGAATGAATGTAAAAGTGTAGAGAGATGAAAGGAATTGTAGAATCATCTGTGTGTTAAGGGTCACCTGCTTTTTGGAAATCTAGATCTAATTTCAGTGTTACTTGGGAAAAAATCCTGAGGCAATTACTTGTAAAGAGGAAGAATCTTGGGTCTAAATTATTTTCTCCGTATGTCTAAATATGCTGATTAGTTCATTAAATAAATTACTATTAGCAGTAATGTTGTCCTACTTGAGGGAGTGGAATTAAATAAACCTGTTTCTATCTACTCAGTGAGCAGTAGGAAAAAAATGGAGAGAAGACTTTAAAAGACAAAGCAATAAATAAAATAAGCTATTGTGAGTTAAAAGAATAATTGAAGCTCTGGAAGAAATACAGCACATCCCCTGTGTACACTTAATTCTCTTGAAATACTCTGGCCATGTTAGTATTAAAAAGTTGTCTGATAGATGAATCCTGCTTTTGTTTTGTGATTTTTTTTTTTTTGGTTTGTCCTCTGAGGCATTGTTATGAAAATGATCTTAGCAGAAGAACTGCAGGTGACAAGTAGCATAATCTTTACTGACAGTAGAAATACCTTACCTTATTGCAGGTTTTATTCGGTCAGTGTCAGAGCATTAAAATGCAGTGTGATACGTTGTGATTTCTGTTCATTTCAGTATTCAAGCTCAGAATTTTTTTATAAGAGAGTATCCCCCCCTTTCCACAACATCAGAGAATAGGAGTTGCCAATCATCTCAAAATAGATTTTCGGTCTGAGACTTGTTACCTGGAATAATTTTAGGAGTTGAAACATATGATGACTTCTTCGTATTTCAGAAATTCCAACATGCTCCTCCTGGGCCAGGGGCTGTATGTATGAAATGGAGAGGCCAAATACAGCATTCAGGTGAAATGGAAACATTGATGGAATGAAATGTATTAAATGGTTGAATATATGGGCCTGTGAATCACATGTAAATCAGAATTCTTGTATGTAACATTACACAGTTAATGGGTTCATAGTGTTGAAAGAGAGACTTATGTCAGCTTTAAAACCACCATCTCTCCATGATAACTTCTGTTAAAAACAGTGGGGGAAAAGGAAAAGAGTTGATAGACTCGCCTCTAAGTTCAGTAAAACTTTTAATTGTAATTCATCCTGTATTTTCTTTCTCTATAGAAGATGCTTACAATGAAGTCCCTTTGTGTAGCTGACAGTGTTTCAGATGTTATTAGGCATGATAACTGTCTATCAGAAAAAGGAAGATTTCTGATGAGTAAGCTATAAGCATGCATGCTCAAAAAATGCAACTTAAATCCCTATCTCAGAAAAAAAAGGAATGAGTTTTGAGAGGCACTGAATGATATTTGTTCTGACAGTGTGAGAACTGTGCTATCAGAATCATGCAATCAGAAATGTCTGTCTGGGCAGAGACCTCTGGAAATCATCTTAACCTTCTTTTGAAAGCAGAACTTAAGGTGATCCAGGGTCCTGTCAGGCAGAATGTTCAGTTTCTTGCACCATCTCACAGAAGTGAAATGCACCCCTGTATTTGGAACTGTGTGCTTGAGATGAGCTGTTACTGGATGAAAAAAACCCAATTTAAATTAAGTGTGACTTTTTACATGACTGTGCTGTGGAAACAATGTAAAGCACTGGAAAAGACTGCCCATGCAAGAGGAGCTAATGGTCTACATTAAGCATGCAGTAATTATGTTATTTCAAATGTGATTGCATGGAGGTGTTGCAAAGTGTCATAGAATCAATCACTGAATGGTTTGGGTGGGAAGGGACCTTAAAGACCTCGGAGTTCCAATTCTCCTGCCATGGGCAGGGATACCTTCCACTATTCCAGATTGCTCAGAGCTCCATCCAGCCAGGTCTTGAACAGTTCAAGCAATGGGGAGTCCACAACCTCTCTGGACAACCTGTGCCAGGGCCTCACAGTAAAGAATTTCTTCCTGATACCTAAGCTAGTCCTGCCCTCTGTCAGTTTGAAGCCATTCCCCTTTGTTCTGTCACTACATGCCCTGTCCAAAGTCCCTCTCCAGCTCTCTTGGAGCCCCTTTAGGCACTGGATGGGGCTCTAAGATCTACCCAGGGCCTTTTTTTCGCCAGGATGAGCAACTGCAACTCTCTCAGCCTGTCTTCGTAGCAGAGGTGCTGTGATCAACTTAGTGGCCTCCTCTGGACTTTTTCCAACAGGTCTTTCATGTCAACAGGTCCAGCATGTCTTTCTTGTGTTGGGGATGGACCTTTGCTTTTTTTCATTTTAAGTCTCTTCCATTTTAGTTACGACCATAAATTTAAACAAATGCATAGGGATGGAGTGATGGTACAGTGACATGGGCTTGTGGTGGTCAACGGGGAACTAAAGTTTTGTAATGTCAGCAGCTCTGTTTGGTCCGTGAATACATGCATGGAACTCATGAAGGCATGACATTAAACCATCTCAAACAGCATCACAAACTCTTGGTGTTATGCATCAAGATGAGAGGATATGCAGGTGCTTATGAACTATCCATAGTGTATTAAGAAGTTGTCTCTGGTTGTTCTGTACTATTCCTCACTGAAATGTGCCTGTTCAAACTGCTCAAGGTCTCCTTGAAAGCTGGTGGTCACCTTCATCTGCCTGACCACAGCTTGCCTGTCAGCTCAGGAGCCTGTGAGAAGCTGTTGTCCCATTTCAGCCAAATACACAGAGCTTTCAGTCAACCTTTGTTTCACCTGATTTCCTTTGGTTCTTTTTGTCTTGGCAGTTGCTTGTGAATCTCTTGCAGCTGCTGCCTGCCTGACCCATTTCCCTACTTTCTGTGTCTGGAGCCACAGCTTTTAGCACAAAGATGAGTGTTGTAAATGGCAAACATTATCTTTTTTATTGCTGTTGGAATTACTGGATGGGATTTGCTGTTGCAGTGCAGTGACCTGACCCCCCTCCCTTGTTACGGTAGCATTTATAGTCAGTCACTTTCCTTGAGGAAGCCAACTTCTCTGGCATTGTTTTGAGTGGTGTCATGTTAATGAGAACCTCTGGAGGTAAGACTTTCCCACTTGCCTTCCCTTACTTCCTCTCCTCTGTCACTCTCAGGTGCAGCTCTTTGGGTTTTCCACTCTGGCCCTTAGATAAGTAAGAACTTGAACCCCCCCTGTGCAGTTCATAAAGGGCATCACAGGGTTTTCGAGTCCTTCAGCAGCCGTGTGTTGTGGAACAGATCCTGAGGCAGCTCAGCAAGAGGGACTTGTCATGCTGCCACAATAGACACGTCTGTCATGGCTTTTAGTGTCTCACTGCACCCCTGAGCCAGGCTGTGGCATCTGTAGGTTGGACATCACATGCCCATACTGTCAGGGCCAACTCTGTGTCACCTTACACTGTCCCTCACCAGGTCAGACAGTTTAATCCTTTTTTTGGAAAGATGACCTGTGCAGAGCTGGATGCCTTCCCACCCTTTGGCTGCAGTCAGCTCTTGTTAGAAGCTTGTTATATCTCAGTTGAGGGAGTGCAGTCCAAAGGCTTTGATAAACCAGCTATTTGATCCACTCAAAATCCACTGTTTTTGAACTTGAGGCTTGAGAAGAGCCCATCAGGCAATCTTAGCACAAGTGGTGAGCCCAGCTACACAAACTGAATGAACCCGGATGATGAAGCAAATCCTCATTGATCTTTCCTAGAAGTGACTGACCTCTGGAATTTAAACATAGAGAAACAGGTTCAGCTGTCCAGCTGTATTCTTCCCATGGCCTTTGAACACATCTGCTAGACCACAAATGAAAAATCTACTCTGAGGTTCAGGAAGAACTGTGAATACCCAGGACTAGATCTATTTACCTTTTTTTTTAGCTAAAGAAAACTTTGTAAATTCTTTCAAATTGGAGTTGGGTTTTTGTGGTGGATTGACCCTGGCTGGATGCCAGACACCCATCAAAGCTGCTCTGTGACTCCCCTCCACAAATGGCCAGGGGGCAAAAATATAATGAAAGTCTCATGCGTTAAAGCCCAGGAGAAATCACTTACTGATTACTGTCACAGACACAACAGACTCAACTTGGGGATATTAATTGAATTCTATTACTAACAAAATTGGATGGGATAATAAGAAATAAAATGTATCTTAAAAACACCTCCCCCCTCCACCCCTCTTTCCCAGATTTTCCATCTCCTTGCACAGTGCCACTGGGAGGTGGAGATGGGCTTTACTCCCTGGAGTGCAGGGGAACCTCAGCTCTGGCACCTGGAGCATCTCCTGCCCCTCCTTCTCCACTGACCTTTGGTGTCTGCAGAGTCGTTCCTCTCACATATTCTCATCTCTCTGAGCACAATTACTTCTGTGCAATAACTTTTTTTTCTTCTTAGTGTGTTAATGACATTGTAAAGAACATAACAAGTCCTGCAGGTTCATTTCTATCTACCAGGTCTAGGAGAAGTCAAAATGTATGAATGCCAATGCCTGTGCATTTAGAACTGATAGTTATTTTGAGTTTTTAAAATAAACTATAGCAAAAAGCCAGTTTTACCAGGGGATTTAAGATTGAAAAGAACTGAGGTTCTTGTGATCTCAGAAGAGTTTTCTATCAAGTTTCTCTATGCAAAATGTCAGAATGGATTTTTTCTTTGGCAGACCTTAAAATCTGTTAAAAGTTAGATTGGCCTGGGATAACCCAAAGTTGGTTTCTGGGTAAGCTTTTACATGATATTTGTTAGGATTTTAGTGATTTAGTATCCAGTAAAATGATGAAACAGGTTGCTATTTACAACTCCTGATAGCAGTTGCTTTTAACTTCAGATGTTTGCTGAACGCAGATTTTGGACTCGAGAAAGACCTGAATGCAGGCTTGCCCCAGATTAGCCTTCCACTGAACTGAAAGGTCTGAAGCCAGAGTATAATTCACTGTAATAGTGATTACTGAACAGGGTCAACATTGTTAAACTATAAACAGTGTCAGATAAATATAAATTAGGTGTCTCTCTACAGCGTAACTTTTAGCTCAAGCATTTAGATCTTGTATTATAATTACTAGTGTTAATTAGAAAATATCTGCAAGGGCTATTCTCACTTCAAAAGTCTTTTCACTTGTAATGTCTTCAAATAAATCTCATACTTAATGAAAACGTGTTGTGGAAACAGTTTGGTGCTCCACTGCTTGGGATAAGTCCTTCTTTGTTTACACTGAGGGAAAACATTCCTTTAGCATATTGGATTTTCACTTGTTAGGAAAAGGGGATAGAGATTGCCATACTTTTTTTCTTGAAAGTAGAAGAAAATAATCAGAATGGTGATATGGTTCCAGCTAAATCATTGGATGAGGTGGAGGTGACTTTAAGGAAACAATTATTGTGAGGATTTTTTACTTTTACCTCATCTTTGTGTTTATGAAGAAATCTGTACTATTGATTTGATGGGGAAAGACAACACAACACCTGGTGGTCTGTGAGAAGAATATATTTCAGGCAAAGCTGTTATTGTTTAGGTAGAAGTTAATGGAAAAAACATTCTCTTGGTTTTCTCCTTCCCTAGAAAAGGAAACCAAAAGTTTCTGTGCAAATCAACATGATTTGGACATAATCTGGAATTCTGATTGCTGTTTTTGAAAGATCCTTTATTCCAGGTTTAGTTGTAGAGGCAGGCTGCCCACCCTGTCCCCTCACATGTGGATCTTAGATGATGGTTTTGGAAAGGTGCTGAAATCCCAGCGGATTTTAATTACCTTGCTCTTCCCAAGTAGCCTGGGAGGATGTAGAGATGAACTGTGTGACTTTCAGTGGTCCCTGTTATGCAAAGCTGTGCTCAAATAGTGTTTAAATGAGCTTTTAGAAGAATTCTCCAATATACTTTGGAGATAACATACATTGCTGTAATAGATTGATGTATTTTTAGGACTCTCCCAGTCAAACAGTCACTTTTATTTTATGTATCAATAGACTTTCTTGTAGTACTTTGCATGGTATGGTTGCATATATGAATCAATTTAGGGATGGGGTGGGTTGACCCTGGCCAGAACTGAAGACCCAGTATAGATGAACAGTAAATTCTGGGGTTTTTTTTTCTCTTGTTTTATTTTCTGGCATGTCAGGCTTATGAGGGAGGACTTACAGATCCCCTATCTCATATGAACCAATGATAAATAATATATTAAACAAATTTTCTTCTGTCACAGAATAATCCTGTCTGGCAGCATCCTTAATGTTTGGCTCTAGTAAAAAGCTGCTTCTCAGCTTTACAGAAGGACTTTATAAAAAGATGAAAGCCAGTAGTCTTCATTGCCTTCTCCATTACTCAATAAATAACTGAATAATGATGTTACAGCTGTTTCAGAATTCCAACTGATTAAGTTTGGTGTATTTTGATGAAAAGTGCTTTGCATTCATGTGACACCTCCTGAGCTGAGCTGTGTAAGATTCAAAACTACATGAACTTTTAGAACCCCTGCAGGCTATATTTAAAGTTTATATTTAATGCTGCCTATTGTGCAATTTTTTTTTCTTCTGGTAGTGGTCTTCTTCACTTAAATTCGTATTTTGAGCTTTGTGATCTGTATGATTCCAGATCAGTGTCAGTATCCAGTAACTTCTCTATCCTTCTAGTGTTACATTACATTATTTTTTAATACCTTAATTCTGAATATTTTAGATTTTAAACAGGACATGACAAATTGGTTCATCCTCTCTACAGCAGTTCAAAACTGAAATTTCCTTAATGCAGGGCTTATGCTCATGAAATATGTACTTACTTTGATACAGAGAAGCTGTATGGAGATTTCTTGAGTTGGAATCTAGAAGACACCCTCTGCCAGTTTCCTCTAAAACCTGGAAAGATTGCAACATTTACTGTAAACATTAAAGTGAAGCTGGACTTTTCATGCCAAGAAAACCTTCTTCAGGATCTCAGTGATGGTGAGTTTTTCATTTCTCCTTGTTTAGGAGGGTTGTATGTGCTGCTGGAAACACTTTTCTAACTGCTGTGCCATTTGTGTTAAACTGATTTGTGATGTGGCTGCGTGTTTGAATATTTGTGTCTTGTAAAGCAAAGACAACCCTTGGCTGAGCTCTACAGATTGAAGGGTGAATTTTTGAGACAGCTGTGGGCATGAGAGTCTCACCCAACTTCCCCATCATAAGACCTTGCCGTGGTATCTGTTAAAATATTTTTTGACAGTGTTTCTGAGGTATCTCTTTGTATCCTTACCTTATGAAGGTAAAGAAAAATAATTCACAAACATTAGTGGGGTTTAAAGAAAAATAGCATTGAGTTGATATTTAATTATCCAGGACTGCAGAATTCTGAAAGATTGCTGAGTGCAGTTTTGCCTAAAGTGACAGACTGAAATTTAAGGCATAATCCCCCTAATATTTGTACTGCAGAGAAAGTCTCTTCTGCTTAAACTTATTTTGAATAAAAGGAAGCTGCCGTGTTTGCTTCTATTAGAATTATTTGGAATTACAAGTACCAGGTAACTTGTAATAAGGATTCCCTTTTTATGATAAACACACAGTCTTGCTGGAGTAATTACTCAGTAATTTTTTCATTTGTCTGCTATGTTTACACTGATTAAATTAACTTGACAAAACAATATATTCCTGTATTAAAAACTCTCTGTTATTTGAATTCTTCCCCAGTACTCACTTGCAGGGATGCATTACCATTATAAGTAGTCTTTCAGTATAGAAAAAAATACAACAAAATTACATGCAGAGCTTATTCAGGTTGAATAGGAATGATTTCTGCGAGTTACCTTGCAAATGCATGTAGACAAAAATCATAGTAATTGTTAGTAATGATTGAAAGATTTTGGTTTTGAAACCTCCCTAATATAAAATATAAAGGTACTTTAAAAATATTTTAGGACTTAACTGCACAAACCCTACAGTGTTGCTATACTAAGGTTCAATTTAGAACTTGCTGAAAATGCTGATAGTGAAGAAAGAGCACACCCTGATATTGTGAAAACACAGGTGCCTGGGAATTGAGACTTTGAGAAATGCCCTTGATAGCAAGTGAAATTATGTAGACTATAGATATGTATATATAGATACATAAACACACATATATATATAACATTTCTTTCATTTTCCCAGTGTCCAAAAAGCTCTGAAGCTGCACTTGTCTAGGAGCTTTTCAGACGAAATAACATAAATCCAAAATATTCTGTAGGAGATAAAGATAACATACTTCTTGGTATGGATACTGAACAGTTGTGGGATTTGGGATTTGGATTTCTGCCTCTGTTGTTTACCTTTATCCAACTCTTATGGGACCACAGATGAACAAAATCTTTGAAAAACATTTTTACCTTACCATTTCTGCTTCCTGCTTCTCCGGAAAATTGTGTAACTGGAGCCTGGAAACAATTCAGCCTTTCCTCATTCAGTGATGATAAAGGAGTAGGATCCATTAGTGCTTTGTTGGAACTTTGGTATCTGTGGGTGCTGTGTACTCTGTGTCCTTTGAAAGTGTTATTAGAGATGCTAAGTATATTGACTATTTAGTTGCTACTTTATTTTTTATGTATTGCTTTTAACTTCACAAATGCTGTACTTTCCAAAGAGTCAGGTAGGAGCCTGATGGGAAGAAGAGTAAAGAGCTAGAAAAATCAATGGCAACTATGACATGGCTTTTAATCATAGGGTAGCTGTGGTACCTTTTTCTTTTGAAGACCAACCACATTTACAGTGATGATCAAAATACTTTTGTCTTAAAAGTAATGTCTTTGGTAGGGCAATTTTTACTTTCATGTCTTTTCATTTGCTGCTGGAATTGTTCCCTTTTGTGCTGTTTGTAATCAGGACATGGTGCAGAAGGAATAAATTACTGATGTTTCTGATGATACACGTTCATCCAATTGGAAAGTAAACCAAGTTATCAATCAGAATTGGCTGATGTGTGTTGATGCTGTGCTGTCTCACAGAGAAAAATGTTGGGTGTGTTTCTAGATTAAAGGAAGCAAAACCACGAGTGGCTGTACAGGATCAGATCAGTGACCATCCAGTCCAATATCCTAACTGTGACAGTGGCTGAGAGCAGATTTCAGTGGGACAATACAGGAAAAATTGTGCACATACTTCTGTTTTCCTCTAGGCTTTTGGCCTCCAACTGTTGTTAGCTCAGGAGCTTCCAGGGCTGAATATGGTTTCTCTGGTTTTAGGCACTGTTAGTCATCTTTAGTGGGTTTCTCTTTCCTAAAATTCTTCATTCTTCCTGTCAGCACTTTACAATGTGCCGTGGCAAGAAGAGTCACAGCCAAATTAATTTTTAGCAGCTTTGCACTTACTGGTGTCCTTGTGTGTACAGGTTTTTGTATTGCATGAGAGAGGTAACAGGACATCTTCCAAAGACGGTTCCTGCAGTGATTTGATGCATTTCCCCAGGGTACTGTCACAGCAGACTGGAGACTTCTACCTGGCTTAGTTGTCCCTGTTATGGAAACTGTTGCACATGCCAGCCTTGTCTCTTTGAACTCTCAGTTCTGTATGTTTGAGGGAGGCCGTACACACTCTTTGAAAGGTGATCTATGACCTAATGGTGCTCTTTATTTTGGTTTATATTACTTTCCTTATAATCATGGGGTAATGCACCATTTATCATTTGCTTTTTTGACTGTTGCTGAGAATTGATTTGGGAGATTCATGAATATCTGAACCATAGCTCCATGATCTTGCTTCTCAACAGAAATGATATGCTGAGAGCCTCTTACCACATGTATAAGTTTAGGATTTTTTTTCCCATTTATTTATGCTGAATTTTGGTATTTTATTGGGTGTTTTCTCCTGTGCAACAAAAGACAAGATGAGAAGAAATGGGCTCAAGTTGCACCAGGGGATGTTTAGATTGGATATTAGGAAACATTTCTTCACTGAAATGTTTGGAAAACATTGGAACAGACTGCCCAGAGTGGTGGTGGAATCACTCCCTGAAAAGTGTTCCAAAAAAATGTATGGATGTGGCACTTGGGGACATGGTTTAGTGGTGAACATGAAGGTGGTGCTGGGTTGAGAGTTGGACATGATGATCTTGGAGGTTTTTTCCAACCTTAACAATTCTGTGATTCCATGTCTTAAAGTCAGTTGACCAGGATTTGGGAGATCCATGCAGAACATGTGTTTGCTGCAAATTCTAGCAAAATTTTGGATCTCTTGATCCTCAGCTGGATGGTGCAGGGTTCCTTCTCTGCACGTCCTTGGCTCTCTGGCCAGGAAGGTCAGTGTGGATATTTAATTTTATTCTGGGGTAGCTACACTGAGTGAGGCAGGGGGAAGCCCTCAATCTGCCCAGTACAGCCAGCTGTAAGGAGCTGAAGCAGTGAGGTCTCTTGTCACCTGTTAAGGTGACTAAAAAGGTCAACAGGATACTCACATTATGAGCATAATGAATTCCCCTTTCCAGCTATTATACTGTAATTTCTGAAATTCAGCCTTCCCCTGACACTGAATGGGGTAAGAACAATAGCTGCTCTTTCTGGACTATAAGGTACACGGTGACTTGTTTGAGGATTTTAAAAAAGCTCCTGTTACGTGGGGACAGTGTTTTGCAAAGTTAATGAATTAATTTACAAGGAGTACTTCATTATGTAGAATGTTAATGTTCATTTATTCCCTGTATAGGGAACCTAAAGACAAGTGTGAGAATATTTAAATTCATAAACTCATCAAAGGAACTAATTAATTACATGTTGAGAGAGAAGCAAATCTATGCCTTAAGTCTCTCCTTCCCTTCTCTGGGGGGGGGAAAGGTTGCAGAGAAATAATAGCATATTTCTAGAAGCACTAATCTTGAATATTTTTTAACATTGTTTTGCAAGACCAGTGTATATTTCATACTCACTTTGTTGTTTTTCTGCTGAAATGGTCAGATTTTATCTACTTCAAAATGTCCCTGCACTTACATAGTGTATAAAAGCATGACAAAGCTTTTTTTTTTTTTGTTGGAATGAAACTTGGTTTGGAATTTAAATGTGCACTTGACAGGTCTTTCAAGAAAGTAGCCTGGAGGACTTTATTAGGATAATGGTATCACTGATGATGGGGTCCTCAGAGATGTCCTCAGAGATAATACTCCTCAGAGTATTATCATTTCCATGTTACTCTGCTTGGTAGCCTTTGAAACACTTAATCATTCCGAGTATTCTTTTGAAGTGACTTCATTTCTAAGAAGTTTTTTTGTCTCTGTAGTTTGAAGATGTCAGGTTGCTTGTACTGTTAAAATGAGTAAATGAGTTTTTTCCTTCTGTTCAATTTTTTTAAAATACAAATGCTTCTGTGTCCTCCATAAATTCATCACTGTGTAACTTCAAAAAATATTCTTAACTTTTTGAGAACTTCTCATACAGAATTATTACTGAATTCCAGCTTCAGTAACTACAGAAGATAATTACAGAGGATAATCTTCCAACTGCCTTTAAGATAGATAAATAATCTTGTCTCATGATTTGACTAATATAGGGTGGGATTTTTTTAACAGTATATAAGTGCCATAGTACTTCAGCCTATACCAGTTGTACCAGCCACCAGACAAATACACAGAGGGACTGGTGTTTCAGACCCCAAATCTTTACAATGTAAATCTCTAAGACAGACATGAGGCAAATAACAATAAACTGGTTATTGGCACATACAGGCTAATAAACCTGCCATCCTGTTATGCTGTTCCTTTGCTGAGGATTTTATTTTAGCATCTAATGTAATCTGCATAAATAATCTCTAGTGTTTATTATGAATTTCTTTACACTTAGTTTGTTCTCTTTCATTGCATTCACCCTTATTGTAAATTTATCTCCCAATTTTAGTTCAGTTCAGCAACCTCAGGACATAAATCCTTTCTTACAGTGCATTTGTTATTGTTAATTATTGTCTTCAAAGGTAGTGGAGTTTCAAAGAAGTGCTCAAGTCTGGTACATGTCATCTGTGCCCTGCTCCTGGGAGCCAGAGAGCTGATGCATTCCCAGGAGCTTTGCCTGGAGTGCTGCTACCTGGGGTCCCTCCTTTGACAGTCTTGAGCATGTTCTTGTGAGAGGGAAGGAGCTGCATCTCAGTGCCCACCTGAAGTGTGAAGGGTGAAGGGGATTATATTGCCTCAAACTGTATTCTGGTGTTATTCTACTCTTTGTTGCTGCACACAGCAAGTTTCTAGAATTCTGACCACTTCATAAGAATACAGTTCTTTTTCTAAGGAAAAAAAAGGCATTCAAGTTCAGCAAGCAGAGTCTGTCTCCTGTCTCGAGTTGTTTTTTTTCTATTTTTCCACATGTTTAAAGTACTTTAAAGCTATTACAGTGTTCTTATGAGATGTTGCATACCAAGAGGGTTTTGTTTTGAAATTTCAATCAGGGAAGGATTGACAAAATAAACAAATGGGTTGAGGTGGCATTTAGCTTTCATATGTTATGATCAAGCTGTGTACTTTCCAAAACCTCTAGGATTCTATGACACAGCATCATAGAATGGTTTGGATAGGAGGGGACCTTAAAGCTCATCTCATTCCAACCCTCTGCCATGGGCAGGGACACCTTCCACTATCTCAGGTTGCTCCGAGCCCTGTCCAACCTGACCTTGAACATTTCCAGGGATGGGGCATCCACAGATTCTCTGGGCAACCTGTGCCAGGGCCTTACCACCCTCTGGGTAAAGAATTTCTCCCTGTCAGTTTGATGCCACCCCTCCTTGTCCTGTCACTCCACAGCCTTGCAAAAACTCCCTCTCCAGCTCTCTTGGACCCCTTTTAGGCACTGCAAGGGGCTCTAAGTTTTCTGCAGAGACTTCTCTTCTCCAGGCTGCACAGCCCCAGCTCTCCCAGCCTGTTGCCAGAGCAGAGGTGTCCCAGCCCTTGGATCATCTTTGATGCCTCCTCTGGACTTGGTCCAGCAGCTCCACGTCCTTCTGATGTTGGGAGCCCCAGAGCTGGATGCAGCACTCCAGGTGGGACCTCACCAGAGCAGAGCAGAGGGGCACAATCCCCCAGGAAACATCCCTGGGCTGCGAGGGGGATCCCTGCTCTGGGCCAGCAGACCCTCCTGCCCTCCCTGGAATGGGCTGCTCAGGAACGTGGTGGAGTCACCATCCCTGGAGGTGTTTCTGGAAAGACTGAACGTGGCACTCCGTGCTCTTGTCTGGTTGATGTGGTGGTGTTCTGTTGTAGGTTGGACTCAATGATCTCTGAGGCCTTTTCCAACCTAAATGATTCTGGGATTCCTCCTCCTCCTGCCCCTCTTGGGGTCCCTGTGCTACTGTTCAGGAAGCTGCAGGAAGCAGATCTGCACTGCTGTTGGATTGTATGAAATTCTCCTGGAAAGAAGGAGCACTTCAGGCTAAAATCTTCCAGTGTTTCCATCCCGTGTGACATCGATTTGCCTGGGCACTGCCTCAGAATCCAAACCTCTCTGATGTCCTGCTGTCAGTGGGACAGTTTATAAATGTTTCCTTGCTGTGGAGTTTGAGACCTCCATAGCTGTGATATACCTGTTGGAAAGTGTATCCATTTTTGTCCCCTGGATCAGGCCAGTGATCCTTGCACAGCACAGGACAGGAGCTGTCCCATGCCACCTCTTCCTTCAGTGCTCAGTTACCATGTTGTAAATCTACGGGTTTAACTCCCTGAATGCACTTTACCTCATTCAAATAAGAAATTGTGTGGGATTCTTCTGTGCAGTGTTGCTGGGAAAGTGGCTAATGAAGCTAAATTGACAATTTACTTAACATTTGAGAGGAGAGGGGAAATGCTGGTAAGAGATTTTGCTCTGTTGTGACAGCAGTGACTGGGATGTTAGAAAGGCAAGCTGTGTTTTTGCAGTTACCATGGAAAAAGTGTTGGTCATATGCTGTTACCATGGAAATATTCAATGTGGATTGTTGAAATTAGGAAAATTTCTGGACAAAGTAGAAAGACAATTATTCTTTTTATAGTACAAGGCTGCTCAGGCTGTTTGACAGTAGGGATTGACAAAACTATGGAGGATTTAGCATCTTCATCTCTTTAAACTTCATGAGAGAAAATAAAACATAGGAAATATCAAAAAAGATAAGTATCAGTAATGTAAAACTTCTGGAGAACTGCTTCATTGATGCTCAGTTTTCTCCTGCCATCATTAAGTTCTGCAGCCTACCAGGGTTTTTAGCAGGATTTCCCCTCTTGTGACTAATGTATTGCAGAGAAGCTGGGCAAGGTCTTTTCACCATTGCTGCCTGGTCAAAGAATAGAAAAACCAAAATAATTAAAAAAATAAATTGTTTGCAGCAGAACGTGACTTTTTTTTTTTTTGTCCTCTGGAAGAGAAGTTGACTTGAGCAGTCCAGGCTGTGAAGGGCTGAGTCATTTGCAGCATAACAAAATGCCTGGCACTGGCTCTGTGAGAGTGACACAGACTTGAGACAGAAAGTTCAACCACTACAAGTTACCTTGGACTTCCCTTTCATCCTGATGTCTCCTTTCCTAGAAAACCTCAGTTTTCAGATACAATTTAGAGATTAAAAAAATCTCTTCTTCCCAGAGAAAAGTTTTAAACTATTGTCTTTTCTTCCCCCCCACCACAGAAAACAAAAATGAAATGGGGTTTTAAAGAATAAAATAATTAAGAAAGGCATTAGTTGTATGTCTGTGATGTTGTTTTAGGTATTATCTATTCCTCTCTCAAAGAAAAGAAAGCTCATGCCATATAAAACATGGAAAATCTGATTAATGCCATGCAGATTTTCATACTTGGCTCTTTTCATGTTTTAATTTGTAATTTTATGCACCAGTCAGTGTCAGTTTTTGTTCTAAATATAGAACTAGTGAAAATCATTTATCAGTTGGAGAAGAATATTTTTCCTCAATTAAAACGTCTGATTTTCATTTTGAAAGAGTGGCTTTCAAAGCCTGTGGTCAAATGTAGTTCTGTATTTATTCCTGTGTTTTGTCTCATTCATGGGCCTGCTGCATTGCCACGGGCAGGGTACTCTCACCTGCCTGTCCTGCTCTCCCCCAGGAACTGATAGAAGAGGATATTTATTCAGTGCTAAGGTGCATTTTAGAAGTAGTTAGTGAAGGGAGTTGCCAGTAAGGGAATGTGGGAATTTTCCCTTTGTTTTCTCATTTGGACACCTGTGAAGTTTAATGAAGCAAAACCCCTTTCATGTTCCATCTCATTCTTATGGTTTCTTCTTTTGAGGAACATATCCTCAACATGTCCAGATTTCATAGGAGCAATTTAGGAAATATGTTTGGGTTTTGTGTAACACTTTGGTGTTTCCCATGCGTTCAGCTGTATGTGTCTGCTGCTGTACATGAGATCTTGCTTGTATTGAATTGTTGTTGGTGGATTGCAGTTGCTCTGCACAGCATCAAGGAACAAAGTCCTGCTCTTCTTTGGATGTAAATCTAAATAATAATAAATACTGAATATAGTTTTACTGTATGTTAAAGCTTAATTATTTTAATTTTCTTGTTCTTCTTTTTTTGATTCAGCAGTAATTTTCACACATTTTAAGTTTGTGCTGAGAATGTAGCCTTGGTTGGGCTGAGAACCCCAAATATGCTGTGGTGCATTTATTTACCTTAAAGTTACAGCTTTTTGGCAGTAACAGACACTATTAAGTTGTTCTGTTGTATCTTGCTGCCATCCTATATGCCTAGTACCCAGACTGGGAGTAAACACCAAACTGGGGATTCCTATCAGGGTATTTCTTAAGCTTTTTTGTTGACTCTTACAATGGAAATCTTAAGTTTCCATTTTACCTCCTTTATAAATGAGAACTATTTTATTTATTTTTATATCAGAAGCTGTACAAAATGTGCCATCTCTATTTTCTGTCATTTTCCACAATATATGCTTGAAAAAGAAATCCTCATACCAGAAATTAAAGATCCTAAGGAGCTGATAGGGTCACTGTCATGGAAATCCACAAACTTTTATCTTTATTTTAATATTGTAAATGTTAAAATTAATTTTACATTATTAACTCTGACATCTCTGTTGTGATATTTCAAATGCAGTTGCCATCCTTCCCTGTGATCTTCACCGAATTTTTGGTGTGGTCAAGTTCCATTTTTTTGGTGTCCTGGGGGAAACAGCCAAATAATCTTTGTCTTTTGTTTTGTCTTTTTGTATAAGAGGTTACTATTATTTTTTGTGTCTTTTCTCTCCCTTTGATAATACAGATGTAAATTAATTGGAACAAAGGATAGCATTAGATAAGCAAAGTAATTCAGTTTATTCTCTGTTCCAGATGGAATCAGTGTCAGTGGACTCCCACTCTCCAGTCCTTTCCGGCAGGTTGTCAAACCAAGAGTGGAGACCAAACCTCTTAATCCCCAAGAAAGCAGCAAAGTTGGTGATTTCAGTCACGTCAAGGTAAGGGAATGACATCAGAATAAGTAAATCCTGTGGTTTTTCGCTGTACTGTGCTATGGTTTGTTGTGTGATTAAAAAACAAAGGTTTCCTTCTCTCATAAATATTTCCCTTTGGTTTCCTTTAGCACAGCTTGATGTTCTGTGTTTGCATTGTTATATTAGAGCCAACAAACAAAGAAGATGAAGAAAGATCAGGCTAACAGTGGAAAGTGCAGAGTTGGTTATCACTGTGGTGTACTGGGGGAGCTCTCAGCTCACCTCATGGTGCTTTCTCATGCTATTTACTCTGTGGGAAGGTGCTTCTCTATGAACTCTTGGCTTTCTTGCAGTGAGGTTTTTTTTAGTGGTGTGCATAAAGTAATAAAACAGAATAGTTGAGAGAGTCAAAGGAAAAGTAAATAAAAGTAGCAGGGTGGAAGAACAGTTGTGTAGGTGGAAGCTGCACTTTGCTTACCAAGAGTCTGCCCTGGACAAAGCTTCTCTTTGCTTTTTTGTGGCAGATCTTACCTGTTGAAGGTGTAAAGTTGTTTTGAGTATGAAATAAGTTTAGCTTCATAATAGCCAGATTTGAAGAAGATATAATTTAAGATGAAAATAAGAAAAAATATGTAAAAATATTTTGTAAAAATATGGACTGCAGCACTTCATTGGTCTCTTCCCAGGCTTTGGTGAATGTTGTGTTGTGTGCAGTATTTGATACATTCCCTCCACGGATCCGTGTTCTGCATCAGCTCATCCCATCAGGAATTAGAGCAAGTGTTGTGTACAGTGCAATATTTGGCCTCGCATGTGTTTGGCTGGGAAGCAAACACAGGCTCTGCTTTTCTCAGTGACTTGCTTTGCCTGTGAATTTGCTTCCTTCACAGTGAGAATATTCACAATTCTATCTGAGCAAGAAACAGGTGAAAATGTTAATTTGTAAGTGTGTTTCTTTTGGACCATTAGCACTGCTAATTCGTCATCAGTTGATTCTGCAGCACAGAAAACATGATTGCAGCATAGGAAAGGTGTTAAAAAATTACTAAAGCCTTTGTATTTCATGACATAGCAGTGTGTTTCCTAATTGTTTATAAATCAGTATGACTGAGGAAATAATTTGCTATTTAAGTGAATAAAATGTCCAGCATTAATTTTCAAGTTCAGAACTTTGTGTAGAGTGTCTGACCTGTAGACACCTCTGAGTCAAGGCAGCAAGGGGAGTGTTACTTCAACATAGGATTAAAAATCTGGAAATGCAGAATTTTGCACCAAATACATGAAGAAAAAAGCATTTTGGTGCACTTTTTACTTGTCAATCAGTTGTCCTGGCAACCAAGAACTTGCAGGTTCCCAATGATCTGTGTGATAATATTACAATGATGTTGGAGGGCTGTGAAGCAGAAACTTGGTTTTTAACAGTGTGTAGCAAAACAGTGTGATGGGAAGGCACATGCTGGATCCTGTTGCCAGGTTTATGGGATGAATTTTGATTTAATTGGTATTTTGTGATGGAAGAACCATTCAGATGATCAAAACTATGTTGAGTAGAGAATACACATTCCAACAGCATCAAAGGGTTCTTTGCTGAGTATATTTTCTGTGTCCTGAGCCTGCTGTGTATGACTGCTGTACAGAACCTGTAGTGTGCCTGGAGTTTGTCCCAGGAATACTACTATAAACTATAAACCAGTAATTTGATCTGCTTGGATTAAAAATGCCTATGGAGCTCAAAACTGTTTAGAGCTATCTTAGAGAAATGTTTTTTGATTCACTGGACTATCCACATAAGTCTCTGTGTACATGGAGAGACATAGAGGGTAGTGGGCAAATGACCAGAAAAAATTACCTGTTGTAACTGAGGAGATGCATTTGCCTGTTCAGCTGACTGCATTACCTCTGACTGGTGGTCATTCTGTGATAACAAAGTTTATCCAGTTTTGTACATTCACTCTTTCTCTGTAACACACGTTATTTCTGCTTGTGACTTCTCTCTGTTTTGGCACTGCTCTTTAGTAGGAAGCAGTGTAAGAACCACCAGTAGCTTAAAATGAAAGCGAGATAAGTTCCAAACCATAGCATCAGGGAGTTACTGTAAACAATCCAGTCAATTAAGCATTTAGAGATACAATTAGAATGTGCTGTGGTCCAGTTTTCTTGGCTGAGTTTTGAGAAATTTGCTGTGGTTTTGGATTTG
The DNA here is from genome assembly GCF_000691975.1 of Corvus brachyrhynchos. Taxonomy (NCBI): domain Eukaryota; kingdom Metazoa; phylum Chordata; class Aves; order Passeriformes; family Corvidae; genus Corvus; species Corvus brachyrhynchos. The sequence goes on from NW_008246063.1 coordinate 3,320,688, forward strand.
ACTCTCTCTGTTTTAGGCTGAGTGTCTTTGAGTACATGGATTATGTTTATTGTCAAATGCTTTTGCTCAGACATCACTGTCTGAAATGGAACAAGCTGGGATCTTCACACAAGAGATGGTCCCAGGTTCCCTTTGATACTGAGTCTCAAAATATTTGGTATTTATGAACCCTTTTGAGTTCCCTAGAACCTCGTTAAAAGATCCTTGGGTTTCTCCCTGTGGCAGCAGAACAATTTTGTGGGCTGTTGGTTTGTCCCTCACGGTGCAGTTTGGGATGAGTGCTGGGTTACATTTGGTTTATAGTTGTTCCAATTAGAGTGGTTTGACAAGGACTAATGTAAGAAGCAAGTGGGAGTTTTTAAGTTAAGAAGCAAGATGGATCTTAAACAATTTGTATGTGTGGTGAAAACACTCTGCTGTCACTTTATTCATGATTTAACAATAGGTGTCTGATGTGAATATTCAGGAGTAGTGGTTATTTTTCAATCCTGCATGCTGTGCATAAGCTCATCTTCAAATAAAAGTGAATATCTGCAAATGAAAGTGAATGTAAATCAATGTTTCTCATATTGCTGATTCTGAAATGTCCTTGTTCAGATATTTATAAGCCTCATACTTAAACCTTCCCTCCCTACTTGTTTGCCTTACAATTTTTGTGCTTCAGTCTTGGATATTGCAGTCAAGCTTCTCTGCAATCTCTGTTTCCAATTTTGCTGCAGGCTCTCTCCTAATAAACCGGTCACTGGCTTCTGGAAATGACTGTTACAATGAGCTCATAAATTCAGTGTAAAAATTGCTTTATGACCTCATCATAAAGCTTGCTTATACCCTCAAGCTGAATAGGATCTCACAGTGTAATAGTATGTTCAGATACTCTTTTCTGCTGTTCAGTGCTGGGTAGTTGTGCTGAGCCGTGTCTAAACTCCTTGGTTGTTCTAGGGTGTATCTGCATGAAAGGATGAGTTACCCTGCTTCTCTCTGCATTGCTGTGGTGATACTGGCGTGCAAATGTCAGTTTGGAGGCTGAATCTGTTACTTTTTGAGTAACACTGCAGTGCGTTTAGAGATATTAAACAATTCTGTGTCTTAATGCAAAAGCTGCAGTGAGAAATTTAACCAGATGTCATAATCTCTCAGCAAACACAGTATCAGTTTTAACCTAGGGAATTCTGCACTGCTTTTCATGCTTGGAAGCTGAGATTATGTGGTGTAGTCTAGTTCTTGTCAGTGATGGAAGAAACACGCTGGCACTTCACTCCATATTCCAAATGGACTTGAGCTTTAGAGATCTGTCTGACCCAAATGAAAAGTTGAAATGGACAACTCTTTTAGCTGGGTCATGAAAACTTTGAAAGCATATTGTGAGTTTTTTAAAACCTTGGTTTAAGCTGTTAAAGACACACAGTGCTTGCCGGCCAGTTGCTTGGCAGACAGGGCTGGTTTATAATTTATAAGGGATTTGGCTGACTTCTTTATTTGTTTTGAGACTTGTTTGTTCAGGAGAATTTCCCTCAGCATCCTGAATGTGAGCTGTAACTCTGGAGATTCAGCTGCAGAAGCTGGAGAGATTTAAGGACTCTCATAAAACTGCTCTGTTCCTGCACTATCAGTAAATGGTAGGAAGTGTTAAAATACAGTATGTAGAGCTAATTTAATTTAACACACTCTCTTAATGTATCTTTTCTGATTTAGTCAGCAGTGTATTAAGATGAGATACAGGCCTTAATTGGATTTTTTCCTATTCAGTTCTCAGGCTCTCTTCTATTTGAAAGTGTGCTGCTAATAGGGATAAACTTTATATTGTTGATACTTGAAGCTCTAACTCCTTTTACTCATAAGCCTTACATCTATTCTAAGTTTTAAGCCCTTAAACAGAATAAGTGGGATTTTTCTGTTGTTTAATTTTTAAATAATTTTGGGTGCTGCTGAAGTTAGTGTGGATGTTGAATCTATAGAATACAACTGAAATTTAGATTCCTTTTTATTGAATAAATGTGAATATAGGAATGAGATCTTAGGCACAAATATATAGCCCAGTTTAGATGTTCTACTTCCACACTGTCCTAACTTGGAATTCAGTACTATGATTGTAAATTTCATGGCCCTGAGTTCTCCCTCAGTGTTAAACATGTCAAGTCTTACGCTTCTATCTCTTGTTTCCCTAATAACTTTCAAGACGGTAGAAGAGAAGATAAAAAGTAAACAAAGCTCTTTCACTTCCAAATCTGATTTTTATCAAAATAATGCATTATTTTTTATAATTGACATTTGTGATATGAGTGCCAGAAAGCCACTCACATTTCCTGAAGCCTGCTCCAATTGGAGCCATGAGCCACATCAACCTTTGCCTGGTCAGCAAAGTGTTTTTTCTTGCCTTCCTGGCCAAGAATTGTAGTTTTCTTTGAGATAAAGTGGATTATAAAAATAGAGCCATTCTGCAAAAACAAGGGAGAGATGATTTTTGGCAGTTGGTACCTGTCTGGCAAAATTTGATTATGATCTGGATCTAGATGAAAGCTGGCAATTTTTGAGCCTTTCTGGGTCTAAATGCTTTCAACTTTCCTTCCCTGACCAGTTCAGCATTGCTTACCTTCCCTTGGGTTATATAAATAGTTGAATATTCCACACAATTTCTGCTCACCAGTCCTCTTCCTCTCTTCTTTTGTGAATTGTTCCGTCAAGAAAGGAACAGGCTGTCGTGCCCTAGAGAGGGTTGTAATTCAGAACACTAAGAAAATGTTTTACTAAAGCTATTCTTTAGAGCCAGAGGTGGAAAAAACTCTACTACCCCTTGGGTTTGGATAAATTCAATTCATTCAGCTTGTCTGGTGTTTTATATTGAATATTACCATAGTAGTATCTGCAATTTCAATGCAATATGTTTTAGAACTTGCTATTTTTCCCATTTTATTTGACATGAAAGAAGAATTAAAAATTTTATAAAGTACTAATAGAAAATTTTGGATAGATTCACTGCCTGCCTGTCAAAAGCACTGTTTCTATGGACTTTCTTCATTGTCACTCGGAAAACAAGTGATGATACCCTGCTTATACCCAAACCAATCTCTCATCAGGAGCAGCTGCAGGTGCAATCTCCTGTATAAACCACACTTCACCTCTCTTTCTTGTCTAAAGATGAACAAAGAAAAATTGAAGTTGACACCAACACAATAAACAGAGCTTATGTGAACAGCTGGAGGTGGTCACATCCATAATGACATTATGATGAGAAAGCAAAACTTAATACTGAGGTTGGCTTTTGTAGGAGGGGGTTGACTGTATAGAAAGTGAGGGGAGAAAAGGAGGGGAAGTTGCCTGGGTTAGAATAATGGAGAAATAGTATAGATGGGCTCATGGGAAGACCTGCTGAGCTGGAAACTTGAAGCAGAAGGGAGGGTTGGAACAAACATCTGGAACAGGGTGGTGAAAGTTGTCAGCTCTGTAAGAAATTTTAAGAATAATTAGAAATGGAGATGTTTTCTGAACTCTCTGCTTGCATTGGATGATAAATTTTCTCACAATGTTCTTCCAGAGGTCAGAGAGCCCTTGCAGCCTGGAGCTCTCAGAATGTAACCTGCTGTGTGCCCCGTGGTCAGGTGTCACAAATTCCAAATCCCCTTGGGGTTTTAAACATTAATTTTGCACTTGCAAGTTCTTGCATGTTTAGTTTTCCTCTTTTAATGAGAACAGATGAGGTAGGTCAGGCACAGGGTTTGGATCAAAGACCACTCTTTATTTCAGGTGCCTTATTTACTTGTTTCTTACCTGTGTACATTTACACTGTTCGTGTTGCAGATCCAGACATTGGCTGCTGAAGTTGCTTTCAGCCTCATGCTGCATTTTTGCTTAAAGATTGCTCATCCTGCATATGATAATATTTTCTTGCCAAATGTTCAATGGAACTTTTTTGAAATTCCATAAATTTTACTGATTTAATAATTTTCTATGGTGTTTTACCCACAAAACTCAGTGCATTGACAAGTAATGAAGAACAGCTTTACTGCAGGCTGTGATAAACACTGTGCCATAGGCTTTTCTCTGCATTTGAGAATAACTAAATCTGCAAGCAAGTTCAGTTTCTTAATATTTCAAGTAACTTTTTTTGTTGAAGTGTTTTCAATTCCTCAGTCACAGAGGCAGATCATAGTAAGGGTTGGAGTTTTGTTCTGATTTTTGGGCAGCTGGCCAAAGGAGATAAAGAGCATCTTGATTAAAAAAAAGTAGAATCTTTAGACTGCGAATGTTCTCTGTAGCTAGAAGTGGCATTTTTAATAGCTGCCTTCTCTGGGACTATGAGAAAGAGAATGAAGTTTAGTAATTTATCACTGTGGGGACTTCAGAAGAGTAGGTCAAATGTGGTAGTTTTGCTCAGAAGAAATGGGAAGTGCAGAATGTGATGGCTGTAATTGATGCCAAGGCATTTTGGAAAGGGCACCTCAGAATCTGCTTTACCAACTTCGTTTCACTGAGGGAAACGACAGGATCATCATCACAGCAAGCTCCACATTTGCTGTTTATGGGTAAACCAGGCTTTAAATGTCATAGCCTGCAAGTTTGTAGTAAGATGGTCTGGAAGAGGGATTTCTTAAGAGAATTTCAGTTTATTTATGAGTGTGTTTAAAGCTTTTTGATTTAGTACTAAGAAGGATGATGTGCTAAATTTATCATTGGTCAGTCAGAGGCTGACTCTTTGTTAGGGGGAATAGGACAAGATTGAGTTCAAAATACTTAAATTTCCAAGCAATGAAAATTATCTAAAATTATCAAAAGTAGAGGAGAGGAAATTCTTTGTAAGACAAAGAGGAAAAAACTCTGAGACTTAAATAAATGCAGCTTTTAATACTGTTTTAGATAAAACAGATCCAGCTCATATTTTGTTGGTCATTTTATGAAATTGGCTTCTCTGTGTTGTCATTAAATTGCTGATCTTGATGTATATTGCAGTGACTGATGATGTGAGAGAGGGAAAAGCAGGTGATGAAAAAAATATGATGTGAAGAGGGAAGGTGTAGGAATTTGAGGATGTTGATCAAATAGAGTGTAATTTCTTAGATGTTTCTCTGTGATCATTTAGACCTGATTTTCTGTAGGTGTAATCTTAGAGTAAATTAAATTCCTAATGTTCTTGAGTTTAAATGGAATAAAAATCTTGTTCCCTGGTAGTAGAAGAGAAAAAGTACTGTGAATATTACATTGGGAAATTGATCCTTTATGCTGGTGCATGTTATTTTTGTGTGTAGTATTTTCTGTACCACTTAGAGGTGTGTAGTTTGATGATGTATTGGTATAAATATTACTGCTAAGTGACTCAGATGTGCTTCAGCTGTCTGTAGCCATTAAATACAGTGAGCATAATGCATCACACTTTGCAGATTGGTGAGAGTGGAGAACTCAGAATGACTTGCTAATTTTAAATCTGGGGCTCTTAAAACATGATTGGTTTAGCTGAAATAGGTCTGAGAAGAGAAAAAGGCAAATGACAAGAAGCAATTAAAATACATATTTTGTAATAAAGTTAATCTGTGGAGCCAGGAAGCTTCTGGATTGCTTCATGGCAGTAACTCGTGTGTCTAAATTTTATCCAGTTTACTTTCAGCTAGGTTATATCTTTGTATCAAATGCCCAGGAAGGTGAGCAGTCCATGTCAGTAACTTTCTTGAGTAATTCCATGAAATTCCACTCATTTTTGGTTAGACACTGTGCAAATGCAAGTAATAGACAATTTTATTACTACTGATGCTGACAGTCCAGAACAAGGAATAAATTACTTGCCCAAGATCACACAAGATGTACAGTTGGCAGTATTGTCAAAATAACCGCCAAATGCTCCAGCCCATGATGAGAGTGAGAAACAGGTCATGTAATCTTCTTTCTTAAGAATATGAAAAAATAATCTAAAAGCCTGCATTCTTCACTGCTGGAGAAATTCAACATTAGGTTTTCTTTGCCTAGAACCTTGATCTTTTACCAAAAGCCATTTCTAGATTTTGCCCCTTGCATGGTGCTTGTTCCCAATGGGCAGCTGTCTGTATCTGTTTAATTCTTCCATGTTACTCTTCATTTGTTTTTCTACCTCTTGTTGGTCAGTGCAGTGCTGTGGGCAATCCAAATCCTCTCCCTGTGTTTATCTGCTTGCTTAGTAATCACCTGTAGACTACAGGTGCTCCAGGCTAGAATAATGAGGGGAATAGCTACAAATGGAGAGCAAATAAGTTGAATTATAAAAAAAGATGGAATGTTATCCAGATGCTGGCAATCTATTCTTGTAGCCTTGGTGGAAAACTTCCTACTGATGATCCATCTAATCTGATTCTCATAAATTTACCTCTGAGCTTCTAGCCAAGAACTCTGAGCTGAAACAGGCATTTTTGGAAGTTAGCCAATTTTATGGAAATATTTCAGTGGCAGAAAACTTTCTACGTCCTTGCAGCAGTTCCTGTAATGGTGAAATAGCCATGCCTTTCAAAAGTGCATTTTACCATTACCTCTAATTTGTCTTACCTTCAATTTCCACCACTGGATTTTAAAGCAAATAAAGGGCCTTCTGCCCTAGGTATCTTTTTTCTCTACTTACTTTAAATGAGATAATGTGGGACCAATTATTTTTAGAATTTTATTCAGAACTTTTGTATATGACAGAAATGTCAAATTCCGAAGGAAGGAGGACACTGCTTTTCCTTCACTATTATACAGCTCAGTGATGATTGCCCCCAAAGTGCTGGTTTTGCTCTTGAAGCTGTATCTCTGTAAAGTTTTAAAGTTTTATGAACTATAACGAACATTTTTTTTTTATGTTTCATTTTTGAAACTGACCTTTCAGGTTTCCTTTGTGGTGGTACTGTCATGCAACTATAATGCATAACTTCACCATGACAATTTTTCTATCACAAAAGAAGTAAAATAATTTGAATTGTAACTGCTCTTTGTACTTGGTATCCAAGTGTGGGTTATGATCTCCCAGTCTGGATGGAATGGAGCTGAAATGGTGGGTGATCATTAGATTTTTAACTGAAAAATTATTAAAAGTAGAAACAATTTCATTATCATGGTCTATACCACTTACTTCAGTGAATATTCCTGGGAGTGATTTTTATTCATGTTAAGAGAGGTAAGTTGAGGAAAAGAAAAAGCTGTCCCCAAATTTGAGCAGTTATAACTATACTGTATAACTATATTTCACTAATAACTTTGAAGAATAACTGACTATAATTTCTGTGAAGTAAAAATACTCAAACCCCCCACAAAATCCAAACAATTCAATCCTCAGGTGTTTGTGTAGTGGCAGCTCTGCTCACCTCACCTCCTTTGTGAAAGGTGAGCAGAGCTTTAAAAGGTCCCTGATGGAAAAGGTAACACAATGAGCCTGTGGACATTCTCTCTTTATTTACTGTATACAGGGGACCTTGTTTCCCCCTGGATTGCAGACTTTATGACATAACTGTGTGCAAAACAAGATCTTTTCTGCACTGTGCAGTGCCAGGCTAAGTCCTGCTGAGCTGTGTGTTCATTACACCAGGCTCTCCCAGTTGTGTGTTGAATCTCCCAAGGAACAGGAAGGCATAAATAGGGGTCTCTAATTCCAGGAACAAACATCTAGGGAATATTGGCTGAAAGAGAAAGGGAGGAGGAATCCAGATCAACTTAATCAACTTAATAATTTTGCATTGAGAAAAAAACACATTCTGCATTCTAGGCAAAATTCATAGATGTTTCTCTAATGTCCATTATCATAATATCCAGCTCACTCCAGTGAGGAATGTATATGCTGTCCAGTGACAGGAGAAATGGCCCAGAGCAGTTCTGGTACCTGCAGTGTCTCCCATGCACAGGGAAACACAAGGAAGAGCAAGGGCTGTATCATTGATTTTCCTCCTCTGTAACACTGACTTGTTTCTACCTTTGTCTAGAAGTGTTTTCGTTAATAAGTTATAACAAGCTCTTTGAAGCTGTTCTGTCCTTTTTTTTTTTTCCTTTTTGTTTATGTCTCTTCTCATCTCATAGTATTTTCTACTCACTGTTGCTTTGCCATGTACAAAATCGTGGCTGGCTTTTTCAGGAATTTTGCCATCTGTTGAGTACCTTGTACCAGCCTAACGTGTGAAAGTCAGTAAGGCTCAGCTCATGCTCTCTTTTCCTCATTTGTTCCGCTCACAGACTTGCATCTTACTCAGAATCAAACTATGACCATCAGGCGTTTTAAGGATATGTAGAAGAGCATCAAATGGGGATAGAAGTCCATCTGTGATTCTGATGTAGTACATTTTCATTTTGCATCTTTTTACCTTCCTTCCTCAGAGCAACAAAATCTCCCCATTTCAAAATACTCACAGTGTATATTAGGAAAAATTTCTTCACTGAAAGAGTGGTTAAGCATTGGAAGGGGCTGCCCAGGGAGGTGGTAGAGTCACCATCCCCGGAAGTATTCAAAAAACAACTGGACGTGGCATTTTGTGGTGCTGTTTAGTGGACATGGTGATATTTGGTCAAAGGTTGGACTTGATGATCTTGGATTGATAATTCTGTGATTCTTATCTGGCTCATGTACCTGCAAAAAAGAACTAAAAAGTAAAAACTTTGTGCAGTTGTCTCAATGAATGAAGGTTTAATTGCCTTCAGAAGAGTTACACAGTCTTTCTGTGTATCTCGGGAAGGAGGAAGCTGCTTGGCCACTGCTCCCTGTGCTTTCCCAACAGAAAGTCAGAATTTTACAGAAGTGGAACTTGCTTTTGGACACCAAAACCTTCAGGTTACAGGATTAGGAAAACAACAGAAAAAGTCCTTTGTAAACTTAGTCTCTGAGACAAGAAAAGCTTTTTCTTTTGAAGGAGTTGAAAAGAAAAATTCAGAATGCAGCCAGCGAAGTGAGGAGCTGTTCATCCTTTGTGCTCAAATGGTTAAAATCTCCAGAACAGTGAAACGCTTCATTAAAATCTTGTCAGCCAGGCTGAAGTGTTGGCCTTGGACTAACCTAAACAAATGTGCTGGATTGGCTCCGGAGCAGCGTGGAGTGCTACATCTCAGCACAGTTTCTCAGCTTCTCTAACATCTTTTCTTTTCCCCCTCTTTTTTTTTTCCCCCCCTTGCTGCATTCCTATGAAGGAAGGTACAGATTATTTTAGTCATTTAGTTCCTGTGTTTTAAAAATATATTCCTTTCCATTTGCATGGTTACCTGTTTGGAGTTGTGGTGGGCGTTTTATTTTTTGGACCCTTAAAAATAAGCATTGAATTTTAGCTCATAACTCAGGATAAACCGAAATTTTCCATACTTCTCTCCCTGCATGACCAGCTTGCTGGTTTACATTTTCCTGCTGTTTTATGAATTGGGAAAATCCTAATGAATAGCAGCAGGTTTGAAACAGTGTTTTCCATGTTATGCTCTGTGTATAGAGGTTTGTCTGTGGGTTTTGTTAGGATCTATTTGATTTGAAAGCAATTAAATGAAAAATAGACACTACAGGTTTAGAGTTTCTCTGCAGTGTTTAATACTCGGGGAGTAGGTTTGGATCTGGAGTGGCTGCTCTGAAGTGATGGAGAAGATCAAGTGTGGATTTTCATTATTTCAATTTTTAATCTAAGCACCAGGTTCTGAGCTTTTTCTAGGGAATTCTAAATTGAATGGAATATGGATCAAATCAAGCCTACAGTTAAATGAATTTTTAGGTGAAGAGATGGTGAATATCTGTATGTCTGTTTTTCAGTAATACATTCTTTGTATCTCTAAATACTTTTTTTTTTTTTAATTAAGAGACAGAGTGACCAAAATTGCCAAGACAGGAAGAATAAGAAAGGCTTTTCTGGTTATTGTCACACAAATCTGGCTACAGCTGAGGTTTTTCTCCATATTTGACTCCAGGGCATACACAGTTCCTAATCTGAGTAATGCTTTATCTGTGATGAGGCAAAAATACACCTTTTTTGTGAACTAACAGTATCAGGATGATGCTTCTCATCTCCTCTTTGTATTCAGTTCAGGATGTGTTTTCCTGGGTGCTTATCCTTGCTTTAGCTCAGTAACAATCAGTGGGAATAACTAAGGCTGCAAAGAAAATAAACAAGAAAATCTGAAATCTGAGTATTACTTGCCTTTTCCCTTATGTTCTGTGATAACGTCCAAGTTCTTTAAAATACTTCTGATTGCTTCTGGTTTCTTTTTTTAGTTTTATTTTTTTTCTTCCTGTCTCAGGAATTTCCCTAATTGCCTGCCAGTGTCACTTATTCAGGTCTTTCTATCTGCTTATGATCATATAATTTATTAAAAATTGCTTTCCTGCATCTTTAATGAATATTCAGAACACAGAGTGAAAACAAATCTATGACATCCTAGAAGGAATTAAGATTTTTTTCTGCAGCTAGTGATTTTAAGCAGCAGTATAAACAAAACTATATAGCTGCAAATAAACAGAAGGGAATTGTCAACATTCCCCTTCTTGATTGCATCGCTTCCCTTGCTTCCTTCTGGGAAGGTTTTTACTTCTCCTTTACTTTTTCACTTGGGGACTTAGAAGAACAAATTAAGGCTCTGAAACTTCTATAGCTCTGTATGGCTGCTGTGCTAACAATGTGCTGTTAAAAATGTCAGCAGTGTCCCCATCCCTGTGGGTGGCTCTGCCCGTCCGTGTCACAGGACCTCTCAAGGCTGGATCTTGCCAGAATCGTTCTTGGAAATGTAGGGATGCACCTGTTCTGAAATTAATTCAAGAGGACATTTCAGTGTTGTGGCAGTCTTGGCAAGTGTTACATGTGTTAATCCATATGTCCCACCAAAACTTGTGTGCTATTTGGATAAAATTCAGTTTAAATTATCACAGCATCCCAGCAACTTCTGGGTTTTTTTCCTTTTCCTTGTTGGCTTTTTTTTTTTTTTTTTTAACTGGAATCTGAACCTTCTTTTAAAGAAATCTGATTGAAAGTTAAGCCTTTTGTTTAATATACCACCGTAATGAAGTTTCCCCACATTTCCTCATAGAGAGTTTAATTTTAAATACGTTTTTATTTTCCATTAATACATGGTTTAAGATGAAGCTGAGTTAAAAAATAATTAGTGACTGCTAGAGAATGCATGTGTAAATTAACTCATCTTTCTCTCAGTCAAGGTATCCATGACTGAGAGTTCATGCAATTTACAAAAATAAAATCATACAGGATACCTGAATTCCCAGTGATTTGTAACTCGGATGTTGCCTGTTCTACAAGCAACTCGTGATAGATTTTGAAGAGAGAAAATTTCAGTTTCTGTTGGAAATTGAAAAGATTTGCTGCTTACATGGAATTGGACCTTATTTAAGTTAAGAAATTGAAGCATAATCTTAGCAGGAATTCCTAATATGAGTTTAATATTTCAAGAATGGAATTTAGACATGGTCTAAATATGATTCCCTCCTATTAATTAAATACCACAAGGTGGATAGTACTGTGAATGGTAAACTTATGTCATAAATACATGCAAATGTTTCATCTGGATGATTTGTTCACACTCTGTTAAAAGTAGTTTATTTTCATATCCCACATATCGGAGCGTGTGTTTTAAGTAAAATGGATTTTGTGTGTGTCTATTGGAGGTTTGTACCATGAAATGATGGGGAAAACTCCAGAAATAACAGAAAGAGAGATCTTTTTCAGCAGACACATTTATGTTTCTATTGAAAGTACTTGATCTGTTGGATTTTGAATAACGTTAATGGAAAAGACTGAAATTAACAGTTTTAAGGCCTTTATGAGTTTCTACATTTCTAAGGCTTCAAAAAGCTGAAGAATATAATGCACTAAACCAATCTGGGAATAGTCAGACTGCATAATATGGAAAAGTGTTCAGAAAGATAATTTTTCTTAGATTCCATTACATGAAAGAATTGAAATAGCTCCATTTATTTAGTGCCCAACCCTGTAAACCCAAGTAGTTTACACTTTGTGATACCCCTTTGTGATTCCCCTCAGTTACTCAAATGTTTGAAGATCTGTAATATAAAAATGCAACAACAGAGTTTGCAGAAAGAAAACCACAAAGCAAGCAAGGCTTTGTGAGCACACAGGAGATAAATTTGAGTGAGTACAAATGTTTACGTGTGGAGCAGAGAGATTTGGAGCTGCTTATTTTTGAGGAATATTAATGAAGGCTACCTGGTTACTAAGCTGAGATGGGTGCTTGATGTAGCCTTCATGTTCTCTTGTTGTGTCCCATCTTTTTTTTCATTGTATTCCCTGGAAAATTGTACTACTTTCATTAAATATTTGTATCGGTGCTTTTAATGTTCTAATCTGTGGCTCAGGTTTTGAGCTGCATAAGCTACAAGTAACTTGAAAACTGCAAGATAAAATTAATTCATTCAGCATTATGAAACACAATTTAAACTGATTAATGCCAGTTAAGATAGTATAAAAACATGGAGATTTAAAAAAAGAGAACGATAAGTTCAGCAGTATGAAAAACAATTTTAAACTAATTAATGCCAGTTAAAATTGTATACAAGTAGGTAGATTTAAAAAAAGAAAAATAGAACATGCTTTTATAAATGAAAGTGAAGATATTTCAGTCTTACTTGATTTATATTTAGAAAAAAAAAATACTGTGACTGTTCTACCGCTTTCAGCTGTCATTTTTGCCAGTTCTTAATTTACTTCTTTCCAAACAAGTTTACAAATTTGTTCATTTAAAATGGAAAGTTGACTGCTGCTGTTTCTGTTTAACACATGCTTGAAAATGTGATACTTTTGAAGATGCTTCTTTAGGTGAAAGCTGAAGTCAAGCATTTGAGCTTGTTTACTTTCAGAAATCTGTTTCAATTGCTGCCTGACAGCATCTTCCAGTGTTCCTGTTTGATTTTAACTTGAAAATGGAATTAAAAACAACCACCGTTATTTGTTTAATATGAATGTGGGGCTGTTTTATTTCCACTGAGTAAGAGATTGCATGCAGTTCTATACATGTAGATGTAGAAAGATTCTTCTCACTTTCTTCTGGGAAGTCCTGAAAAGCTCAATGAATCCTCACCCTGTTAGAGTTCTGTGAAATGAATTTTTACACCGAGGTTCTGTGCTGAATATTTTAACTGTGAAAGGTGACACGATAGGTGGTGGTTGGGATGTCATAATTTGAACGAAATTTTGTAACTTCCTCTTGTCAAGAGGAAATTTCTTGCTTCAACAGGCTGCTAATGCCTGGCACGTGAATGGGCTGGTAATAGGGCGCTTGCTTGGAGTGCTTCAGCTTGAATCGAGCAGGAAAGGCATTTTGAATAGATTTTTTCACTCATTATAAAAGTGTACTTTAAGAGTTGACTTTTGTTAACTGTTCTTTCTTGATATAAATATTTCTGAGGACTGTAGAAGACCCAGAATCTTACACAGTAATTTTGGATCAAAAGTCTCCTTTTCAAGACCTTAGCCCAGTTCAGGGTAGTACACTCTCTTTGGAGACTACTTTGCCATTTTAGTGTGGGTTGTTCCATGCCATTTTTCATCCAAGAACTTCAGGGTCAAATTGCTGAATAGGAAAAAATGGAAAGACATTTTTCAGAATCACACTGTATTCTTGTAGTTGTGTTATCATCTTACTGTTTTTCTTGAGTGATCTGCAGCATTCCTGTAGCATTTTTCACCAGTACATGAAAGAGTCTTGAGAATATGTGGTGCTAGGTATACTGAACATCAGTCATCACTGTTAGGGTGAAAAACGTAAGTAAAAGTACAAAATTGGAACTTTCAGGTTCTAATTCATTAAGGAAAATTAGCAGTTGCATTACAGAGTTGTGTACATTGGCTAGGAGCTGCACAGCAAAAATGAGAACAGTATCTGCCCCAAATATAGCAGAACTGTAGGTCTAAGATAAGGCAGAAGAACACAGCAGGGGGAGTTCAAGGAAACATTCCCATGTCATTTGTTTGTTTATCCCTCTATTTATTTGTAAGGCATCATTCACAGAATCAGACTCAGAATGGTTGAGGTTGGGAGGCACCTCTGGAAGTTACCTGATGCCACCCTTTATTGTTTTACAGCCAACGAAAAAGTTGCATCTTACATTGCTAAGCCAGTCCTTTAGTATTCGTACAGTACTTAGTATTGAAATTGTAACCTTTTAGTCATTATTAGTCCAGATTTGATCATTACAGGAAGAATAATAATACAGTTGGAATTATTACACACTGAATTCATAGCATAGGAAAAGGGGTAGGAATTATGCCACCCTCCCAGTGCTGTAGGGTTGATCTCTTCCTAGTGCTGGTGAAGTGTCCTTCACTGGCAGGAATACACCACAGTTGGTTTCTTTTCTAGGATGCACTTTCTAATGTGTTTTTATACCTTGCTTTTTCTTCACTGGTTTGTGGTTCCTTGTTGCATCCCAAATCAGTATGTGTTAGATGTTATTTGTTCTTGTTGTTAGCCCTGACCAGGGTTTTGTCCAGCTGAGTATCTGCATTTCTTTATCTGATTGTTGGTGAGTGATTTACAGCCTTTGGGGTTTTGCCTGTGCAGCTGTGCTGCAACCACCTCTCAAAGTGTCCCTCATCACACAAGGCCTTTATTTATTTATGCCACATTATTATCTCGTTCATAAATACTTCATCTCCATTGAATAATTGCCTCTTGCAACTCTGTGTGTAAAGCTGTGGGTGTCCCATGCAACTAAAACAAATTGGACATGGTATCCTGATCAGGTGGACAAATTGTTGTGGCAGCTACACCTCAGAAAATAAAGTTGCAGCCAGGTCAATGAGAGCAAGCTGAGCAAACCTCAGTCCCGAGGCCTTGTGAGCTCAATACAATGCACCAGAAATACAAATTCAGGCCCTTCCCTGGCTAGGACACTGCAGTGTTACAGAACTGCCCAGCCTGGATGAGACTTGTTTGAAATGATGAGCACATGAGGGGAGTGGACATGAGTTCCAGTCAGTTCTCTAATGAATATTCATTCAAGTAAATAGAAAATGGTTCTGTGGCACTCTGGAATATTAATGAAAGAGAATAGATGAGTTTAGTTACAATTACTTGGAAAAGATTGGCTCTTTTTTCCCTCCAATTTATCAAATAGTTGTGTATTCTCGTTGTTGTCAGGAGTGGGTTGTATTACCCTTGAAAACCAAAACTGCTACCTTTTGGGGGTGAAGTCCTTTCTAGATAACAGTAAATGATGGCAAAATTATTAATAATATGGTTTATGGAAAGAAAACTTAATCAGAAATTGTTGATCTGCATAATACGTTCAGAACAGTTATGCTTTACTGAGTGTGGAATGAGAGCAGTTTCTTCCAGTGAAACTATTAGAAGCAGCAGATTTGGGGTTTTGAACAACAGCCTTTCCTATTTTGTGCAGTGAACTGCTGAAAGTTCTTCCCTAAATGGAATGTAACAGTGTCTTCCACAGAAAAATAGGAAATACTTATTCTCTCTGAGCATCCCAGCTGTTTTACTTACGAGATAGTTGAAGCATTTTGTTATTACTGGTACTGGTAGCAGCTGAAGTAATATTTAATGTTTTATACACAAGATTCCATGTGAATATACTTAATAACAAAAGAGATATTGGACTGGAAATTGAGGTAGTATCAGTGCTCATAAGAAACAACAATATTAATTAATTTTCTAACTCATCATGTATGCAGGTTTATTGCATATGAAGTTGGTTATGCCTGTTGAAAGCCTGAAATAAGTGGAATATTACATAGAATCCTTTCATTCCAGAAGGAAGGAGAGACAGAAGTCTACTTATAATTTGTGTCCAATAGCTGCCTTTTGTTTAATATAACAGTTTTTAGCTGCATAGAATCATAGACTGGTTTGGGTTGGAAGGGACCTTGAAGATCCTCTAGTTCCAATCCCCCTGCCATGGGGCCTTTGAGGAATTGTCTCTATGGCCTTAACTTCTAATCAGGTATTTTTCTTACAGAATTTTTTTATTAAGGAAAAACAGTGCCAGGTATAATATGTGTTCCTCTTTTATAGATATGCAATGTATTACAGTCTTGTCACTTACTTTGTTGTGAGAAAGGGTGAAGGTTGAATAATGATGGGAATATTTGTTGGGAGTTTGCAGAAGGGGTAAAACTAAAGGTTAACACCAACATAAATCTTTCTCCCATGTTACTGCCTTCATCAAATCATTAGAACTTTGCTCATAACTACTATAAATTGTTAAAAGAGATAAAATATGTAACAAGCCTGGGAAGTCTATTTGAGTTTTTCATATGAGGACATAGTAAGCTGATCAATAAATTTAATACTTGATGCTCCAATTTATGTTCACTAAATTAATTTATCTGTCATTTTTCAAAAATGAATGCTGTGGTAACTTTAGGAGTGGGACTTGAAAAGGAGTTTGTGCTTTTGCCCTTACACAGCTGGCTTTTAGAGGCCAAATTCCAGGGAAAAGCAAACAAAAACCAAACCCTTCCATGTATCTTGTTCTTGAGACCTTTCTCTTAATTTCCAGCAATAGAAACTTCATTATTTTAACGCAATATTCATATGCCTTAGTGGTTAAAGTCCTCTATGTTCCTGATGAACTTCTGATTTCACAACAAGAACATGCAAAATGGAAATCTTGAATCATTCCATTTCCTGGAGAACTGTTCCTGTCCTCACTTGCAGATCAAACTTAGGAGGAGGTTAATGGATGACATGAGGTGGTTGGATGAGCCTAAAAGATAACCATCTATTAAAATGTATAAGAGTATAAATAGTCACCAGATGGCACTGTGACTGAGATAAAACACAGCACCCATAAATATAGTCAGCTACAGCTCGGAATAAATGTTAGTTTGCTCTGAAGTTGTTATATCAAATAGCGGTAGGGGTTTTTTTATTCATTTTTTTATTTTTTCTGTCTGTGTTGAACTTCAGTTGGCTCTGTTGGCTTCAGTAGCTTGTGCTTAGAAACTGCTGCTTTAACCAATCAAGACCATTTATGTCAATGGAGCCAGCCAATTGATACTTGCTAATGATTAATTTTAGACTGTCTGATTAAATTATAATGAATTCAGGCAACTTTTGGTATTCTTGTTTTACTTCTAGGGGAATACATGCAACAAATTACTTGAGGAGGAAAAATAATTTTGATCAGTCTCACTTCAGTGCCTGGTAAAGTTACGGAGAAGATTTTTCTGGGAGGTACTAAAAATCACCTGAAAGACAATGCAGTCATTGGTCACAGCCAGCATGGCTTCATGAGAGCAAAGTCCTGCTTATCGAACCTGATTGCCCTTCATGAGCATGTCACCCACCCAGCTGATCAAGGGAGGCCAGTTGATGTCATCTTGGTGGATTTCAGTAAAGCTTTCAGCGCTGGCTCTCATAGTGTCACTCTGGACAAAATGTTCAGCCCCCAGCTGGGTAAACACCCATGGGACGGGTGAGCAACTGGCTCAAGGGTCGGGCACAAAGGGTGACAGTGATGGGAGTGACATCAGACTGGGGACCTGTCGCTAGTGGGGTTCTGCAGGGCTCCATCCTTGGCCCCGTGCTCTTCAGCATCTTCAAAATGACTCAGACACACGACTGGAAGGGACACTGAGCAAGTTCACAGATGATACAAAACTGTTGTTGACTACAACTGAGCTGTTGACTCCCTTGAAAGCAGGGAGGGGGAGGCCCTACAGAGAGACCTGAACAAATGGACTGGGCAATCACCAGCCATATGCAACTCAACAGGGGCAAGTGCCAGATTCTGCACCTGGGATGGGGCAACCCTGGATGCACAGACAGACTGGGGAATGAGGGGCTAGAAAGCAGCTGTGGGATGGGACCTGGAGGTCCTGGTTGATGGCAAGTTGAATAGGAGTCAGCAGTGGCCTGGCAGCCAGGAGGGCCAGCCCTGTCCTGGGGGCATCAGGCACAGCATCACCAGCCAGGCAAGAGAGGGGATTGTTCTGCTCTGCTCTGCACTGGGGCAGCCTCACCTTGAATATTGTGTGAGATTTTGGGTGCCTCAATATAAGAAAGGTACTGAGCTGTTAGAGAGCATCCAAAGGAGGGTAATGGAGATGGTGAAGGGCCTTGAGGTGAAGCCACATGAAGAGTGGCTGAGTGTTGCAGTGGGGTCTCCTGCAATATGCATTAGACAGTGAGGCCCGTGGAAAGAAATAGGGACCAATTCTTGATAGACGTTTCAGAGATCTTTATTCTCCAGCCACATGGCCGGGGGACCGCCGAAGAGCTGAGCAATCACGGGACAACCAGGGTCCTCCCCGCGCAGGGGAACACAAAATAACCAATGGGGAACAGGATTGGGTACATGTGACCAGGGAGCAGGGAGACCCCGTGCCTAGGCCATGCCTCTACCCCAGGGTCCCCTCTCCAGGACCCCAACGGCAGGGGGGAGGAACCCCAACAGCTGAGGACACTTCGTCTGTTTAGCCTGGAGGAGACTGAGGGGAGACCTCATTGCAGTTTCATCTTCCTTGTGAGGGGAAGAGGAGGGGCAGGGACTGATCTCTTCTCTGCAGTGACCAGTGACACAACTCGAGGGAATGGCCTGAAGTTGTGTCAGGGAGGTTTAGGTTGGGTATCAGGAAAAGCTGCTTCACCCAGAGGGTGGTGGGGCACTGGAATAGGCTCCCAGGGAAGTGGTCACAGCACCAACCATGGCAGAGCTCAAGAAGCGTTTGGACAACACTCTCAGGCACACGGTGGGATTGTTGGGAATGGTGTTGTGCAGGGCCAAGAGTTGAACTTGATGATCCTTGTGGGTCCCTTCCACTCATTCTGTGATCCTGTGAAATGCCACTTTTAGATTTATACAGAGTCATAAAGCAATAGTCATATAGTATTCTGTTTAAATTTGTGGTACACGTTTAATTTGAGCTCTTAACGAAGCTTTTACACCCTTGGAATAACAGCACTTTTGTAGCTGACATTGAAGTTAAGTGGAACAAAAATTAATTCTCTTTGAACAGAGGTTTAATCTAATTTTTGTTTTATTTGTAAAAATCAGTTACCTAAATGATGTTTTAAAGGAGTGGTATCAGTCAAGCTATTGCTCATTCTAAAGCCTTGTTCTGTCATTAACTTTTCTGTTTGAAGAAGTATCGTACCAGATCTGGCATCACTTTTCTTTAGTCCTCGGCATCGCACTTTGACTGGTTGAGTAAAGTCTTCGTGGTGGTAATACCACTTGGCAGATATGCAGAAATCCTAGAGAGATGCAGAGTAGTACTGTCAGTATTTACATAAATTTTCAGAAGTTCAGAGTTGTAATGTGTGCTCTATGTTCTAATTCCCCTGTGATCAATCTGGAAAAAAGATTGGAAGTGTTTAAACTTTAAAGAAAGTGTAGTTGATAATGGAAAAATTTGAGTAGGAGTGTTACTTCTTTTTGCCTTGCAGCCTGAGTTCACTGCCATGGTCAAGTTGATCCATATGCCTTATGAAAACAGCAATTCTAATTATCCCAAGAACTTAATTTTCTAGCCTGAATATTCAAGTCTAATACTACGATAGAACTGACTTTCATTATCTAAGTTTTATATGTCAGATTACATTCCCTTACCAAAACCAAGCTTTAAAAAGGATACAACAGGTGGCAGTTGTTCTATTTAAATTGTAGTTCATCCTTAAATAATCCTCAAGAAAGATGGAAGGTGTAACAGAAACCTGTTTTAGAAGCTGTATTTAGTTTTGGCTGGGAGATAATTTTTCTTTTCCTACAGTCTTGTTTTCCCTTGCATTTTGAGGTGTACATGAAAGGTCTTACATTCACTGCTGAAGGACACAAATTCAGTGCATTTTAAGCTGTGTTTAATTTTTTATTTTTAATGTAGCTAATACCCTTCAAAACCACTGTTAATGAAACTTTATGCATATATATATATATATATGCTTGTAAAATAAAATAAGATACTTACCTTGCACTAGGCAATGGCACAGGCTGGATGCTGACTGGATAGAAAGTCGCTTTGCAGAAGAAACTGGATAGACGTTGATGGAAGAGGAGTCAGCAGAGTCTGTGTGCCTTTTCAGTGAAGGCCAACTCCACCTGGGGTGTACCAGGCAATGTGTAGTCAGCAGGCTTGGGGATGATTCTTCCCCTCCGGTCAGCACTTGGGAGTTTTGGGTTCCTCGGTGTAAGACGGACAAGGAGATGCTGGAGTCAGTCCAGTGGAGGGCAGTAGGGTCCACAATTGATGTGGTGAGTGCTGAGGTTTCTGCAGCCCCAAGTGGAAGAGGCTGAGTGCGTTACCTGGTGGCAGAGTGTAGAGTGAAGGGAGCTGGGCTCATCTTGGAATGCAGAGTAAAAAAATAATAACAAAATCACAGAATGGCTGAGACTGGAAAGCACATCTGGACAGCACCGTGCTCAAGCAGTCAGGCATCCAGGATCGTGTCCAGTTGACTTTTGAGTATGTTTAAGGTGGGAGACTCTAGAGCCTGCTGGGAAACCTGTTCCAGTGCTCTCACCCTGTGCTGGTTTTGGCTGCAGTTTGTTCATAGTGGCTGGTGTGGGGCTGTGGTTTGGATTTGTGCTGGAAACAGGTTGATAACTGAGGGATGTTTCCTGATGTTCAGAGGGAACCTCCTGTGTTTCAGTCTGTGCCCACTGTCTGTCACTGGGCACCACCCAGATTACAAGCAGTAGGAACAAGCTGGAGCATAAGAAACTGCAGTCACATATTAGGGTGATTCTTGTTTACAGGGAGGGTACTCAGACACAAAATGGCTGCTCAGAGATGTTGCAGAATCTCCATTTTCAGAATTTGGCTTGATGAAACAACCTGCTGTAATTTAGCCCTGCATTGAGCAGAGAGCTGATCAGAGAACCTCCAGAGATTTCTACTCAGCTAAAATATTTTATGCTATCTGACATGGTTTACTCTGCAAGCACTTCTTTGTGGAGACCTTCACAATTCATACCTTTTTTGGGTTTTTTTGGATGAGTCACATTTTCCAGTGTACAGACAATTACTAGGAAATTAGTGGTCTGCATTTCTATTTGATAATTTATAGAAATGCAAACATTTGCCTGATAATACAGGATACTGGTTAGTTTTTCATCAGCTGGCTGAACTGGTCACAGTAGCATTACTGCACTGGTATCAACTGGGATTAAAAAGCAAGCAAAAGGTATTTATTGAGAATGTATGTCTGAATTCATTAAATCTTCTGTATTTAGAAATATGTTTTGAGACAATTTTTCTTCATATTGAGTGGTGTCTCATACAGTTGTTAGTAACAACTGGGTAACCATCATTTCCCTGTTCCAGTTCTATGGAATTGTATTAGAATGAAGTTGAACTCCAGCAGCTCCCACAGATTATTTGTGTGCTCTTGATTGCCATATGTTCTGTTTTTTCTCTCCTTGAAAAATCATTTTTGATTCTGCTCTTGCTTCATGTACTTTGAATTCTAGGCATCACTTCATGTTTTATAGCAGCCTTTTCAAGATTGTTGCTGTTGTGCTTTTATTTGTAGTGTTCTAGGGGGGAGGGAGGTCAAAAAAATGTCACACCGTCTGTCTCCTGTGTGCCACAGAAGTTCATTTTCAGCTTCATGCAGAAAAAAAAAAAATTGAAATTCGCTCTGTGGATGTGACAAAGTGTTTCTGAGGACAAGTGTTCAAATGCAATATTGTCAAGCTATTTTTAGCCAACTGCTGTCCCTATAGTGCTGTTTAAAGATTCAGCTCAGGCTGCTAATAGATATATTTATAACCATTCTGTCAACTGCCACAGCATGAGTGCTGTTACAGATGATAATTCTATTCTTGGAAGCAGTGCCATGGTTACCAGTCCCCGAGCTGCTCAAATAGAAGCTATACATCTGTACACACTTAGTAACATTTTAATATCCCAACACATTTTTACATTGCAAGAAAGAACAAAGCTAGACATGGTAATCAAAGAAATGATACATGCAGAAAAGCACATGAAAATTAAAATCAGAAAGAAAATACAATAACTTCTCAAGTATTACATATTCTGAAGTCTGGGTGTGAAACAAACTGTAAGAGGTTTGTTACTGCATTTTACTGGTATTTATTGTTAAGCAGTTTGATTTCAGTGGGGTTTATTTCATGTCAGATTGGTAAAAGATTGACACCAAGTACAGCATGAATGTGTGTGGGCATGTACTTGGTACTGTAGAAAGTCATTATGCTGATGAGGTTAGTGTTGGGCCTTTGGAGAAATAACAGAATTGTACTAAATTAGATTCATCTGCGTTATGGGGACATTTGATATGAAAGGTTTCCCATGGCTGGACATTCGTGTGTTGTGCTCCAAGCATGGGTTCGTGAGATGCTCTTTGCTGTGGAGTGTCAGCCGTGACTGGCTGTGGCCTGGCACCACAGCTCTTCTGAGGCTGG